>NC_090984.1:114942991-115246022 GCF_041146395.1 Eulemur rufifrons | reverse complement strand
ATTTCAATCTATATCTGCTCCAGGGAGATAATGGACTGTTCTTTTGGATGAGAGCAGTTCCTTTGACAATTTTCTTAGAATGTATAAGTTAGCATTCTGGCCTAATTTTTAAAATCCTGGATTTAACTGAGCCTTCATATTTATTTGGTTAAAATAGAGAAAGATGGTTTGATAGATAATGTTTATATTCAGAATTTCTGTGGGGTGTATTTAGAAGGAAGGAAGACTGGGGAGCTACAGAAATTCATTTTACTGCTTGGCGTTCCCCTTGAGTGGGTGGTGCATCAGGTGGGACAGGTTTGGGGATGGTCATGAAAGGACTTCTTCATTTGTGGAGGAAAACATGGGACCTTGAGGGCAGTCAGAAGCAGAGAAGGGCTGGATAACTATGGGAAATGAGACCCGAGGTCTCTCTTTGTATCCTTTCTTTGACCCTAAGCCAAACGATATGCATCCCCCAACCTGTATGTCTTGCAGGTTTAATTCATTTTGTTTTCCCACCAAATGTGCTCCTGTATTCTCAATCTTAATGGTTTCACTATCTACCCAATTTCCTAACCTCTAAATAAATCTTCATGTCTTTATTTTGTATCTTTTTTCATTTACTACTTCCACTTGGTCACCAAATCTTGTTCATCTTATGTCAGAATTGTTCTTTCCGTTGTTACTCTTGGACCTATTATTTGCAGGATAAAATCCAAACCTCTAAATTTTGGGAGGCCAAGACCTATTCTCCTGGGTTCAACCTACCTTTTCTAGTTGCCATACCAGTTGCCATACACATGCACATTCAACATACACATGCACGCTTATACACAGAACTTCTGCCACATGGAAGTTTGTCAGGTACCTACACAATTCCAGGCTTCTATATGGAAAGCCCTTCTCTCCTCCTTGACCTGGAGAACAGTTTTCCTGTACAACCATGCTTACATGTCAGGTACCTGGTGAAACCATTCTAACTCTTGCGCGGATTGAGTTGATGATCAGTGATCTGTGTTCTAACAGAATTTGTGGATCTTGACAGCACTTACCATGTTGAGTTAGAATTTATCTCTTTCATTGATGCCCAGGGTGGGCACTGGATTTTTTTGGTTCTTATATTACCAGTATGTGGCATCTTCCTTGGTACATATGAGATGCTCAATAAAAATTATGCAAGTGGGTGATTAGAAGTCTGCAAAGTTGCTTAATGCTTTTATTCTTTTCCCTTTGTATTGCAGTAGAACTTGCTTAATACCTAATTTATTAGTTTTATAAGTTATTTAAAAATAGGGTCAGAGTACAGTTTATTTACTCATTCAAGTATTAATTGAGTGTTTACCCTGTGCCAGCAATGAACAAGAAAACAGTTCCAGATTAGCACTCTTGGTACAACTTGAAAAACGTCCATATTTATAATATCAGGAGGTTGTATTCTACCAAACATTCTACTGATTTATTCAAGGTTAGGAATTTGGGCTTTTAAATTAGATAGACATGGGTTGAAATTCCACTTTCATGCATTGGATTACAAGTTGTAGGATTTTTGGCAAATTGTTAATTAACCTCTAAAAGGCACAGTTTCCTTATCTGTTAAGTAGGGATAATCATGCCTACCGTGAGATTAAGAAGATTAAATCAAATCATGAGTGAAAAATGCCTAGAACTGTACCTAGCAAATTGTAAACATTGGTAAATGGTAGATGTTATGTTTTCCCTCATTGAGAAAATCAGAATTTTTTTGTCTGCATAATATCTCGTCTTTATTTAAAAAGGTCAGGATTTTGGGGGGGGGGTTGGGAGTGGGGGTGGTAGAGTCTACATGAACCTTTTAAATACCTTTTTGAAACAATTGCTGCTTTTAACAATTATCTTCCTAAACAGATGAGATTATACTTTGTCCTCTTCAGAGTAGCAATTAGATAATGCTTTCAGAGTTTCAAACAAGATGACAAACAACCACAGAAGCAACCCTACCTGGTGATTTTCAAAATGAGAAGAGTGTGCTTGTCACTGTAATTTATTGCATGCTGCTTGTATTTTCTTTTAATTTAAACTGTGGTTCAGAGAAGTTATCTTTATAATATTAAAGTGCTGTGAGTAATAATGAAAAAATACTATTAATTGTACCTAGAAAAAGTATCTAACTCTGTGGATGATGATTTTCTCACAGCATCATTTTGGCACTGCTGGGCTTTGACTCTACTTTTAAATGAAAATGTACAAAACCAGACTGAGCTCATTCCCATTTTCAATAAATTGTGTCTTTATTACTTTAAATGAATGTTCTCTTAGTGTATTTTTATTGTTTGTTTATTGGTGATTAATTATTTGATAGTATAGGGAGCAGAAGTTAGTAAAAGGCCTTAAGCCCTAGTTGAGTAACTTTCATCTAAACTTATAGCAGCATAAGCCAACAGAGAAAGAGTTTTAATTTGCAAAACTTAATTTCCCACAACAAAATTTTAATGAACACTTCTAAGGGGTAAAGGTAGACATCCTAAGGTATAGGACATAGGCAAAAAAGAATGACATATGACAATGAAGAGCATTAGTGACAATGGAAAGTTGTGATGAAAATCAAGTGGTATGTCTTCTTAATTTGCTCTCATATCAGCCAACTATTCTGTTTAAACTCAGTAAATTATATTTTCCTGAAGATGCCTATTTGTTATTTCATATGGTGTTGATCAAATATTCTGTTTATTTTTTAGCAGAATTTCCTAATTCTAGGAGAAAGGAAATTGAAGCCATTCATGCTGTATTGAGATCAGAGGTAAGGAAAATTGAAGATTGCTATCAAACTTAAATTTTTCTTTTTTGAAGCCATGAAAGTTATTCAAACTTTATTTTAGTACTCTTTTTAAATGCACTGCTTATCACCGTTTGTCTCTTGTTTATCTCAGTTCTTTTGTGCTTTTATCAGCCTTCCTTAGACAAAGAATATATTTACATGTACTGCAGTTTGCTATACTTTAATATTCCCATTTCTATTTCTGTATGCTGGAAGTAGGAAAACTGCCAAATGTAGAAATAACAGTGGCAACAATTTATCATTATCAAGGATTTACTATGTTCTAACAGTGTGCTGATTTGCAGTCATACATTTATTTAATTATTAATATGATATGAAGAATGCAATTCTGTTTAAAGCTTTTTAATTCTGTAACATTAAAATAATAATATTTGGATACAAAAAAGTTAAAATTATAGGAATAACAACTATATTATTAGTCAGTGTCTAGTCATGACTGGTTCTGGACATTGTACTTAATAGGGATAAGAAAAGCTTGAAAAGGGTTCAAAGGAGAGCCATAAAGAAAATGAAAGGATTTAAAAGTGGGGTCTATTGTAAAGGACTAAAGAAACTCACCTATTTAGCCTTGGGATAAGAACAGTGAGGGAACAATACTATAATAGTATTTCAGCAAAACATATTCTTAGAGGACTGTGGTAAGCATGTTTTCCTCTCTACTAAGCCCATAAAAAGAAAACATTGAATTTAGATATAAGAAAATATATACTGACAAGCATTATTGAACTCTGGTCTAGGTTATCAAGCTGAGATTGTGGAATTTAAAAGTAGAGGGCCCTCTCAAGAGGAACTGCAGTAGTAGTCTGCCTCAGTTGAAGAGGCAGTTTGGTGGCACTTAAAAGACTTGAGCTGTAATTACCTATAAGGAAAGTAGGTGCTCTAGTGATGAATGAATGTAATAGTTTCTTTCTTTGAAGGCATAGGAAATTGTTCTGATAGTCCCTAAAGAAATCGTTGAGCAAACACTTACTGGCACAGAACCACCCAGAAGTGTGTGTGGTGGCATTAACTTAGGTGAATGCGCTAGTGTACATTTGGGAGAAAAAAGTAAATAAAGTTAACCTGCTTAATTAACGTCTGCTCTGTATTGAGCTTGAGAAAGGAAATAGGAATCTTGTGTCATTCTGTTGATCTCAATTCTTTTAATGCCTCTTACAGTGTTATCATTGGACTATGGCAAGTATTCTAGTGTTTAGAAATATTTGTTTTTAGGCAGGGCGCGGTGGCTCACGCCTGTAATCCTAGCACTCTGGGAAGCCAAGGCGGGAGGATCACTTGAGCTCAGGAGTTTGAGACCAGCCTGAGCAAGAGCCAGACCCTGTCTACTAAAAATAAAAAAAAAAATAAATAGAAATATTTGTTTTTGATAAAACACATCCCCAAATGCAAGCCAACGTCCTCGTTTTACTCTTATCCAAAGTAGTGCGAGCACTCAAATACTAGAGGAAAACAGACTATCAGATTTCCCAAGGACTTTATTTTCTAAGGTAATTATGATTATATGTAATTCTCACCTTCTGTGCTAACTTTATACCCTAACCCCTTCTGTGGCTGTGCAGTATATCTCTGTTCAAGATCACTGCTGTAAGACAATATAGTGAAGATGTTGTTGAATATTTTATTTAGAAAGTTTTAGTATAGAGAGGGCAGTGTGTTTTCCAGAGGAAATTAGATTTATTTACAGATGTTAACATGTGTAGCTGACTCAGGATTCTTTAGTTGCAAGTAATAGCAACCGATCTTAGCTAATTTACTTAATCCTGTGTGTGTCAAGAAGTCTTTTTCTTAATCTTTTTTTCTATTAAATCATTTTATAAATAATCTAAAGAAGCATGAATAAAGTGATAGTGAAAAAACTTTATTAGAAATTTTAATAACTTAAATACAGCAAATCCAAGTTTTTATTCCACATTTTTCTGGTTTTGAAAACACATATACTGAAAATAGGCAATGTTCTTGAATTCAGTTAACTGCTTATTAACTCTTATGCATTAACTGGAATGTATTTATCTTGTAAATACTGATTCCAGATTTGAGTTACCTCCCTAATATATTTGAGGTTATCAGTATTCCTTGTTCTGCTTGATTATGTCATTAAAACCAATACTTTTGAAAACTTTGGTGGCTCATGATTTTTTTGAAGAGATGACTTTCTTCTTTGCTCCATAATTACCGTTTATTCTTACATAAAGTATGTAATTACATGATTACAATTTACTCTTAGATTTATAAATAACAATTAGAATGATCAATCCACTGAATTTTTTTCATTTCTGTGTCATCTGTTTCCTCCCAGCTGCATTTGTATGTGCACTTGCCTTAAGCATTTGTCCATGTATGAACCATATCAAGTAAATGTTGGTGTACAAATATCATCCATAATGAAAGAATACTGTTACATATTTGTTTAGCAAAATGAGATGGTTCAGGTCCTTGTTGCAAAATATTGCCGAGTGAAATATTTTCCTATTGAATGACTAATTAATGTGAAACCATGTTTCCTTTTTGTTCGTGGAAATACATTGTTAACTCATCAATTCTTGAGTTTGAGAAAATTCAGCTTGAATATTGCCATTTGAAGATTTGTCTGAGATTTTGCTTCCTATAATCAATTGCACCATAACCAGTAGATTCTAGAGTGCTTCTTTCTGTCTCTTTGCATTCATCTTCTGAGTTGTCTAATAATTGTGAAATGTTTTCCTTTGTCAGTTTTCTTCTCTTTGTCCAAACATAAAAAATTCTGAATTTTCAACTGTGTTCAATGAAAGCAAAAAGAAAAAAGACTACAAAGATAGTATCTCTGTACTGCTGTTTCCTTTTAAAAATGATGCAATACTTCAGGTAATGAAGTCAGAAAACTGGTTACTTCACAATTGCATCATTCTTCTAGGTGATTCCATAAGTCTTCTATTTTCTTATAATTTTAGTAATTTTTAGCAGAGTTGGGAATAATTGATGAATAAGGACAAAATGATTCCCAGGATGATAAAATAGCAAAATGATTCAAGATACAGAAAAAAGATGATTACGATTCCATCATTCTTAGATTTATGAAAGGATCCAGTGTAATTTTAAAATAAAATAAATTTTATTCTATTAAAACAATATGTAAATTTTCTCTTTATTTGTTAGAAGACCTCTAAGAAAGAGTAAAAGTCATAAATACCAATTCTTACCAATAGTTAGAACTGCTTAAGAAAAAAACTAAAATTCCAGTTGACCCTAATGGTATACCAAAGGTTAAGGGAGTGGAACATTTTAAGGGTGTCTGTTGAACTCCAAGAACAGAAATGTACCCAGACTTTAGGAAGGGGCTGTAGCTACAACTGGAGGCCATCAGGAGTCTGTCTTTCACATTTATACTCCACTCTGCTCTTCTTTGTGTACATTTATTCTTTTCTCCTTTCAGACGAGCTCCCTCTGCTTCATATTCCATGTATGACCCCTGACAACTCTTTTGATATGTTAAGAGTTCAGCCATGTGAAGAGAATCTCCTAGGATGCTTTCTCAACCTTTCTGACTTAGGGAGATGAGGGCAGACAACCAAGTAGGTATTGATCAAACTCAGAGGTTTTAAGTTCTAGTTATTAATCAGGTAAACAAATAACCCTAGGCGTTTTTTTGTGAAAAAGCCTAGAATGGACTTTTGTGACTTCAGTATATTGTGTCACTCAATTATGCATTGTGTTTTTCATATTAACAGCTCACAGAAAATTATGCAAAGTCAGCCGGTAGAATAGAAGGTAATTAGTTGTGTGACCGTTGATCCTGTTTCTTACTATTTCTTCAAGATAACCAAGGTCTGTATTAGTTTTCTGGGGCTAGAATCACACATTAGGATTTGTGGTTGTTGTAATTATTCCTTTGATTTACCCCATTGGTTTTCTTTGGGAATTCATATAATCTTCCTGGATAGTAATTTTCACATTTGTTGACATCAGAAGTTCCTAGAATCTAAGAAGAAAACAGATGACATCCTCAAAATTACAAAGTCTTCATCTTTTAGCAGGAGCTTCCTTTTCCACCATCAGTCTCCTTTATCTCAGTCATTATTGTTAAACTGTGTTTGTAGATATAGTAATAAAATGCTTGGTAATTTATCTGTAATAATTTATAAATCCCTTTTTACAGAGAATTTTACTGTCCATTTCTTTTGCCTCATTATATTCTTATGTTCATTCAGCTGATAAGGAATGAATGATAATAGGTTAAGATAACATTTAGTTACATAAAATTTGAGTAGTTTTTTTTCATACTTTCCAACATCTTAAAAGACTGTGTGTGATATCTAGGTTTATGGAATTAGACTATTTTGTATACTTCTAACAGCAGTTTTCAAACAGCTCTATTTTTTAAAATTATTTTTATATAAATTTCATATATTTCTCATCTGATTTGTTTTTTACTTTACTCACCATTATACTAACGAGGACAAAGTGAGTTCTAGTAGTGATTTTCAAATTAGATTTTTTGGAAGTGCCTTAGGATGCCTGGGGGATAAGCAAACAAATAACATGAGATTTTAGCCTCCTACCTATACGTCAGCCAGAAATCTCTTCTAAAAAGATCTCTTTTAAAAAGTTCTGTTTGGGGGGTAAACAGAACAAAAGCTCAGACATATAATCCCTTCATTTACTAGACATGTGGTGCCTGCTCTGTGCTAGATACTGGTTATAGGGGAAACCCATGAGGATGGGGAAACATTGATCAGTGGCTTTTTCTTAGCAGTAACTCAAACTGAGCAAAATGTTAGTTTTTCCTCTTTGGTTTAGAATGAGGCATATTCTATATAAACATACTTACTGCATTTGTGACTTTAATTTGAAAGTATATTTTAAAAGCCAGACTTCCGTCTGGGACCTTTTTTTTTTGTTTGTTTGTTTGTTTGAAATATATGGAGACAGGATCTTTCTCTGTTGCCCAGGTTGGAGTGCAGGGGTGTCATCATAGCTCACTGCAAACTCCAACACCTGGGCTCAAGTGATCGTCCTGCCTCAGCCCTCCTGAGTAGTTGGGACTCTAGACCTGTGCCACCAAGCCTGGCTAAGTTTTTGATTTTTTTTTTTAAGAGACTGAGTCTCCCTATGTTGCCCAGGTTGGTCTCAAACTCCTGGGGTCAAGCATTCCTTCTTCCCGCCTCAGCCTCCCAGAGTGTTGGAATTACACATGTGAACCACAGCACCTGGCCTGTCTGGGACTTTTTATATTTTACATCTTTTTTCTTTTTGTTTTTTGAGACAAGAGTTGCTCTGTTGCCCAGGCTAGAGTGCTGTGGTGTCAGCCTAGCTCACAGCAACCCCAAACTCCTGGGCTCAAGCGATCCTCCTGCCTCAGCCTCTCAAGTAGCTGGGACTACAGGTACATGCCAGGACACCCAGCTAATTTTTTTTATTTTTAGTAGAGCTGGGGTCTGACTCTTGCTCAGGCTGGTCTTGAACTCCTAGGCTCAAGCGATCCTCCTACCTTGGCCTCCCACAATGCTAGGATTACAGGCGTGAGCCACCGTGCCCGGCCTTACATCGTTTTTTTGTGTGAAGCAATACATTTTTCATAATGCCATGCACATAGCTATCACTAACATGATTTACTTGCATTCTTTTTGTTGAGAAAACTTTTTTATTTACTTCTAGAATGAAAGACTTAAGAAACTTTGTACTGATCTAGAAGAGAAGCATGAAGCATCAGAGCTTCAAATAAAGCAGCAATCTACAAGTTACCGAAATCAACTACAACAGAAAGAGGTAAAAGTTATTACAGTTATTTCACGTGTATTTCACTGTAATGTATTTAGGAATGTTTTAGGGGTTATAATATAAATCAGGCTATATTTAGATCCATAAAAATATTGAAAGGCTCAGGAACCTGAAGCAGGAGGATTGCTTGAACCTAGGAGTTTAAGGTTGCAGTGAGCTATGATGATGCCACTGCTCTCTAGCCCAGGCAACAGAGACCCTGTGTCAAAAAAATTATAATAATTGAAAGGGTGTTGCATTTAATAATTCCCCACTCTGTTCGATTATCACTAATTTAAGAACTTTATGAACTTTTCTGTTGAGTTTATATTATATAAACTGTTGTGGAATTTAATTTCTTCTTTCCAAAAGAAGAAAGGGTTTTGTATAAAATATCTTTAGGCATCTGTTGCTTATAATTTCTGATTTATGAAACCTAATTTATTATCTAACTGTAACACTTTTTATTTAAAAAACAAACGTGATTACCATAGTTAATAGAGTACCATCATTGGATAATCTTAGATTATTGTACCTTTTGATACTGTAAATCTATAAAAAGGTCAGTATGTTTAAAGTACATTCTTTAAAACATGCCTCATAAATATATAGGTAGAAATCAGCCATCTTAAAGCAAGACAGATTGCGCTACAGGAACAGTTTCTGAAATTGCAGTCAGCTGCTCAGTCAGCACATTCAGGAGCTGGTGGTGTACCAGCAACCACTGCGTCTTCTTCATTTGGTTATGGGCTCAGTCACACTTCAGCTTTCCATGACGATGGCATGGACTTCGGTGACATAATTTCATCACAACAAGAAATAAACAGATTATCAAATGAAGTTTCAAGATTAGAGTCTGAAGTTGGCCATTGGAGGCATATTGCTCAGGTAAGTAAAATTTTTATGAGTTTTTGAAAAAAAAAATTTTTTTTATGAGGTTTTGAAAACTTTGTAAAAATACTAGTGTTATATAGAAAGCTATATGTAGAGCTTTTGGTATCAGAAAGAACCCTGGAGTAGAAAATAGAAAATCTGTATTCTGATTCTGCCAGTGACTTTCTAAGTGATTTTGGTCACATCATCTTTCTCTCCCAGCCTCAGTTTCTCTTTCTGTGTAATATTTGGAAAAATTTTCAAAAAGAATTTAAAGCAACAGATCCATTTTTAAAAATAAAACATTACAAGTCCAGGACTCAAAAGAGATAAAAACTGAGTTGCTGTGATTGAACCAGCACCTTTTCCCCTGGAATCACTGAGGCTTTTCTGGTGGAAACTCTAGGACTCCAAGGCACTAACTGCTTAGATGTTGTCTGGGGGTTCTGTTAGTGCTAGTTGTATGTAAAATGAAAATCTGATAATTGGTGTTATAAAACAGGATAAACTATTTTGTGATGTTTCTCATGCCTTAAAAATTAAATCCTTACTGTTTGGGGCCGTAAACTTTTTTCCAAGGAATCCTTTTTGTCTTACATATCAGATTTTATGCAGGTTAAGTATCCCTTATCGAAAATGCTTAGGACCAGAAGTGTTTTGGATTTCAGATTTTTTTGGATTTTGGAATATTTGCATAAACCTAATGAGACATCTTGAGGATGGGACCTAAGTCTAAACACAGAATTCATTTATGTTTCATTAACACCTTCTACAACTAGCCTGAAAATACATTTGTATATTTTTAATAGTTTTATGCACAAAACAAAATTTGTGTTAAGTGCTTATATATGGAATTTTCCAATGTGGTGTCATGTTTACACTCAAAAAGTTTTAAATTTTGGAGCATTTTGGATTTTGGATTTTCAGATTAAGGATGCTCAACCTGTATACTATGGAGGTTGTCAGTAGACCTGAGACCTATAATAAACTGGAACATTGTTCAATTGGATTTGATCTTATCAATGTAGGAAAAAAACAGAGTTTATGAGCAAAGAGATTATTTTACATCTTTTTGTGAATGTAATCCAGTTATGTAAAGGAGAAATCATCCCAATTTAAATTATCTCCTTGCTTTTCAAGTTGCTAGACATTCCTGATACCTAAAATAACCTTAGAGAAGATGGCCTGTTTGTCCATTTTATCTCCAAAAAGCAGTAGTTCTTAAATTTTTTGTATGTGTAAGAATAACCTGGGGAACTTGATAATATTGTAGACTCCTTGTTATAAGAGAATTCAATTTAGTAGTATATTTTAGAGTCTTAAAAAATACATTCAAACAAATACTCCAGGTGATTCTGATAATCGGAAGAATACATTTTAAGAAACATTGCTTAGGGTAAGATTCCATAGGAAAGAGAATGGTATTTGGTATGTTCTCTTTAGCTTATTTTGAATGCCTATGATATGACATACCTGTCCTGGAATATAAAGGTGAAAAAGGCATCATTGAGACCTTTCAGGGAACTTAATTTTCTAGCAAGGCATAATAAAAATTAATATTTGTAGTATACCTTATAAGATGCTCCCATATATATTATCCCAATTCATTATATTATCTTTAATAACTATGTGACATATTTATTACCTCTATTTTGCATAAAAGGAAACTAAAATTTAGTTTAATATACACATTCCCATGGTGATTAAGTTGTGATTCAAACACATGTGTTTTGACTCCATATCATGTGTTCATTCCATTGTAATGCTCTGTTCCTTCTTTCAGTACTAGAGCAGCTTTTGGTTCATTGGCATGCTAAATAGTAAATGTTAATAAAAATAAATGAACAACATGGAGCTTTGAATGAGAGAAGAATCCAGAAGTTCTTTCTTTTATTTACTTGTCAAACCAAAGATTATTCTCTGTTAAAGAATAGATGTTCTGGGTTAAAATAATTTTTTAAGATTTTTACTGAATCATTATTAATGTTGAATAACTTTCCTTTTTAGAAATTTCCTTTTAGAAAGCTGCCTGCTTATCTCCACACCTACATTTTGTTATGCTAAATAATACAGTCTATAATTTTTTCCATCTTTATTTTGTAAAACTGCTGTTTTCTCAGTTAGTAAATTCTTGAATATGGTATCTTTTATTTATTGTGTATTACTATTGGGCTAGATTCTTTAAAAGGTACTTGACATTCTTCAATCAGAATCTGTCTGGGAAATGCCTCTTTTTTGAAAAGTATTATATCTTAAAGTTAGTTTATGACTTTCCACTTTACAGGAAACTCAGTATAATTACTTAATAATTTTCTAATTCTCCTTTTCTGATCTAGACTTCTAAAGCACATAACTCTGATCAAAGTGAAATCTGCAAACTACAAAATATCATTAAGGTAATCAAATTGTTGACTGATTGTGGCTATTATACATCTGAAATCTGCTTATTAAAAGCATAAACCTAAATTAGCAGAAGTCTCAGTTATAAAATACTCATTTCTTTTTTAATGTTTTGGATCTTCCTTATTCTTTATGACAAGTAATGTATATAAAAATCTGTCTTTCCAAAATTACTTGGCTTTGAACATTTATTAACTAGTTTATATTTCATAAGTCTCTACACTCTATCTTGTAAAATTGCCTTTATTAAAAAAAAATTCCAAGGTCGCTGAGGTTTCAAGATTAAGGGTTAAAGGATATTGACAAGATAAAATGCCAGAATTATTCATTGTAAATAATTATTTCACCTTAGTGGTGGAATTTTGCTAGTTTGTGTCAATTATTTCTTCTAAGAGAAATCTTAGTCACATGTATTTATTGTGGCAATGAATTGTTTTTAATGTTTAAATTATTGTCAGATAAAGAATTTTTAGCTTTTGGTTTTATATTATTACCGTACTAGTGTGGGTAAGTTCTAGGGTCAGACCTGTGTTTGAATGTTGACTGTTTATTTACCAGCTGTGCTACTTTGGACAAATTATTTAACCTTTTCAAACTTCTGTTTTATTATCAATAAAGTAGATATTATCATAATGCCTACCTTGTTTTGAGGTTTAAATGTAAAACTTTTGGCCCAGTGCTGGCACATAAATAAGCGCATAGGATTAAAGAATAACTTTTACTTGTCTTCTTAGGAAATAGAAACTAATTTAGATTAGGATTTTTGGTTAGAAGCAGCAAAAATCCATATCTGGCTAATTAAGCAAAAGAGGATTTACTGGAAGAAATCTTGGACTACTGGAGTTGTCCATCCATAGGATTGAAGGAGGAGTTGAGTATTCTGGCCTCAGGAAGGGCAGGAGTGGGAACACAGTCAGGAATCTGGGTGGTGGGACACGGTGGCAAAGCTCTTGCGGGTGCAGCTATCATAACACTTCCCGTCCAACCAGCTTCCCTCGTTGAGGGACTTAACTCCAGATCTAGGTTCCTGGGAGAGACACTGATCATCTTAACATGGGTAGCAGGGCACCTTGGTTGACAGTTTGTGAGTCCAATTAAGACTGATTAAAGGAAAGGCTGAGTGAGAGGACGGGGCTATTGGGACAACAGGTACAGATTGGCCGGAGGGTTGATACAGCTATTGGTGGAATATGTCTTTAGGAAAAGGAGAAGTTCATAGTCATAGATACTAAGGGAAGACATTTTTGCCTCTCTTGTTTCAGTGTTTTCTTACTGATGTTCCCTCATTAAAAGTAGAAAAACTGTTTTTAAGACCTACGAAAGGATAGGGTATAGTCTTTCAGAATGTCCTAATTTGGGGCCTGTGTTTAAATTCTTTTTAGCCTTAATATGTTCAAAGAATTATTTTTAATAATGCAGACTTTTGGACAGCAGTGAATAAACAGCTTAGTTAAATCTGTTGATCATAAATTTGGTTAACTTTGTTTTTATTTTTTAAGGAACTTAAACAGAACCGAAGTCAAGAAATTGATGACCATCAACATGAAATGTCAGTATTGCAGAATGCACATCAACAGAAGTTGACAGAAATAAGTCGTCGACATCGAGAGGAATTAAGTGACTATGAAGAACGAATTGAAGAACTTGAAAATCTGTTACAGCAAGGTTATTAGTTTTATTAGTTTAACATATTAGATGACATAAGTAAATGACAAAGCTAGCATTCTAGGACACTGCTATAAACTTGGACTAGGTTCTAAAGAATGACTAAATGTCTAGTTCTGCTCATCTGCTAGAAATTTGCAGTGGCACCACTCAGCACTGTCAAGATTCTGCAAAAACGGAAAGGTCCTTTTGCTTTTGTGGTAGTTATTATTCATAGATTTCTTTGCATTGTTGGTGATGACACTTTGGTATAAATGATTGAGATATTTTCACTTTCAAATTCAGATACATAGGCTTTTTTTAGTAGTCGATTCACATATCTTTTCCCAGGTTTTTATTTATTTAGAAATGCTTAGTTTATTATAATAATTAGCTTTTCTTTTTAAGCTTTCCAAAGTCTGAACTCTCTTAAATCTTTTAGTTGTATATAGCAAGCTATTTATTTCTTGGTACTTGACATTTGATTGATGTCCTTGTTTTTATGTTTATGTTCTAGGTGGCTCTGGAGTTACAGAAACTGATCACTCTAAAATCCAGGAGATGCAAAAAAATATTCAAGTTCTACAAAGTGAAAAATTAGAGTCTACAAAAAAAATTGAAGAACTTGAGGATCAAATAAAAGACATAAATAAAAAATTATCTTATGTTGAAAATGACAGAGATGTTTTGAGAAGAGAACAAGAACAGCTAAATGTGGAAAAGAGACAAATAATTGAAGAATGTGAAAGCTTGAAATTGGAATGTAGTAAATTGCAGCAAAGTGATACTGTGACAGAAAAGGAAAGAATTCTTTCACAGAGCACATCAGTGGAAGAAGTGTTCAGACTACGGCAAGCACTGTCTGGTATAAAATGTTTGAAACTTGTTTCAGATTGGTGTTTCATTGCCTACTAGTTGTTTTTAGAGACAAACACTTGAATACAGCATACTTTGTGGAAATGGAGTGTTCATGTAAATGACTATGTGTAATTGGAGTAGAATTATTTGGTTTGGATTCATTGCCATAGTTAATAGATTGCAAATAGGAATTTTCTACTAAAAAGGGTAAAGTATTGGCTAGGTGTTTCTCAACCTCCCTTTCTTATCCTTTAAGTATTTACCTGGAACTCATTGATTTAGGAGGCCAAGTGGATTTCTGAGAAATGTTTATGTATGTAGACATTGTTAGGAAGATGGTTCTGTTTCTTTTAATCTATACAGAAGTGAATACTTTCTGTAATTTACCAGGCCCCGGACCCTCCAGTTAGGAAATGCAGCTTTTTTTCTTCAAAAATCTATTATTCACTTTTGAAATGATCTCCTGTATTGAAGCAAAGGCCTGAGTGATAAGAGCCATAGGTCCTCTACCATTTTCCATGCTCAAGATGATATTTAGTTACTCTATTAGTATTCTGAGCTACAAAAAATAAATATTAAATGAAATAGGCCAAACACCAGTATTCATTCATGCCAGGAAAACAAAGGGAGCTCTTTTGCTGAAGAGATGCATTTTGTTTTATACCCTGCCTTCTCCTCATGGTATAAACTCTAATTTTATGAACTCATTTATTCCTCCTCTGGAGGTTTCCAGCACTTGTGCTTGTGACCCCCTCACTGTCTGTATCCCTCACCCAGTAGTTTATCATGAGCTCCTTATCTAGACAGCCAACTCTCTATACATCACATGGAGTTTCGAACTTAGGTTCAAAGTTAAGTTATGGTGTCCTCCTCCTCCTCTTCCTTTCACTACCTCGGTGATTGGTAGCATTTACAGTTTCCCAAAATACAAAGCCTAGGAATCATCACCAAGTAAGTCCTGGAAATTCTATTTCCTTAGTTTCTGTCTGGTTTAGTGATATTTCAGGATTGTATCCTAGAGGAGCTCTAGAGTTTCTCACAGGTGCATCAGTGTAGGAAACTGCCATGCAGGCAGAGGGAAGGCAGTTATAGTGGAGTTCTGGACTTCTTTCTCATTGACGTCAATCAGAGTAGCTCTGCTCTTTAAAGGATAAATTTATGAAGCTGGGTATGGTGGCTCATGCTTGTAATCCCAGCAATGTGGGAGGATTACTTGAGGCCAGGAGTTTGAGACCAGCATGGGAAACATAGACCTAATCTCTTTAAAAAAAAAAAAAAAAAAAAAAGTAAGGAAAGAAAGAAAAGAAAAAAAATTAGCTGCATGGCATGTCTGTAGTCCCACTTATTCAAGAGACTGAGGCAGGAGGATTGCTTGAGCCCAGGAGTTTGAGGCTGCAGTAAGCTATGATCGCGCCACAGCACAACAGAGCAAGACTCTATCTCAAAAAATAAATACATAAGTAAACTTACATAATCATTTGTCGTATTGGGTGATCCTTATGAGTTTATTTGCTTAAAAAACAAACCTACTGCCCTAGTCCTTCCCCTTTTTTCCATTTCTGTTGCCATTGCCACAGAATTACTTCAGCCAGTCATAATTGCTTTTTGTCTATGTTAACTACTGCAGATCTCTTAATAGTGCAGAATAGCATAGTGGTTAAGAACATGACAGGGTTGGAATCCAGCTCAATCACTAACTAGCTGACCTTGGTCAAGTTAGTTAACATCTCTATGCCTTGGTTTATTCATCCATAGGGTTGAGATAATAATAGTATCCTCCTCTTAGTTGTTGCATTAATGGTAGTAATGAGGATTTCTATTAATTACTAGCTGCAACTTCCTTTTTAAGACAGTATCTAGCCAATAGTAAATATTATAAAAGTGTTAGCTTTTTATTCTCTGGTCTCCATAATTCCTTCTTCAATCCATTTTTTTTCATTCTACAGCCAGAATAATTTTTCAGAAATGCAAAGCAGGTTATTCTCCTGCTTTTAGTACTTTGTGGCTCTCCATGAACTTCATGATAAAGTCTAAACTTCTTAATTGGAAATACAATGTCCATCATGATCTAGTTCGTGTCTGCCTCTTCAGCTTCTACTCTTCCTATTCTCTTAACATTCTAAGCTTTAGCCGTATTGAACTTTCTATAGGTCCTTTGACCAGCAATGTTTCCTCTTTTCTGTCACCTTTGCATTTGCCGCTTTCTCTGTGTGGAGTATCTCTATGTCTCTTTTAGCTAACTCTTAGTGTATTGATTCAGTGCAGGTATTACCTCCCCCTGGGAGTTACCTAGCACTGCCACTTCCCTGGCCCTTTTCACTCCACCTGTTCTAGATTAGCTGCTTGCCCTCCCCATCTCCTTTTTTTGTTGAGACAGGGTCTTGCTCTGTCGCCCAGGCTGGAGTACAGTGATAGGATTCACAGTTCACTACAGCCTTGAACTCCTGGGCTCAAGTGATCCTCCTGCCTTAGCCTCTCAAGTAGCTGGGACTACAGGTGCATGCTACCATGGTCAACTAATTTGTAGAGATGAGGCCTCACTATGTTGCCCAGGCTGGTATTGAACTCTTGACCTTAAACAATCCTCTAGCCTTGGTCTCCCAAATGCTGGGATTACAGGTGTGAGCCACCACACCTGGCCAGATGTTTGTTTGCCCTTTTTGCTCTCATAGCACCTCGTACTTGCTGTATCCCACTGTATTGTAATCATGTGTTTGCTAGTTTTTTTCCCCTTCTGAATTGTAAGCTCTTTGAGAGCAAGGACTAAATTTTTCCAGTTTGTTGTCTAGCACGTGGCCTTGTAGTAATATAATAAATATTATAATACAATACTATATATACAAATAAAATGGTAAATGCTCAGTATATCCTTAATGAATGTTAAATCAATTAATTTGGCTGATCTCAGGATATTGTCTTTGTGTTCCTCTCCTAGGACTTCTTCTATTTATGGATCTATCTGTAATACCAGACTCAAAGGTCTTTTTATCAGCAGTCATGTCTGAATCACTTTAGATAATTGAGAGATTATTTGTATTTTTGTGTTATAAATATACATTTATTGCTTTTAAGTTATTTTCTTCAAATCTTAGACCTTATACTGTTTCCTACTACTCAAACTAATGAACTCATTTTGAAACATAGTTGTTAGTTTTTTATCAAGGCAGTAACTTATGACTCACCCAGAATACAGTTCAAATTTTGTCTTACATTTTTCCATAGAATTGGATTTTAACATGCTTTTTAACTGGCATTTATATCATGATTTATTTGATAAAGTCAAAATAGTGATATTAAAGAAAAATATTCACTCAGAACTGTTAGTGCTTCCTAATTATGTTTAGACATATATTTGTTTTAACACATTGACTACCACACTAGAAAAAATGTTTTTTCCTTGGGGCCATGATGGTTTATTAGGAAAATAGAATAAAAACTTAAAAAACAAGGCCGGGCGCGGTGGCTCACGCCTGTAATCCTAGCACTCTGGGAGGCCGAGGCGGGTGGATTGCTCAAGGTCAGGAGTTCGAGACCAGCCTGAGCGAGACCCCGTCTCTACTAAAAATGGAAAGACATTATATGGACAACTAAAAATCTATATAGAAAAAAAAATTAGCCGGGCATAGTGGCGCATGCCTGTAGTCCCAGCTACTCGGGAGGCTGAGGCAGTAGGATCACTTAAGCCGAGGAGTCTGAGGTTGCTGTGAGCTAAGCTGACGCCACGGCACTCACTCTAGCCTCAGCAACAAAGTGAGACTCTGTCTCAACAAAAAAAAAAAAAAAAAAAAAAAAAAAAAAAAACTTAAAAAACAAAATGGTCCTTTCTAATTTAATGAAAAATTTGTTATTTTTTATTGTTTTCTGTACTTGAGTTATATGCAACTTGAAAAATAGTTCTCGTGGCTCCCAAGATGAAGAAGTATGAATTACATATGCTTCACGAGGTCCTGGGCTCAAAACTATCGTGAGTTATATACAACTCACATGGCAGTTAATATGTTGATTGGGTTGCATTCCTGAGTTTAATGTAGGAAGTAATAAGTTATTCTAAATAATTTTAATGTCAAATTCATTTGCTTTTACAGATGCGGAAAATGAAATAATGAGACTGAGTAGTTTAAACCAGGTAAATTCATTTTGAAGGAAAAAGCTTTCCTCATTGATTTACTAAGAAAAAGTATTTTGATTTATTATAGTTGCTTTATTTTGTTTTTTTTTTTTTAAATAAGTTTATGTGAACTAACCTTAGGAACTTTCGTCTCAGTAATCTTATGTTTACTGATTAATAACGAACTTTTTGCAATATAAATTGACATAATTGAGTAAGTTTCATAATTGAAAAATGCGGGTATATCTCTTTGAAGATTAATTTGATAAATGTATGTGTAGAGTTAGTAGAAGCAAATCCTATACCAAAGTGAG
Source organism: Eulemur rufifrons (assembly GCF_041146395.1). NCBI lineage: Eukaryota > Metazoa > Chordata > Mammalia > Primates > Lemuridae > Eulemur > Eulemur rufifrons. The sequence goes on along the minus strand of NC_090984.1, from coordinate 115,227,295 downwards.
AAATGCATTTTGATTTTTCTTAAGGAATTGAGGGAGTTGTTTCTTTTTCTAATAATTGCAAGTTATTTTCTGAATATATTTTTGTATTTTTCAAATATAATAAATCTTCTATAAGAATGTCTAAAATGAATGACTGGCTTTCTATCTTCCAATGTTGCATTCTTATGATTTTTATATATCACAAAAGAAATACCGAGTAGAAGTGCACAGTTATATAGCTTGCCTGTTTTTTGGTAAACTGGAAATTTCTTGTCATCTGAAAACACTGCTTTAACGTTTTTGTAGGATAACAGTCTCACTGAAGACAATCTGAAACTTAAAATGCAAGTCCAAGTTTTAGAAAAAGAGAAGTCATTATTGAGTCAAGAAAAGGTGGGTGCTGTAAAAATGGGGGCAGAATTAAAATGCTGTATTAATAGTTCACAGCTAAAGGCCAGTTTATATCAAAATTAAATGTTTAGTTTTTAAGAGTCCTGAAGACAAAGCTGATCTCATTGATGCTTGTCAAGACAGGTTGAAGAACCTGGGCAAGGTTCAGCATGTGAGAGGCTGGCCAGAGTTTATGTTTAGAGATAAGTTAGTAAGCACACAGATAGGAACAGGAAAGATACGTAATGGCCCTGTTTTGGTTACAGATGAAGTTCTGACAGCAGCAGCGTACACAGGTGGGTCAGGAGGTCTGGGGTGGCGTACTGTAATAACTAATAACTGTATATGCCTCAGAATGTGTCCATTGTGGTGGACAGGAATTTATTAGTGGTGAGGGGCAAAGAGGAGCAATTTCAGTGGTGGAAATAAGGTGTTTTTTTGTGTATTGGTAGCAAGGATGGATAAGATTCTGTATGGGGAGAGGTATTTTTGTTTGTACCACTTGGGGGTAATTGGCTAATGCAGGTATTTTAATATAGGACAGTCATAAGCTGGTATTATCCAGTTAAAGGCCAGTGTCTTAATTTAAATTCTTAGCTTTTTTAAAGTAATACCTATTTAGTGTTATGTGTGTTCAATAATACATATTGACAAACTTCAGACAGTAAGTGGTATCTGTCCTTTGCACCTCTTTTGCTTGGCCTCTTTCCCAGAGGTAGTCTCTTACCAATTTCTGATATTTCTTTCCAGACTATATCTATGCATGTATGATTATATATACAAATAGCTTTAAAAATACAAATGTCAGCATACTGTCAGTACTGCTCTTACATATCTTGACAGTATGTTTTCAACATCTTTCCACATTAGTATATAAGCAGTGTTTCCCAAAACGGGGGGGGGGGGGGGGGCGAGTTGGCATTTAAGTGGGAAAATTCTTGGTTGTGTGCACTGTCCTATGTGCTGTGCGATTCTTGCTACCCCTTTTTCTACTCACTAAATGCCAGTCATGTCTCCTGGTCATTTTTTATTACTATATTATATATTTTTTTTCTGTTTCTGCTCCCTTTGTATTCTGCTCTTTATCTGATTGACCTAGGTATATTTTATAGTTTGCAGACCTTTCTGCCCATATCTCATAGGACCTATAACCTTTTCATGATGTTTTTGGATTCTGTAGCTATTCCTGGTAGCTGATTCTCCTTTCTTTTGATATTATGTAGTCCGTTGTAACACTTTCTTGAACCATGTCTGTGGTGGATCTGCTTACTGATTAAGAATGTCAAAAGTACCTATAAGGCTGTGTGTGCTCTCAAGATCCACCTGAAAAAAATGTGGTTTTCCTAATTGAGTAGATAACTTTACAAAGACATAAGAGAATGCTATTTTCATCTTCCAGATGTAGTTTAAAATAAACTTTTGAACTAGAAGGAAGTAAGAATTGTAATGCATATGCTCTAATACAGCTTTTGTTGGGTCTCATTTATGAGGTATATGTCAGGTTCTTTTAATTAAGGAATTTAGGATCTCAAATGGAGACTTTTTGTATAAAGAATTGGAGCTAGAAGATAAGCTTACAATCTTTGCATCTCGCCTAGGGTTATAGAAATGTTTTGTTTGAAGCTGCAAATAAAATTGCACATGAAGGCCATAGTTTGTTGAATTTGATGTATCATTATTGAGATATTATTCAGTAATGTTTCCAATAGAGAGTATTTATAATAGATTCCAAAGTCATGTTTATATATATATTTTTAATCTTTTGGTGTCTCCTTTTTGTTTCACAGTATGTGTTGCTTTTTCCCTTTTATCATTTCAGGAAGAACTTCAGATATCACTTTTAAAATTGAACAATGAATATGAGGTAATCAAAAGTAGAGCTTCAGACTTACATGACTTAAGACTTAATTTGGAGGCAAAGGAACAAGAACTTAGTCAGAGTATTAATGAAAAGGAAATACTGGTAGCTGAGTTAGAAGAATTGGACAAACAGAACCAAGCAGCTACAAAGGTAATACTCTATTAAGGACAGTGAGGTAGACTTAATACTGGATTAACATGCAAAAACAGTGGATGTAATTAAATTTTGTGATTTAATTAATATTTTAGTTCATTAATGCTCTAGTCATAGAGATTGAGAAATTTTTTTTGGTAAAGTGCTTTATAGTAAATATTTTTGGCTTTGCAAGCCATATAGTCTTAGTTGTAACTACTCAACTCTGCTGTTAGGATATATAAACATGAGTGTGGCTGTGTTCAATAAAATTTTATTTACAAAAACAGGCATCAGGCCTGATTTGGCCCATGGGCTAGAGTGAGTTAAAAATAAACAAACATAATTTACTATCTTTGGTTTTAAATCTTTATCCCTAAAATGATAAAATAAAAAAAACGACAAAATGGATTTGCTGTAAGTTATTAGTAAATAATTTTGTTAGAGATGTTGTGGTAGAAAAAGATTGTTTTAAAAAGGATTAGAAATATCTGAGGATTATTCTTCTATTATATATGAAAATTTTATAAAATTTTCTTCAGGTACTAAAATGAGAAAATATAAAGTTACCATGCAAATTAATTTTTCTTTCAGCACATGATTTTGATAAAAGATCAGCTATCAAAACAACGAAATGAAGGAGATAGCATCATCAGTAAACTGAAACAAGATCTAGAAGATGAAAAAAAGAGAGTTCATCAACTTGAAGATGATAAAATGAACATCACTAAGAAGTTAGATGTGCAGAAAGAAAAGTTAATTCAAAGTGAACTGGTCCTAAATGAATTACATTTAACCAAACAGAAGCTTGAGGAGAAAGTAGAAGATTTAGTAGATCAGCTAAATAAATCACAAAAAAATAATTTAAACACCCAGGAGGAGAACTTTGAACTGAAGGAATATACTAGACAAAATGAGGAGGATCTTTCTAGAGTCAGAAATGAGTTAACGCAGTCTCTTAATCAAGACTCTAGCAGTAATTTTAAGGATAACGTACTTAAAGAAAGAGAAGCCGAAGTTAGAAACTTAAAGCAAAATCTTTCAGAACTAGAACAGCTCAATGAAAATTTAAAGAAAGTTGCTTTTGATCTCAAAATGGAAAATGAAAAATTGGTTTTAGCGTGTGAAGACATAAGACAGCAGTTGGAAGAAACTGTTGCTGATAACAATCAGATTTCTCTGGAAAAAAATACTATTGTGGAGACTCTAAAAGTGGAAAAAGGGCAGATAGAAGCAGAGTTGTGTCAGGCTGAAAAGAGACTGTTGGAAGAAGCAAACAAGTATAAGCAAACCATTGAAGAACTGTCAGATGCACGTAATTTGAATACCTCTGCCTTACAACTGGAACATGAACGTCTAATTAAACTCAGTCAAGAGAAAGACTTTGAAATAGCTGAACTCAAAAAAAATATTGAGCAAATGGATACTGATCATAAAGTAACTAAGGAAATTTTATCATCTAGTTTAGAAGAGCAGAAGCAATTAACACAGCTTATACACGAGAAAGAAATTTTGATTGAAAAACTTGAAGAAAGAAGTTCAGAGCTGCAAGAGGAATTAGATAAATATTCTCAGGCCTTAAGAAAAAATGAAATTTTGAGGCAGACCATAGAGGAAAAGGATAGAAGTCTTGGATCCATGAAAGAAGAAAACAATCATCTACAAGAAGAACTAGAACGACTCAGGGAACAGCAGAGTCGAGCTGTTCCTGTGGCTGAACCTAAAACCCTTGACAGTGTTACCGGACTAGAATCTGAGGTATCTCAACTGAATACCATCAAGGATCATCTTGAAGAAGAAATTAAACATTACCAAAAGATAATTGAAGATCAAAACCAGAGTAAGATGCAACTACTTCAGTCTTTACAGGAGCAGAAGAAGGAAATGGATGAGTTTAGATACCAGCATGAGCAGATGAATGTCACCCACACCCAGCTCTTTGTAGAGAAAGATGAGGAAATTAAGAATTTGCAAAAAACAGTTGAACAAATCAAAACCCAGTTGCATGAAGAAAGACCGGACATTCAAACAGAGAATTCTGATATTTTTCAAGAAACAAAAGTTCAGAGCCTTAATATAGAGAATGGGAGTGAAAAGCATGATTTATCTAAAGCTGAAACTGAAAAGTTAGTGAAAGGAATAAAAGAACGAGAACTAGAGATTAAACTTCTAAATGAAAAGAATATATCTTTGACTAAACAGATTGATCAGTTGTCCAAAGATGAGGTTGGTAAACTAACTCAGATTATCCAGCAAAAAGATTTGGAGATACAAGCTCTTCACGCTAGAATTTCTTCAGCATCCTATACCCAGGATGTTGTTTACCTTCAACAGCAACTGCAGGCGTATGCAATGGAAAGAGAAAAAGTGTTAGCAGTTTTGAGTGAGAAGACAAGGGAAAATAGCCATCTAAAAACAGAATATCACAAAATGATGGATATAGTTGCTGCCAAAGAAGCAGCCCTCATTAAACTGCAAGATGAAAATAAAAAATTGTCCACTAGATTTGAAAGCAGTAGCCAAGATATGTTTAGAGAAACTGTTCAGAATTTATCACGTATCATTCGAGAAAAAGACATTGAAATAGATGCATTAAGTCAGAAATGTCAGACTTTGCTGGCAGTTTTACAAACGTCTAGCTCTGGTGATGAGGTTGGAGGTGTCAACAGTAATCAGTTTGAGGAGCTCCTACAGGAACGTGATAAATTAAAACAACAAGTAAAGAAAATGGAAGAATGGAAACAGCAAGTTATGACCACAGTACAAAATATGCAACATGAGTCGGCCCAACTTCAAGAAGAACTTCATCAACTTCAGGCACAAGTTTTGGTTGAGAGTGATAATAATTCTAAATTACAAGTGGACTATACTGGCCTGATCCAAAGTTATGAGCAGAATGAAACCAAACTAAAAAATTTTGGGCAGGAATTAGCACAAGTTCAACACAGCATAGGGCAGCTTTATAATACCAAGGATCTTCTTTTAGGAAAACTTGATATTATTTCACCCCAGCTGTCTTCTGGATCTCCACTTACTCCCCAGTCAGCAGAATCTCTTAGAGCAAGTAACTCTGATGTACCAAGTGAGTCTTCTCAGTTTCTTCAGCAAGAGATAGAAGAGCTAAGGAAATCACTGCAAGAAAAAGATGCCACAATTAGAACTCTTCAGGAAAATAATCACAGATTGTCTGATTCAATAGCTGCCAGCTCAGAGCTAGAAAGAAAAAAATATGAACAAACTGATTCAGAAATTAAGGAGCTGAAGGAGAAACAAGATATTTTACAAAAATTACTTAAGGAAAAAGACCTCTTAATCAAAACCAAAAGTGATCAGTTACTTTTCTCAAATGAAAATTTCACTAACAAAGTAAATGAAAATGAACTTTTGAGGCAGGCAGTAACAAACTTGAAGGAGAGAATATTAATTTTAGAAATGGACATTAGTAAACTAAAGGGGGAGAATGAAAAAATAGTGGAAACATCCAAGGGAAAGGAAACAGAATATCAAGCATTACAAGAAACTAATATGAAATTTTCTATGATGCTGCGAGAAAGAGAGTTTGAGTGTCATTCAATGAAGGAGAAGGCTCTGGCTTTTGAGCAACTATTGAAAGAAAAAGAACAGGTATGTTCTGGCTGGAGTATTGTAAAAGGAAGTTGGGTGTGGAGGAGACTTTAATATGTTACTTTATTGATATTCTCTTTGAAGAGGACTAAATTTGCCCAATTAGGAATATGTATTTCAAGGTGTTGAGATTCATTCTAAATAAATTTTCCTCAGAGGCATCTGGAATTATCTTCCCCAAATTATTAGATATTTCCAAATATTTTAGTAGCATGTTAATTTTTTACAGCTTGTTAAGTAGAAAAAAGAATTTAGTAGCAATTAATATTTTTCTTTAGAAGTGTGTGAGAAGAGGGAATTTTGAAGTCATTTCAATTTAACCCAAATTTTAGGTGTATTTTAGTAGCTGCTAGTAAGGGTTAATAAACATTTTAGAGATTCTTATAGGTAAGGGGAACCACTGTGAAATATGCAGTAGATCTTTGACCATGATCTACGGTAAGAAATATATTTTACATTGTGACACAGCTTGTTTGTGTGTGTGTGTGTGTGTGTGTGTGTGTGTAAAACTAAAAAGAAGTTTTGGGAGCCAGAAATTACCCTTACCACATGTGATACTCTTTTTAAAAAACAATGTGCTAGATGACCCAAATTGATTTTTATAAATCATTTAGTCACCACTTGGAATTTGGAAAGCATTAGCCATGAGTAGTACTTTTAACATAGTAGGCTCAGTAAATATTCTAATCCTAGCTCTGTCACTGATGTGACTTTGAGTTTGTTTATTCAACCATAAAATGGAGGATCATAGCAGTTATATGGATAGTGCCAGTAGCTTTTGATATATTTAAATTTTTACATGCAGTTCATTTTAATGAGAATTATTGAGGATCTCCTGTTACACTATGATAGGTGCTATGTAGGGCTTGTTTGAGTAGTACCTTTTTACTATGATTTCTATACTTTTAGTAGTAGAAATTTGGAAAGAGATGATAGGCAGAACAATAGAATATTCAACTAGTGATTCTTGAGCATTTTGACATGCTGCCAGGCACAAGATACGAAATGATTAAACTACATTTGCCAGTTAAGTTCTCTCCTGGAGTCTTGGATTAAAGTTGTGAAAACTTTACTTCATTTTCTACTTTGCCATCTGAGTAAGTAGGTACACTGATTGTCAGTGTTGAGGTGTTTTCGTCCTTCAGAGATAACTTCTTAGTTTTAATGGTACTAGTCTATAATTGATATGAGAAAGACTCTTAGAAGCTAGAGCTTCCTATTGCTCACTAACCAAAATTGGGTGTGGCTTCTTATGGTTGTAAGAGTAGAACACAAGAATGTAGGACAATGAAGTCTTCTGTTGCATGTATTTTTTTCTTTTGCAATTTTAGCATTTTCTTCAATTTAGTTATATTTCATTGACATTTACAGATCTAAAGTGTGCAGATTTTATTAAGGCCCTCCTATCTTTTAGGAAGCTTCCCCAGTTAGTTAAGTAGTACTTAAGTATATTACTTGAAGGTTGTTAATGTGAACTAATTTTTTCCAATACTCTAAGAGTACCTTTAGATTGTATTTTGAATATAATAGATGACATCTTTTTTTAGGGAGAAAGGGATGCCCTCAGTAGATCAATGCTATTTAATTTTTCAAACATTTGCTTTTTTTCTCTGTAATGTGAAAAAAAATAAACTGAAAAGCTGTTTGGAAAATACTGGCCTCCCTATCCTGGAGAGACTGTTGATATGAAAGGGACAGATGGTTTTATATTTTGGTTTCAGTGGGATGCATTATATATTCTTAAAGAAATAAAAAGTCTACATGAAAACTTACAAGATACTAAATCATAAATAAATTCATTTGCTATACATATTTTAAACAGAGAAAAGAATTGGTTGTAAACAACCTGACACTTTTTTGTGGTTCTTAGAATTCTCACTATCATCTGAAATTCATGGCCCTACTTTTGCAGTGAAGTTATTTTCTCTAACAACAATTGTGGATGCTTATGAATGGACAGACGTGCACACACACACTTTGTTGATTTTGGGGTTTGTGAATACTTTGTTGTATAGGGTAAATTTGAAGAGATTTTTGTGTTCTGAGTTCCTTTTAAAACATTTCTAATAAACTTTTTCTTTCAGAATAGTTTTAGATTTATAGAACAGTAGCAGAGATACTGGAGAGAGTTCTCCTATACCTCATACCCAGTTTCCGTTGTTAACATCTTACATTGCTGTGGTGTATTTATTTGTCATAGCTGATGAGCCAGTGTTGAGGCATTACTATTAACTAAAGTTCATACTTTATTTGAATTTCTTAATTTTTGCCAAATGTCCTTTTCCTGTTCTGGCATCCCATCCAGGTTACCGCATTATATTTCAGAAGTCATGTCTCCTAGGCTCCTCTAGACTGTGTCAGATTCTCAGACTTTCCTTGGTTTTGATGACTTCGACATAGCTAACTGTGTTTTTAAATTAATTATTTGATGAAGAAAATGTCTTTTTTAAAATGTATTTTTCTTTAAAGCTAAAGTTATTTCTTTTCAAAAGGGCAAGACTGGGGAGTTGAATCAGCTTTTAAATGCAGTTAAGTCAATGCAGGAGAAGACAGTTACATTTCAACAGGAGAGAGACCAAGTCATGTTGTCCCTGAAACAGAAACAAATGGAAAACAGTGCCCTACAGAATGAGGTATACTTATATTTAAAGGAACAGTGAATCAACGGTTTAATAACTGTTAAGAGAACTGAAAGGATTGTCAAGTATTAGGTCATTAAATATGAAATGTCCGATTTCGAATCAAAAGTGTACTTTATTATATCTCAAACAAGAAATGGTGCAATTAATCAAAGCATGTGCCTAAACTATTGACACAGTTTTGCCATCTTAACGGTAGCTTGTTTATGCCAGCAGTGAAGAAGCCTGGAGAGTGAGTGGCGATGAAATCGCTAAAGGTGTTTTCCACAGCTTGTTGAGAACTGAATATTTTTCCTTGCAAGAAATGGTCCAAAGCCTGGAAGAAGTGGTAGCCAGTTGGTGCAAGGTCTGGTGAATACAGTGGATGACAGAGAGTTTCCAAGTCCAGCTTCTGTAGTTTGAGCAGCATTATTTGTGTGACACGTGGTCAAGCGTTGTCTTGCAAGGGGGTTGGCTTGTCTCTATTGACCAATCTCAGCTGCATAATTGCAAGCATCCTCATCATTTTGTCCAGTTGGTTGTAGTAGACATCTGCTGTAATCGATTGACCAGGTTTTATGAAGCTGTAGTGGATAATACCAGCACTAGACCACCAAACAGACACCATTAGCTTTTTCTGATGAATATTCAGTTTTGGAGTGTGTTTTGGCACTTCATCTTTATCCAGCCATTGTGCCGAATGCTTGCGATTGTCAAAAAATCCATTTTCATCACTTGTAACAATACAGTGTAGAAATGGTTTGCCTTTATGTCATGACAGCAAGGAAAACTTTGAGACGATTTCTCTTCTGATGTTTGTTTAATTCATGCAGTCCCCATCTATCCAGCTTCTGTACCTTGCTGATTTGTTTCAAATGGTCCAATATTGTTGGAATAGTAATGTCAAACCTTGCTGCTAATTCACACGTAGGTTGAGATGGATTCACTTCCACTACAGTTTTCAGCTCATCATTATCCACCTTGGTCTTGGGTTGTCCATGTGACTCATTTTCAGGATTAAAATCACCCGAATGGAACTTCTCAAACCATCGATTTTCTGTGCCTTCACTGGCCACATCCTTTCCAAACACTTCATTGATATTTCCAGATGTGTGTGCTGCATTGTTTCCATGACAGAACTCATATTCGAAAATAACATGAATTTTTGACTTATCCATGGTTTCACAAAAATTGCTCTAAAAAAAAATTTAGAAGATAATCACAAGCCAAAATGTGCCTTTGAAAGACTGAAGATGTACCTTTACAATAAAAATAAAGCAAGAGGCCGGGCGCGGTGGCTCACGCCTGTAATCCTAGCACTCTGGGAGGCCGAGGCGGGTGGATAGTTTGAGCTCAGGGGTTCGAAACCAGCAAGAGCAAGACCCCGTCTCTACTAAAAATAGAAAGAAATTAGCTGGACAACTAAAAATATACATAGAAAAAAATTAGCTGGGCATGGTGGCGCATGCCTGTAGTCCCAGCTACTTGGGAGGCTGAGGCAGGAGGATTGCTTGAGCCCAGGAGTTTGAGGTTGCTGTGAGCTAGGCTGACGCCACGGCACTCTAGCCCGGGCAACAGAGTGAGACTCTGTCTCAAAAAAAAAAAAAAAAAAAAAAAAATCAAGAAGTGTCAAAGTGAAATGTCACAGATAGCAACTGTCAAACTTAGTACTTAAGGAAATTGGACATTTCATACTTAACCTAATAAAATGAATTTATCTCTTAGATGATTTTGCTTAATCTTCTTCTGATGTGCTACAGTAGGATTTTGATCTCCCAGGGTGCATATTGTTTCAGTTTTCAAAAGTGAAAACCATACCATATTTTGGATATAAGAAAATTTTCTTACTCGTATGAAAAAAGTGAGATTTACTGAAAAAGTGGTCTATTGCAAAGAATACTTTATACAGAGTGCTTTTGTATAATTCCATTTCCATTACAGCCACAGAGACTAAGATCTTGTAAAGTTTGCAGATGAATATTCGAGATGATTTCAGGAGAATTTTTTCGTAGTGTAAATATATCTTGCATTATGAGGAATTAGTATACAATTAATATACTTCAATAATGGGAAAAAGATTTGATAACAAAGTGGCTTTTGTTGGGGGAGGGAGCATTTTATAGAAGAAAAATAAAGAAATGTCCTCTACCTAGGTCCAACGTTTACGAGACAAAGAATTTCGGTTAAACCAGGAACTAGAGAGATTGCGTAACCATCTTTTAGAATCAGAAGATTCTTATACCCGTGAAGTTTTGGCTGCAGAAGATAGAGAGGCTAAACTAAGAAAGAAAGTCACAGTATTGGAAGAAAAGCTAGTTTCATCCTCTAATGCAATGGAAAATGCAAGGTAATTTTTTCTTTTTTTTTTGGTGTTAACTTTAACTGAACACTTCTTGAGTGTCAGACTTAGTAGCATTTTTCATGTTAGCTCATTCTCACAAAATTTATTACTTCCATTTTACCAATCAAAAATCTGAGGGTAAAGAGATTTAATAACCTGCTCAAGCTCAGACACAGAATGTGTGTGTGAGTTTCACACTGGAGTCTGTGACTCTTTTTGGGGGGAGGGAGGGGAATACAGCAAGACTCTGTCGCCTAGGCTGGAGTGCAGTGGCACAATTATAGCTCACTGCAGCCTCAAACTCCTGGGCTCAAGTGAACCTCTTGCCTCAGCCTCCATAGTAGCTAGGATTACAAGTATGTACCACCACACCTGGCTAATTTTTAAAAAAAATTTTTTGTGGAGACAGGATCTCATTATGTTGCCTAGACTGGTCTTGAACTCCTGACCTCAAGTGATCATCTTGCCTCAGTCTCCCAAAGTGCTGGGATTGAGGCTCTTAAGTAGATCTGGCATTCAGACACTCTGAATCCTAACCTTCATCCTAGATAATTGCCTCTTGCCATTTTAGGAGTATGGTCTGAAGTTCTGACTGATTTAATTATCTCTGTTCCGCTCCCATAAAATTTAATATATGTGGTGTTAGTATCAAATCATCTGAAGTTGAAATGGGTGTAGATATTAGAGAGAGTAAAGGAAGTAGCAAGGTGAAGACCTGGTCAGTATGAAGAATTAACTCTTGGTGGTTTATTAGAACATGTGAGTGACCAGTTCCCTGATTATATATTTAAAATTTTCATTCATCTCAATAAAATGTTTTTTTTTTTTAAATTACAAAAACATTGTATTTTCCACTTAGGAAATCACACAAATGAAAGGAACAAAGCAGAATCCCACCCACCTAGAGATAATCTTTTTGTGCCTCTTTATGCTTTTATATTTGTGTGTAGATATTATATATATCTTTTAAAGCAAAATTGAGATCATGTTATTCATGCTGTTTTATAACTTGTTTCTGTGACTTGATAATATGAGTGTCAGTACATATTAAGCCATATATTTTTATAATATTTTATGGCTGCATAATATATCATTATTTGGATTTGCCAGAATTTCTTTAACCCAGTCGTTCATTATTGGGCAATTAGAGTGTTTCAACTTTTCAAAACTACTGAGTGCTGTCATGATATTCCAAGACATGTATTTTTGTGTTGATGACAGATTATTTCCTTAGTGTAAGTTTTGAGAAATGGAACTTCTGGGTCAAGGCTCATTTAAAACTTTCGAGATTGTACTGCCAGATTATTTTCCAGGAAAATTCTGTCCATTTATATTTGCATTGGTAGTATGTGCATCTTTTTATTATCTTTTTACTATGTATGATGCTAAGGGAGATATAAGGAGATAGTAGATATTATCTGCCTTCAAAGAGATCATAGGCCAGTAGAGACAATATTTCTGAGTGTGAACCCCTGTCCCGCTTTGCAGAGAGTATTTTGTACCTTCAGACTCAGAAGGAAAACTTGTTTAAAATGGGAGTTAAAACAATGAGTGATCACTTGTGTATGTCTTTCACTTTGGTAGAAATGCCGAAACAGCCTCAGGTTACAGCATTATATATTGTAATCCTTCCTTGCAATTTTCAGGCCCATATTTTCTCTAATTAAAATAGTTCCTAGTCTCTGCCCCTTTCATTTATCCTTCATAATAACTTCCAGAATAACCTTCCCTAAGTAGAGCTGTGATCTTGATACTCCTTTTTGCAAAAACTAATCTGGACTCCCACGATTTGGTCCCAGGCTCCCTACCACCTTAGCCTTATTTCACATTATCCACATCCAGCCAAACTGTATTACTCACTTCCTCAGATAGAGCCACTGTTTTCCTATTTCTTTTTCTTCTGCTTTTTCTTTTCATATTCTTTCTTCTGTCTGAAGAGTGGGCCTGATCCCTAACAGTTTTTCTGAGAATCCCACCTGTTCTTCAAATTCCATTTTCTTCCTGAGGGTGCTTTAGTTAGCATCCCACGCTTCACATCCAGAAACAAACCTTGCATAATACTTTTTTTGAGTCTTTGATAGGGCACTTATATTTTACGTTAGGGTATAAGTAATTGTTGACCTGTCTTATACTGTCTTCCACCCAGTGAAATGTAAGGTCCCTGGTAGGTAGCAATGATGCCATTCATTTTGTACTCATCACACAGTATATATAATACACGTAGCTACTCAGTAAGTATTTGTTGTTTGACCAACTCAGATCTACAAACTACATTATGGTGTTTTGAGCCCTTACTTAACAATACTAACACTCGGTATTTATTAACTTTCTGAGTGCCATTGTGGCTCATTTCTTCGTTACAATCACCCTTTGAGTGATTTGCTAGCCAGCAAAGTTGAATGAAGTCCAGAGACATTTGGGGTGGAGTTCAGGTTCCAGTGATCAATTTACTGTTCTTTCCACAAGAGGGTGCTATTGGGTAAGGTCTCTTCAAAGTGAGGCAATCTTCATGTGCTTTAATGGGCTGCTCTTGAATAAGAACTGCATTTAAAAACCCAGGAAGACTAGTGCAATATTTTGAATATAATCATTATACATTAAGGAAGGGCACCAGGGACATAAGCCTGGATAGGTGCTATATAAATTTCTTAGGGGTCTCTGGATTATTATTTGGGGTAGGAGTTACTGTACTTAATCTAGGCAGAAAGAAAGATGATAGTAAAAGATACTTAACTAATAATCAGGGCAGTTCATCAATGGGGTAGCCTTTGGAAAGTTGTGAGTTCACCACGATTGCAAGTGTTGAAAGCAAGTAGGTGTCATAGAATCCATTCCTTATTAGGTCAAAAGCTGGACAATATGACTTCATGTTTCCTTAGAACATAATATTTTATGGTAAATTCCATCTTAGAGTTTTAGTTTGCAAACATGAAAGTTGCAGGCTATTTGTAAATTTTTCTTTTGCTGACATTTCTTATTTAGCCTAATTTTTAGTCTTTATTAATAAAAGGATTGCCATTTGTTCAAAGTCACTTTGACAGGAAGAATGGTTGAATCAATAAAAACAGGGAGAACAAAGATGAGGAACTCTTCAAGATTCTTTGAAATCTAACTTTAATTTAATACGATAAAATATCAGGAAGGTCAAATTCATGGAGATAGAAAGTAGGATGGTAGTTGCCAAGGGAAGGGCGGGGAGTTATTATTTAATAGGTATGGAGTTTCAGTTTGGGAAGATAAAAAATGTTCTGGAGATGGATGGTGATGATGGTTGCACAGCAGTGTGAATGTACATAGCATCACTGAACTATACACATTCAAATGGTAAATTTTATGGTACGTATATTTTACCACAATACAAAAATGTAAGGAAGATGTTTCATCTTGTTAAAGTATCTAAATACTTTGAAATCTAACTTAAATTTAGAGCAATAAGATATAAGGAAGATGGTTTTTGTTGAAGTATCTAAATAGATAGAAGCAGTTTGACTTTTATTCTTTGTTTGAAGCCATCAAGCCAGTTTGCAGGTAGAGTCTTTGCAAGAACAATTGAATGTAGTCTCCACGCAAAGGGATAAAATTGCACTGCAGCTTTCTGCCTCTCAGGAAGAAGTAAAGCAGTATGCTCTGTCACTAGCCAACCTGCAGATGGTACTAGAGCATTTCCAACAAGGTAAGTTGTAGGGTCAGTTTTTCAATGAAGAAAAATTGTAGTTATTGGTAATTTTGCCTTATTCAAGTGCTGTTTTAGACATAGGGAAATCTTTAAAAGGTTACACACTCGTAGAGGAGAAGGGTAAGTAGTCATCAACAAGTTATTTAGATTCCTTTTACAATTAAGACTAGGAAACATAAACTATAGTAATTATTAAAAATTTGTTTTATTTATTTTTTAAATAGAGACAGGGTCTTACTCTGTCTCCCAGGCTGGAATGCAGTGGCACAGTCATGGCTCACTGTAACCCTGAACTCCTCTTGGGCTCAAGGGATGCCCCTGCCTCAGCCTCCTGAGTAGCAGGGACTATAGGCATATGCCACCACACCCGGCTAAAGTTTTTTATTTTTTGCAGGATGGGATCTCGCTGTGTTGCCCAGGCTGGTCTCGAACTCCTGGCCTCAAGTGATACTCCCACCTCTGCCTTCCAGAGTGCTGGAATTACGTGTTAGCCACCGTGCCTGGCCTTAAAATGTGTTTTAGTATCATATTACCAGTTAAGGTGCGAGTTGAGGAAGTACAAGGGTAACATGAGGAAAGATGATCAAGTGATAAAGAGGAATACAAAGAAAGAGACACACATGGAAAAGATGGTTAGATTTTGAGATAGTGGTTGGAGGTTGAACTTACTTCAGTGTTGATCACTGGTAGTCACTATCCTTTGAAATATTGATTAACTTGTTCTTAGTCATCTGTACTTTGAGGTAACTACATTTTCTAGTCCAAGTGAAAATACTTTTTGGAGACACAGTAACAGTATCCAGAACAGTTTTACCCTGAGAATCAAATATGCTTTTTTACATTCTACCTCCCATCCTTGTTTACCCTCTTTTGATCATTCACCCATTTATTTGTTTATTCATGCATTCAGTAGTTATTGACAGTGAATTAAGTGCTGTGGGCAAAGTGATTAGAGGCTATGAAGATAATGAAGTAACAGGGGCTTATAGTTTTGTGCCTAAGCAAAACTTTATGGGTCCTCTCAGGGTTACTAATGTGGTTGAAATCTTGAATTTTTAATATGAGCATTTTCTAGGTCTGTTTTATAATATAATCACTAGAGTGAGTGTGCATACAAAGTAGGCGGTGCTGAGGCTATGGAGAAAGCATGGCCAAAGAGAAAATACTGAGTGGAGTGATGAAGAGACAGAAGAATCTGTGTGATAGACACGGTGGAGAAGGGCTTAGGTGGAGGAAACAGTGCTCTTACTACTTTAGCTCCACTTAATAATATCACTAAGGCATGTAAATTTTCTTATTGAGCTATTTAAACTGTTTTTGTTGCATTTTTAAAATTTCAAATGGTTTAAAGTTCCAGTTTTATCACACAGTTGCAAAATACTAATGTAACTTTCTTATAGAGGAAAAAGCCATGTATTCTGCTGAACTAGAAAAACAAAAACAGCTTGTAGCTGAATGGAAGAAAAAGGCAGAAAATCTGGAAGGAAAAGTTGTATCATTACAGGTAGGTCAAAATAGTTCGCTCTTGTAGATTTCATTATTCATGAAACGATTACTTGTATAATCTTTGTCTTAGAAACAATCTCCTAAACTGTTCATTTAGTAAATGTAGTTTGAGTGGCTGCTCTGTTTCTGGCCCTCTGCTGGGGCATAACAGTGAGCAAGATACTTAGGATTTCCCTCAAGTGACATAGTTTACAGTAGACATAGCAAGTAAGAGATGATAGGACATTTAAATTCTTTAGCACACATGGGTATTTTAGATTTCTGGGGAAAAAAAAATCCAAATTATTCTACAATTTTAACTTTATAATTTTCTCCTTTCAACAAAATATATTGAGCACTGTATTTCACATTGAGTAAAATAAGATGTATTATCCCATTAGATCTTTTTCTTTTGCAGCATCAGCTTTTAAAAGATTTTTCTCTTTATTATTATGCTATATTTCATATTTATGCTATATTTTAGTTATATATATGGTATAAATAAAAATGAACCCCTATGAGGAGATATGACACCAAAGTGACTTGTTTTTAGGTTTAGGAGAAAGTTTTCTAAGTCATAGGTAGTCTCTGACAATAGCTGGTACAAAGTAATAAAATTCACTTACTTGGCGTTAGTAATGATTGTGCTGTTCAGAACCATTAATGTCTCAAGTAAATGAAGATATATTTTCTATAAAATTTTTTATTAAGTATCAAGTGGCTGCAAAAAAATTTAGTTAATATCTGTAAAATATAAGAATAGCACAGTAACAGCAAATACCCACATACTCAGCACGTTGTATAAGAAATAGAATGTCATCCTTTGAAGTTCCTTATGTACCTCTCCCCATCTCATCTTTCCTACCACCTTGTAGATAACCGCTATTCCAGAATTTTATATTTATCACCCCTAACTTTTATTTATGGTTTTATCATAGGTTTGCATCTCCAAACCATAAATTGGTTTTGCATATTTTTGCAGTCTATATAAATGGAATCTGAACTGTTTGTAAATTGCGTAAGTCTTCTGAGGCTTGCTTTTTTCTTTTTTTAAGCCCAGCATAATATTCATCAGATTCAGCCATGTTACTGGGTGTTACTGTGTGTAGATGGTTCATTTTCTTTACTGATGTATTCATTGAATGAAAATATAATTAAGTTACGCATTTTACTGGACATTTCAGATATCTTATATACAATGTGCTGTGCTTATGTACTTCCTTGTTTATATCTCCTGGTGCACACATGCAAGAGTTTCTTTTAGGTGTATATCTGGATTGGAATTGCTGAGTTAAGGGATACATATAGGCAACTTCAGCTTTATTAGATGATGGCAAATTGTTTTCTAAAACCATTTTGCTAATTTACTCCTACCAGCAGTGCCTACGAGTTCTTGTTCTACATCCTTGTCAACACCTGGCGTTATCAGACTTTTTAAGTTTTTGCCAATCTGGTGGATGGGAAGGTGTTCTAGTCCATTTTGTGCTGTTATGACAGAATACCACAGCCTGGGTAATTTATAATGAACAGAAACTTAATGGCTTACGGGTTCTGAAGGCTGGGAAGTCCAAGATCGACAGACTGGCATCTGGCAAGGGCCTTCTTGCTGCATCAGCCCATGGTGGAAGGGCAAAGGAGAGGGTGGGAGAGCAAGAGGGGGCTGAACTTGTCCTTTTATAAGGAACCCACTGTCACGATAAGTGCGTCAATCTATTCATGAAGACAATGCCCCCATGGCCCAAACACCTCCCAATAAAGGCCCCACCTCCCAATACTGCCACATTGGGGATCAGGTTTCCAACCCATGAACTGTGTGGGACACCTTCAAACCAAAGTAGAAGGGTTATCTTCTTGTTTTAATTTGCATTTCCCTGATTACTAATGAGGTCAAGCATCTTTTAATACGTTCATTGATCATTTATGCTTACTCTTTTGTCAGCTCATTGATACATTTAAAAGATACATATATATTTTCCCCCCCATGGCAGAGATTTTACTGCATAAAATATATATTTTATCTAATACTTTTAGTTGTTTCCAGTCGGGCCAATGTACACAGTCTGTCAAACTGCTAGAATGGAAATCCAAATCTTCTTTTAAAACTAGTTTTATTTTTTAAAATTTAAAATGTAACGTACATTTAGAAAAAGAACAAAATAAGTTAGAAGAAACTAAGAAGGAATTAGTAAAGATAAAAGCTGAAATTAATGAAATAAAAACCAAACAAATGGTAGAAAGAATAACAAAATCTAAATGCTGATTTTTGAAAAAGTCTTAGTGAAGTTTTAAGCTTTAATAATTTCATAATTAGAAATGCTATGAGGTAAAAAAACAATTTGAAAGTTTATTTAGGCCGGGCGCGGTGGCTCACGCCTGTAATCCTAGCACTCTGGGAGGCCGAGGTGGGTGGATCGTTTGAGCTCAGGAGTTCGAGACCAGCCTGAGCAAGAGCGAGACCCCATCTCTACTAAAAATAGAAAGAAATTATATGGACAGCTAAAAATATATATAGAAAAAATTAGCCGGGCATGGTGGTGCATGCCTGTAGTCCCAGCTACTCGGGAGGCTGAGACAGGAGGATCGCTTGAGCTCAGGAGTTTGAGGTTGCTGTGAGCTAGGCTGATGCCACGGCACTCACTCTAGCCTGGGCAACAGAGTGAGACTCTGTCTCAAAAAAAAAAAAAAAAAAAAGAAAGTTTATTTAGGGGGAGGATGAAGAGAAGTGTATTAAAGCAGTGGTCCCCAGTCTTTTTGGTACCAGGGGCCAGTTTCATGGAAGACAGTTTTTCCATGGGGTGTGCAGTGGGGAGAGCTCAGACTGGGATGCGAGAGATGGGGGGGCTGCTGTAAATGTGCTCACTCGCTCACAGCTCACCTCCTGCTGTGCCCGCACCATTCCTAAGTTTCATGGAAGACAATTTTTCCATGTTGGGGGGGGTTGTTGGGGAGTCGGGGGATGAGTGAGGCAGGGGGTGCTGCAGAGCTCTGCGGCCCCGTCCCTAACACACCACTGACCGGCCAGTCTATGGCCCGGGGACTGGGGACCTCAGTGTCAAAGGATACAAACATACAGTAAGATAGAAGGGATCAATTCAATGTTTGATAGCAGAGTAGGGTGACTATACTTAAAAAAATGTACTCAGGTGATGGATACCCTAAATACCCTGACTCGATCACTCTGCATTATGTACCTGTAAAAAATTTCTCATGCACCCCATAAATTTACACAAATAAGAAAAAAAATAGTTTATTTAAGTTTTCTTTACACTAAATTTAGTTTTGTGAATTTTGATTAATAAATTTTTTATTTAAAATTTTTTGTTTTAATCCCTTTCTGTATATTAGTGTTCAAACCCCTAGAAGCACAACGAGTAGGGGGTATGTGTGTGCGTGCCAAATTTATATATATTAATTATGATACGTATATGGAAATACACATATGTGATGTATTACAAGTAATTGGCTATGTGATTGTGGGCCCTGGCTAAGCAAGTCTGAAATTTTTAGTGTTGTTAGTCAGGATGGGAAGACCACATCAAAGGCAGGCTGGAACTCACAGGCATGGGCCAAAGCTATTGTGCATAGCCAGTCAGGAAAGGAAGATCACAAGCAGAATGGAATTCCACAGGCTCAGGTGGAAGCTGTTGTCCACAGAAGGAATTTCCTCCTTTTTGGGGGATGCCTCAGTCCTGCTTTTAGGGACTTTTCCACTAGTTCAATCAGGCCCACATGGATTACCTAGGATAATGTGTCTTCCTTCAATTCAACTGATTAAGGACTGTGATTACATTTGCCAAATACCTTCACAGCAACATCTCAATTATGTTTGATTGAATAACTGGGGACTGTAGCCAATCCATGATAACATATCAAAAAAGCTATCACACTGATTGAAGATGACAGAACTTGACCTGAAATTTACATGAGTAAATACTCAAGAATAGCCAAGGAAATTATGAGAAAGAACAACAGTGAGGAAGGACTTGCTTACTAGGTATCAAAGTAGAGCCATAAATCAGTGCAATATTGACTAGATTAGTGAAACAGAAGGAGAATCCAGAAATAGAGCTCAGGATATATTTGAGAATTTGAAACTAAACTAATTTTAATTTAATGAGAAAAAGGGTAGATTATTTTATAAATGATGTTGGCACAACTGGCTGTTCATAAGGAAGAAAATAAAATTGAACTTCAACTTACACCATATGCAAAAATAAATTTCACTTGTATGAAAAGCAAAGATTCTCAACTGGGAGTGGTACTGAATATCTGGGGATATTTTTGGTCATCACAGTAACTGGATGGCTCTTCTGGCATTTAGTGGGCCATAAATGTCAGAAGCACTCCTATTGAGAAACACTGTATTAGAGATTTAAATATAAAAAACAAAATATCTTGCAATAAAATCTGGAAGACTACATATACAGTCTAGGAGCAAGGAGGATCCTAACCAAGACTAAAACTCAAGAAGCCGTAAAAGCGAAGTAGAACATGTTTGACTATATGCAATTTAAAAATGTTTACCTGACAAAAGATATTATAGAGTTGGTAGACAAATGGCAGCTCTGGTAAATAATATTTGTATAACACAGGTGACAAAGTTTTCATCTACTATACAAGGTGCTTTTATAAATTGACAGGAGAAAGACAGCTCAGTAAAAATGTGGACAATGTATGCAAAGAGGTTTCATACAAGAGCAGATCCAATTGTCCTGTAAACATGAAAAAAAATGCTCAGATTCACTAGCAGTAGTCGGGGAAATAAAATTTAAAGTAGTAAAGACATAATGAAACATCACTTTATATCTTTTAGACTTATAAATTAAAAAGAGTAAGAACATTTGTTGCTATATTTCTTGGCTTTCCACATCTGGTTTTTGTAGTTTTGTTTCTTTTTGTTGTCACTTTTGTTTTTACTTGTGTCACTGCTTTTAGTAGCATCTGCTCTTTTTATTTAGTTCCTCTAAAAGAGGCAATGTTGTATTGTGAAAGAGTACGGGTTCTATCTTTGATGCTTATTAGTCTCATGAACTTGCCTCCGGTCACAGAGGTGCAGCTTTGTCAGCTGAATTGTAAAAGGTTGACTCTAAGATGCCTCTTAGCCGTATAGTTTGTGAAACCATTTTTGCATACTGCTTTTTAATGAATTCTCCT
This sequence comes from Eulemur rufifrons, assembly GCF_041146395.1. Taxonomy (NCBI): domain Eukaryota; kingdom Metazoa; phylum Chordata; class Mammalia; order Primates; family Lemuridae; genus Eulemur; species Eulemur rufifrons. The sequence goes on along the minus strand of NC_090984.1, from coordinate 115,206,035 downwards.
CCTTTAGGAACGTTTGGACGAAGCAAATGCTGCACTAGATTCAGCATCACGACTTACAGAACAGTTAGATCTAAAGGAAGAACAAATTGAAGAACTTAAAAAACAAAGTAGGTTTTTTTGTCTTTTCTTTTTCCCCCTCTATAATACTAGTGCTGAATCAAATGTAATCTGCCACAAATTGGCACAGTTGTGTGAGACCAACTTCATTGGTGTGAGACTTCTATCACCCGAGAGTGATTTGCTTCAATTTAAGTATGAACCTAGTGAAACCAGAGTCATTCAGTTGGCCCTGGCTGTCCAGTTAGTTTTCCTGGATGTTAAGGCAATGCTGTTGCGTTGGCTGTCACCCTGTTGACCATCAAGGGGATTGATTTGACTGATCTGGCTTTTTATGGTTATGACTTCTTCCTGATCAATTCATTTTCATCCTACCTAAAGCCATCTGATCTTTTAGGGCAGTATTCTCAAATAAAAGAGTAACTTTTTATAGAACGAATGTCTGGGTATAACTAGATTTTTATGATTATTGATGGTGTTTTATACACAGACACTCATCATGTATTTTTTGATGTTTGTAAGGTATCTCATACGCTCTGTCAGTTCCCTAAAGTGAGTCCTATATTTAGGATTATCAGTTGGGCCTCAGATATTCAGGTGGTTCATAGTGCTTTGTTAAATCTAATAGCTGATAAAGGTGGCATGTCCGCATTTAATCTCTCATTTAGGGGCAAGGAGGAAGTTGAAGCTATTCTAGGGCTGCATTTAGTAATAATTCAAGGTGTTTGGAAAGATGATAATAGAGCCTAGAAAAGCATCAACTTTAGAAGTCTAGGTTAGGCAGAGCAGTAACAAGGCAAGTAATGAAAGAATGAAGAAATACAGGCTGGGCGTGGTGGCTCACACCTGTAATCCTAGCACTCTGGGAGTGCCGAGGCGGGAGAAGCGCTTGAGGTCAGGAGCTTGAGAACCCATCTCTACTAAAAAATATAAAAAATTAGCCAGGCAACTAAAAATAGAAAAAATTAGCCCAGCATGGTGGCACACGTCTGTAGTCCCAGCTACTCAGGAGGCTGAGGCAGGAGGATCACTTGAGCCCAGGAATCTGAGGTTGCTATGAGCTAGGCTGATGCCACTGCACTCAGCCCAGGCAATAGAGCGAGGCTCTGTCTCAAAAAAATATATATATATGTAACACCTAATGTTAAGTAGAAATTAGAGATAGGCCAAAATAGAAAGAGATGATAGCAGCAGAGATACTTTAAATAGAGACAGTGACTTGGACAAAAAGGAGGCAAGCAGGCAAGAACCACTGAAATGTGAATCCCAAAGGACAAGACAAAGAGTAAATTGGCCTAAATCCAGCAGGAGGCAGGAGATGGAAGATTTTTAGGAACACAAAAAACAATAAGATAGATGTGAAGTAGTTGTCTTCAAAATAACTTGATTCTGAGGCAAATTACTGCCCAACTACAAGTTCTCTACCTTGTTAGACTTGGCCAGCAGGAACTCTAACTCCAGTAGAGGGTCTGGAAATGGGCAGCAAGGAAACAATTATACGTTGAGTGTCTATGGTGGACATTTGATATAATATATACTGTATTATTTAGTCCTCTCTTCATTAACTTTTCATAAACTCTAAAATAGGTGGTATTAGTTTCATTTTATAGGTGAAAGAAACTGAGATTTGAACTTTGATCTTTTTACCCATTACAAAAGCTCATGATCTTTCCATGTTACTGTATTCCTATCACCAAGAAGATGGTTATTTGTAGTCTGACTTGTGTTTTGTTCTCTCTCTCCCTCCCTCTCTCTCTCTCTATATATATATCTCCATCTCCCTTGAAGATAAGGTATTATCCTCTGTATTGTACTGTAAATGTTGAAATGATTGCGTTTACCAAGAGGCAGTATTTATTGGGAAAACAATCTAGTTAGATTGAAGGCCAGTGCCACTGCAGCATTATCTGGAAGACATACGGGCGACCCAAAGGAGACACACTGGATACCTACAGCGTTAGCTGTAGACTGATGGAGGTGAAAAGGCAGTGTTGTGGACTGACTCATTGGTTTGTGACAATTCAGTGCTATATGTCATGCTACTATAACATCTAAGCCCACATTCCCTTTTAGGCATCTATCTCTGAGTCATTTCCGGTAGTTGGATCGGATCTTAAGATAAGAATTTTGTAACTTACCAAGTGCTTGCAGTACAGGTTGAGCATCCCTAATCCAAAAAGCCGAAATCTAAAATGTTTCAAAGTCTGAAACTTTTTGAGTGCTAACATGACACTCAAAGGAAATGCTTACTGGAGCATTTTAGATTTTGGATTTTTGGATTAGGGGTGCTCAACCAGTAAGTACTGTGATGCATATATTCCAAAATCTGAAAAAATTTGAAATCCAGAACACTCTGTTTCCAAGCATTTCAGATAAGGATACTCAATCTGTATTTAGTACTTGTTCAGGTACCCATTTAAAGCCCCAGTAGTAGAATATTTTCAGATTTTCTTGGTTATATCTGATAAGGCTTAGGTGACCTAGGTTCCTAGTCATGTAAAAAATTATAATTAATGTTCATCACGAATATATAGGAACTTTGGCCTCATTTTGTGAGGCAGTATTAGCTACAGAAAGAACTCTGTTTGGTTATGCTTAGACAACTGGTATTTGGAAGGGCAGGCAATAGGCCAGTGTTACACAGACAGGAAGGGGAGTAAAGAGACAGTTGATTCTGTTATGTCTTTAAGTCATTCTTGCCATTTACAGCTCTTCTTAACAATCTGTTTTCTTAATTACCTAAGTGCTTAATATCACTTTTATATCTTTAAACACTAATGTGATTTTATTTTCTCAAAGCTGCACTCTTGATAATATAAATAACACTTTGATTGGCTTGTTTCAAAAGAATCGCTGTATACTTTTTCTCATAGATCATTAAGTACTTTAAATGTTGATTGATGTTGTAATACTGTACTTTATTTTTAACACAAAACTTGGCCAGACAGCAAAAATATTTGCCAGGAGAAACAATTTTGAAAAAGACAAATTGGCTTTTGTTGTAAGAAAGTACATAGAGACTTGAATTGTAGAGGCAAAATACTGTTTTATTTCTAAGCGTCCGTAGACTAATGATTAGTTGATATACAGTTTCAGCATCTAAACAGTATTAGGAAACTCACTTTAGAAAGTATTTTATTCAAAATGGTTGACTATGGGGGGTGGGGGAGGGCAAGGGCAATGTACGTAACCTAAACTTTTGTACCCCCACAATATGCTGAAATAATAATTAAAAAAAATGGTTGACTATGCCATTGATGTTAGAGATGAGATGATTCAGTCTGGACATGAAAAGAGAGCTCTTGTATATAGCACCAATATTGAAAGAGTAAATTGTTGATAATTCTAGTCATTTCTTAGAGTACACACATGCATCTATAGTTATGAATTAAGGGTATTTACAGGCCTCATACGAAAAGTATGAAGATAGATGCCTATGAGGCCTTAAATACTTAATGAGAACCAACTGCTTGGCTTCCTGTTAGGTACCGTGTGAGGTGCTAGATACGATCCCTTTTTCAAGGAGCTTAGCTAAGGAAATGACATATAGCACTGATACACCATAGGTTAGTAATTTAAGACAGTGGTGCACAACAGTGATCATAAGACGGTGCATATTTAGTTCTTCCAGAATCCCATTAAGGGTCAGGCAGCATTCCATGGAGGAAAGGAACTTGAAGTAGAGCCTTAAACCAGTAGTAGGGAACTGTTTAAATCTCTTCCTTCCTCCCCCTCTCTTTTTCCTTCTCCCCCTCCCTCTTTCTCCCCCTCCCTCCTCCTCTCTGGGAAAGTAGCAATGAAAAGAAACCGTGAGATCCTATAGTTACTATAGTTTAATAGAAATTATTCTTTCAACATTTTACCCAAAAGTGTTCTTTTTCAATATAGTTCCAAAGACTTATTTCACATGCCATCCTATATCCAAACTCACTACACTGGTCTATGAAGCAGATAGGACATTATTTTTCATTAACTATTCTGAGTTGATCAGAGTTCATAATTTCTCTGGAATTGTGATTGATGAGAAAATACACACCTGTGTAAACCTAGACTATAGCTGAACCATTACAACATGTGTTATCTTGCTATATTTATGGCCAAATTTGACATTTTCCTTCTTTCACTTCTTGTTTTCTATGATGATACTTGAGATAAATTCTTCCTTAAATGAAAATGATTGGGTGAATTGGAAAAAAACAAAAAGCACATGAGAGTTCTTGTTTTGATAACCATGATTCAGAAGGGTGGTAAATTTTATGATATTCAAAGAAAAGTAAGTTTTCGTAAGCAATACAAATTTAGTTTCAGCATCAGGAAAATCTTTTAGTCTATCTGCCGGTTTATGCCTGTATCTTACAGGGCCCCATAACTAATTTTTTTTTTTTCAAAAACAATATTTAGTGGCTGCTTTTAAAAAAGTTTTCTATGAGTTCAGAATGGAAAATTTCCTTACAGTATTTTTTAAAAGGAAATCTAGAAGAATGTGTAAAATGAGTCCCAGTAAAATCTGTGATATGAAGCATAAAAACATGTTTTAAGACTATAAATATAAAAGAAACTTAAAATGTTTTCCATGGAACTACCTTTATGGTGCTGGATGGTAGAGTTTTTATTTTAAATAAAGACATTCCGTATTCCAGGACATGATTTATATAAGAAAACATATAATGTCCTGTTGAACACAGGCCAAATACATTCCCAGACGCTTTGTTACCCAAACCTTTTGAGGGATTTCTTTATAGATGTTTTTGGCAGAAGTGGTGATTTTAGAGGAAACATATAAGAAGTACCAGATGCAGTTTTCTGAATTGCCATAAATGGTTAAAAAATTATTTGTGATGATATAAACATCTGGATATACTAGACAATGCCAAAATAATGAGTTAAGAAAAAAGTGTATATCAATTAGGTAAATAATTAAGCCCCTTTCAACTTAATGGTTATATTTTTTAAAGTGTGTCTCCCTAATATTAATACCTAAACTCAACTGTTTTAGACATTGCAGTTTTTGAGAGATAATTCCTCTAAATATCTAGTAAATTATGTAGTGATGAGACTGTTTTCAGTTAATGTGTACTTTCCTTGTTTCTTTTTATATGGATGAGTACATAATTCAGAACATAAATCATTTGTTCTTTTTGTCCTGTGTTCTATTCATTCCAGATATTCTCCCTTCCCAGAGAAAATCACTATTTCATTTATTTCTCAAATAGTCATTGTTTATTTGCTGTGTACCAAGAACTACAATAGGCATTGGAGATATGAAGACAAGGAAACAAAGGTCTTACCTTCAGAAGGTTTATAGTCAGGCAGGAAGGGAAGACAACATATAATCAAATACATGCAACAAATTGTTTTGAGAGGAAAGAGCTATCCCTTCTACTTGGTGATGGTGGCATGGAAGGATAGAAAACATGGTGAAGGGTATACTTGACCTTGCTTGAATGATGAGTAGGTACAGCTAAGAAGGCAAGGAGTTGGGGAAAAACATTCTTAGACACAGGGAAGAATTACTGTGAAACTGGCACAATCGGAAACCGGCTGAAGATACGGTTGACTAGTAATGACCAAGGGTGGTGTGTTGATGTGGTGTGTTGATGTGGTGTGTTGATATGGAGTACTGAGAAGGTAGAGGTGGAAGTGGGTTGTTATATGGAGAAATAAAACTCCAAGTATGGATCACAAGCACAAATTGTAAACTGGAGTCAAAATGATAATATAAAAGAGCAAATGACACTAGGTAGAGACTGTAGTCAATTGAAGAGTATTTCTTATGGAGGTGGCAGATTCTTTGCTCCACCCAGCTGTTGCCACACAGGAATGTGGGTCCAGTGTTGCCAAATCTTCAGATCTTTCAAAGAGACACTGGAAATCTGGATTTTTTTTTTTAGTGAAATATCCCAATTTTTTGATGGGACACGTAATTTAAGTTTTTGTAAAAACCCCATGTGGACTGAACAGAATCCTTCTTTGGGCTGGATATAGTCCATGCTGATTGAAGTAGATAGGGACTTTCAGAAATGAATTAAGGTTCAGGCTGCAGCTTAGAAAGCCTTGTGTCATTAGTATAATTTCTGTAGTGATGAAGATATTCAGTACATGGAAACCTTCCTACAGCTGTTTTACTTGTCACTGACAAAATGCATTCCTTTCTTTTGGGATATGCCTGGTCTGTGTAAACCTGTTAAAATCAAATAGATATTCTGTGTTGTTCGTAAGAGGGGGAAAAAAATTAAATATATAACTTATTCACTCATTTAAAATTTTTTCTGTTGCTATATGAAAAAATTAGTACAGATTATCTGAATTCATAATAAAGGATTGAGGGAGGAGAACAGAGAGGGAAAATAAATTTGATTTGGTTACATTAACACGTTGACTGCCACACTAGAAAAAAAAAATATTTTTTTTCCTTGGGGCCATGGTGTTTTATTACAAAAATAGAATAAAAACTTTGAAAACAAAATGATCCTTTCTAATTTAATGAACAGTTTTTTATTGTTTTCTGTGTGTGAGTTATATGCAACTTGAAAAAAGTTCGTGCAGCTCCCAAGGTGAAGAGATGGGTGAGTTACATAACGCTTCATGAGGTCCCAGGCTCGAAACTAGCGTGAGTTATATACAACTCACACAGCAGTTAATGTGTTTAAAAATATGTATATAAAATCTCTTTCAAGTGTACCTGGTAACTCCAATTAACTATACAAATAAATCCATTAGACCTCAACCTGTTTCATTTTAATCACAGATTATGATCTAATGGAATTCAAATTAATGAGATTATACTGTATTAATAAAACTCTTCCCCTGTGAATTTATTGCCAGAAGCTGAATAAGTTCCTTTTTACTCAGCAATTAATAATTATGATTATGGGACAAGAAAGCATTTACCATGTACTCCCGACCAGTAGTCCCCAACCTTTGGTGAGGTGTATAGTTATTTCATTATATATTACAATGTAATGATAATAGAAATAAAGTACACAATAAATATAATGTGCTTGAATCATCCCAGAACCATATACCCCCCTCTCCTCACCCCGGTCCACGGAAAAATTGTCTTCCATGAAAACAGTCCTGGTGCCAAAAAGGTTGGGGACTGCTGCCCTAGACCTTAAAATTCTGATATGGTTGAAAAGAATTGAATTAAAAGACAAAGCAGATGCTAATATAGCTTAACTTCAGATTGTAAATAGATATGATATCTTTTAAAAATATATTATTTGGTGTTAAAAGTGATCTTGTATAAGTTGAAAGGCTGTAATAAAAAAACCCATGTAATTTCTAGCTTTTGTTTTGCTTACATTTAATCAAATGAAGAGGCTAAATTTCCTTTATTAGGTTTAATATTGGGTCAGATTTAAATTATTTCTAAGGTAGCCAATGCAAATAAGACATTACACCTAATTTATTTACTGATATATATGTGTGTGTGTGTGTGTGTGTGTGTGTGAAATCATTTTTCTAACATTTTTTTCTTCTATTGACTCTTGTGTTGGTTCTTAGAGATGACTTATATTCAGAATAGAGGGGAAAATTACAAAATATTAACATTAAACAAAGTGATATGTATGATATTGATTACAGCTAGATCGAAAGATGAACTCTTTAGTTATTTTAAGAAATCAGACAAATGAGTACTAATGCTTTGTATAGCGCTTTACTTTTTAGAAAAGTCACATTTGATCATTCAGTTGATTCTCTCAAAATCCTTTGAGACAAGCATGCTCATTTTACAAAATAGGCAACAATATCTGGCCCAGATGATAGGACCATGATCCATGTCCAGATCCTATGACTCTCAAGTTCTGTGCTCGATCTACTTTTTTTTTTCCAGTCAGGTGCCTGTTTAATAAATCTGACTTAGTCATGAAATATGCAAATGACTTTATAAGTAGTATGACTCATTTAAAGATGTAGTACAATTAATTTTAAGATGTTCTCTGAAGACAGTATTATAGTGTACTGTTATTAATCACAAATAAACTATAAAATTATGATGTGCTGATTTGTTGCAGTTAATTGCAGTTATGTTCAATTTTGGTTTTAAATAAAATGTTGAAGACCATAGCACCATCTCTAGGTGTTTCAGAGAAGAGACTCTGATATGGCCAGTTTTACTGTGTCAAACATTTTGAGTAACTCTCCAAACTAAACTAAATCTCAATTGCTTTATTGCTTAACTTCAAAGTGTCCCCCCATTTTTTTTTAACTTCCAAAGAATTATTTTGGCATGTAAGTTTATTTCACAGGAATATTGTATTTGGCTTAAAACCCATTTCTAAATAACCATAGTTTGCCTGCCCATATAAATACAGTTCTGATTTCAAATTGTGGTTTGAATTAGAGTTCAGTTTTTGTAGAGAAATAATTCAGAATCTCTGATGGGAGGAGAACAAGGGTGCCTGGAGAAAAAAGAGGCATCTGTTAGGGACTTTTGAAGTGGGTGTTCGACATTCTTTTCTTTTCCAAACCTTTCATAGTTAATATCATCCTTCTAGCCCCTTCCCCTAGATTCTGAGTTTTTTTCCCTAGACACAAATGTCAGAATACATTTAAACTACTACTTGAATTTGAAACAGTTCTTTGTATTCCGTATCACATTAGCTCAGGGACCAACTATATATTCTGATAGTGAGTTTAAGAAATTTTGACCCTGTTGTCATTTTGGTCTTAAGGATGTTTTGACTTTACATTTTTGAATACAGAGATTTTAATCAAAATTATACCAATCTTAGTTTTCATTAAGAAAATATTTTTGATTTGAACTTTAACACTGATTTCTTCATTAGTTTTTCATAGAGCAAAGTTAAAATTTTCTAACTTATTTTACTAAAATAATTTTTATGGGAATCAACTCTGCTTTGTGAATTTTACTCTGAAGATGTCTATTTATCATGTAGTTTTGTCTTTTTTAAAAAATCAAGTGTTGTATAGTGTTTATATCCTGGTTATGTTTTGAGACAGTACTGTCTGATAGAAATACACTGTGAGCCACATGTAATTTAAATTTTTTTAGTAGCCATGTTAAAACAGTAAAAAGATAAAGGTGAAATTAATTTTGATAATATATTTTATTAAACCCAGTATATCCAAATTACTATGATTTTGCCATGTAATCAGTATAAAAACTATTAATTTTAGAGGAAAATAGGTAGGAGAAGGGAACTCTCAGAGAAAGGGAAGGTGAGGGTACGGTAGGTAATAAGCAAGTTTGACCTCTGTTTCTCTGCTACCTTTTTATAGTCCTGGGGAGGAATGCTGGCTTCTACTTCAGCTTGTGTGTGAGGTGGTTAAGTCAGAACAGTGACAAGAAATTAATTTATTTGCTTTTCTTCCTCTGAATAGTTGAGAATTCTATTCACATCCAGAATGTAGCGCTAGAAAAGGCTCAGATAACACCATGTGCTCATAGTATACATGTGCACATTAATAATCTAAAACGCCTTTTACTGACTCAGACTTTAGTAATAGTCCTGTTCTTTCCCTTACCTTCTCTTCTTTTCTCTTCTCTTCCCCTCTCTCTCTCATGTCCAAGTTTAAATTCCTTATTGGAAAGACAGGAAAGGAAAAGTTTGTAGTAGATTTTCCAAACACAAACCTTGCTTTTATAGTATGGTTATGGCAACCATCTCTATTTTGGTAAAGTTGGCCTATTATATGAATGACATTTTGCAATTTAGATTTTTACAATTTTGAAAAACCACAAGCTATTGCAAACAGTTAAACTAGATGTTTTATATATGCATTTAGTATCGTAAATCAGAATTTTAGGCATTGTACAGAAGTGTTATACAGGTCAGAATGGAAACATAAAACAGACCTGGCCTAATCTGAAAGGCTCAGAGGAAAATTCTTCAAGGAAGTGAGTTGGGAATAGAGACATGAAGGGTGAGTAGGAGTTAATAGGCTGTACTGATGGAAAAAAGCTTTCCAGGCAGAAGAAAAAACATTGCAGAATTCTTGCAGTGGGAATAGAGAATCCAGAAATATACTATACATTTATGGTCAATCAATTTCAACAAAAGTGCCAAAAGAATCCTTTTCTTTATCATACAGTACTAGAACAAGAGGTTGCAACAACATGTAAAAGAATGAAGTTGACCCCTAACCCTACCTCATGCCATGCACAAAAATTAACCCCAAATGGACCATAGACCTAAATTTCGGAGTTAAAACTGTAAAACTCTTAGAAGAAGACATAGGAGTAAATCTTCGTGATGTTGGGTTAGGTAATGGCTTCTTAGATAGGATATCAAAAGCACAAGCAACAAAAGAAAAACTAAGTTGGACTTTATCAAAATTTGAAACTTTTGTGCTTCAAAGGATACCATCAAGAAAGTGAAATGACAGTATACAGAATGGGAAAAATTGTTTGCAAGTCACATATCTGATGAGGGAACTTGTATCCAGCTACTATTAGGGAAATGCAGCATAACTCAAAGAAAGAATAGATTTGTGGAAAGAGGTCAAAATCTAGTTTAGGATGTATTTCTTGATTTGAAAAGCAGAACTCCATTGCAAAGCAGTCTCATTTTCATTTCCTTCACAACGAAAGCTTACGATCTAGCTTGAAATTAGTGAACATGTCTTTCAGATCAAACTATCCATTTCTGAGGTAACAGGTATAAATTCCATGCTTAACTGAGAGTTCTTTAGTCCAAGAATACTAACCCTGTGGCATGGTTGAATTTATGAACGGTGCCTCTCCTGTTGTAATTCTAGACTTTGCCTTTAGTACTGTTTAAATTCCAGCTATTCCACCAAGACTTTACAGATTTTGCTTCCTTTTTAAATGATAGTTTTAAAATAAAATACTTTAAGCATCCTTTTAAATCATTCATAAGCTATAATAATTGATTAGTGTGTTAGAGCCAAGGACCTGAATTGTATTTTACAATTTCCTTACCCTACAATACTTTGCCCTATCAGCTGTATCCTGAGCCATGGTCTTAGTTGTGTTAGATACTCTTAGCTCACCAAAAACAGAAAACAGAGTCCAGCCAGGAAAATACAAGAAGGAAAATTTAAAATTGTCCTTTCCATTCCCTCCCATTAAATAAGAGTGGCTCTGGAAATGTTTCATGCAAGGAAGCAGTGATGAAAATCTCTTTTTTGCTGTTAAATCTCTAGAAGATGGAAATCTTTTTTGGTTTTTAAATGTTCTATTAAAGAATCGATTACTTTATTAGAGGTAAACCATGTGAATTAATGCACACTCTGGCTTCTAGGTAATTTCTGTATCAAAGAGCCTAGTTCTCTGGACCAACGAAGAGATGGAAGTAATTAAGTATTCCCAACTAGAATAAATACTTATATTCAAAGTTCATAGAAAAGATCCCATAAATCTCATTATATCTTTATCCAGACTATTTTAAGCACTTATTGGCTATCTTTATTCACATATTTTAAAACAGATGAGCTCCGACAAGAAATGCTGGATGATGTACAAAAGAAATTGATGAACTTAGTAAACAGCACAGAAGGAAAAGTGGACAAGTATGCTTTTTCCTTTTAATTCTTATATATTTTATTGAACTTTCTTTTGTGGCAAAAACAACTTCTACGTGTAGACATTTATATGTGATTCAGTTTTTTAGAAGTCTTTTCTTTTTCTTATATAGCTGTCGGTAGTTTTAATGAGGACTCAATAGAATAACTTCTTTTGTTTTTTAAAGTAGAGTTTCCCCAACTAATTCTTTTTCTTAAAGCCATGTGAAAGAGTTAAAACATCATCCCAATATGAAGTACTTGGAAAATAAAAAGTTTATTTTTACCTTTCTTTTCTGGTCCCTTTGCTGTCCTTAAATGAACATACTCTTGCTCAAATGTATTAGGTCTGAAACCTGGGTATATATGCAACAATATCTCATTTAATATTTTAAAAATTTAGGTATTATTAACAAATTCTCAATAAATGTGAATGGGGGAATATAAGCATAACGTTAAGCACAAAAGCATTTGTCACCACTGAAGTGTCTGCTTCACATGAACATCAGCCCGCAGGCACTAAGAATTACTAATGAGGCACCCCGTCAGTGCCTCAGTTACTGGGGTGAAGAAAGTGGGTAGCTAGTAAGTGCTGTTTCAGAAGGTATACGTTTTGGGTTGTTTGAAATATTCTTAATTAGACTTCTCAAGATTTTTTTCAAAGTCTCTTTAAAATATTTTACTGTTGAGTCTTTTTTATAATTAAATGTTTGCTTACTGTAACTAAATATTTACATGTTTTGTTTGGATACACTCAAATGTCGAGTTAGCTTGAGCTGTTTCTACCTTTATTTTCATAGAGTCCTAATGAGAAACCTCTTCATTGGGCATTTTCACACACCAAAAAATCAGCGTCATGAAGTGTTACGGTTAATGGGAAGTATCCTGGGTGTCCAAAGGGAGGAAATGGAGCAGGTAACTGGATGTGAAAGCCATTCTGAATTTATTGGTAACTAAAATAGTGGCATTATAGAAAAGTGTTTCCTTTTACTGGAAACTTTACTGGATATAATTTTCTCAGTACTGTGGAAATGGAATCATTTTATACTACATTGAAGAAGTGGATTTGTTCCATTTGTATGATATTAGTTTAAATGTTTTGTAATTTACAAACCACTCTTTTATCAGGATGCTGAAAGTTTGAGATATGACCCCTCAAAGCTTTTATCTGAGATTGTTGTGCCCGAGGTTGCACTTGATTGTATGCGTAGCCTCTGTCGGTAGGAAACATTTACTAGGAATTGGACTTGAAAAGCATGCTTTGCTGTTGCCTGAAATCATGTGAAAGTGGTTCTTATTTTTTTCTTTACTTGTATTGATAATATTTTTCTATTTTAAAACAATCTTCAGTTGTTTAAAGAAGATCGGGGCGGTGTGACCAGGTGGATGACTGGGTGGCTTGGAGGAGGATCAAAAAGTGTCCCCAATACACCTTTGAGACCAAATCAACAGTCTGTGTTTAATAGTGTAAGAACCGATTTTATTCTTGCTTTATTATTTATTCTTTATTATGTGTATCGCATTTAATTGCAAAGAATCAGATTTCTTTTTAAGGTTATTTTATTCAGCCTTTTTATTTTATTTTTATTTTAGAGTTGTGGAAGCTGTGAGATCCAGAGAGGTGAACTTAAGGATAACAAGCCAGTTTTAATAATTTTACTGCATATAGATTTTATTTTAATTTTTTATGTGATACTTTTATATTTCAGGGTATTTATTTACTGTTCTTTTCTTTGTGCTTGATCATGCTACCATAAGCAGTATTGCTACTAAATTATGAGAGACCTGAAGATAGAGGCTTTACTTTACTCATGTATGTATGTTCCAAGTCATTGAGCCAGTCAATATTTTTTGAGCACCTGCTGTGTGCCAGGCTGTTCTAAGCATTGAGGATGCAACTGCAAACCAGATAGATAAGGTGCCCGCCCGCAACAAACTAACATTCTAATAGGAGGTATCAGTTAATAAACATGAAAACACAGTGTGTGGTATGTAATAGGCTTTAGGTAAATATTAATGAATTGAGTAGTACCGTGAGTTAGAATATGGAGTTTCTTTTATTTTCTAATAAAGAGGACACCGAGGATAGGTGACTTACCCAGAGCTGGTCAAAGATTTAATCCTGTTTTACTTGGGTGGCATAAAATTTAACTTAAAGGAAAGATCTACACTACATTATTTTAATCTGGTAATGTTACTAATGATCTTTTGCTATATTTATTCATTGGGTCTTATTAATAGTTTAGAAAATTATGTTTAATGTGTATTTTCCTTCAATATGATTTTTCATGTCTATGTTAACAGTTAAAATGATAAGTCGTGATGTCTTAAGTGCTGTTCATTGATGGCAAGAAAAATAAGTGTTATCAGTTAGCTAAGTCTGACTATGAGGTGTTTGAAATGAGTATTGTCATCAAAGATCATTGATTAAATTGTTAGCCAGACTCAGTGGCTTACGCCTCTAATCCCAGCACTTTGGGAGGCCGAGGTAGGAAGATAGCTTGAGGCCAGGAGTCCAAGACCAGCCTGGGCAGCATAGTGAGACCTGCTCTCTACAAGAAAAATTATTAGCTGGGTGTGGTGGCACATACGGGTAGTCGCAGCTACTTGGGAGGCTAAGATGGGAGGATTACTTGAAGCTCAAGGCTGTAGTTAGCTATGATGGTACCACTGCATTCCAGCCTAGGCAACAGAGCAAGACCTTGTCTCTTTAAAAAAAAAACAAAAAAAAAAACTTTGTAATGATAATTATTTAACTAAAATGCTAGTATTGTCAATTGTTCGTAAGGCCAATTTGTAAAAAATGATTTAAATGGCATGATTAGTTTTTAATATTTAATTACAACAGCTGTTATATTTTCTTAGTTGTAGTGAATATAATTTTATTAACTAGCCTAATATAACCAAAATATTTTTTCTTAGTCTTTTTCAGAACTTTTTGTTAAATTTCTGGAAACAGAATCTCATCCATCTGTTCCACCACCAAAGCTTTCTGTTCATGATATGAAACCTCTAGATTCACCAGGAAGGAGAAAACTGGATACAAATGTGTCAGAAAGTTTTAAAGGTAAAACTAGATACTAATTTTTTCCTACAATTTAAAAAATAGCGTGTTTAATTTATGATTATGTTTTATAGTGATATGAACACTATTGCTTCTTGTAGCAATCTGATATTTAATTGGCTTAGATTAATTTAAACTATATGTAATTTTTTCCCTTTGTGTATCAGAATAATTCTCTCTCTGCATAAGCCACTTTGAGTTATTGTTCTGGAAGTGGTGGTGAGCTGGCTACCCCTTTGCTTGGCCACCTGTTTGCTTTTCTCACAAATGGTGCTTATTGCTATTCAGAATTAGATGTGTAATTTATAGTTTGAGAAGAGTTTTTTCCAGCTTTGAAAATCTAAGCTTTACACTCAGTAACCAAACCATGGCATGTTAATATGTATAATGGCAGTTTGGTGAACTAACTTAGACCTCCAAGAATGTTAGGAAGTGCCCTTACGTGTTGGAAGGTCTGCTTGGAAGTGAGTGTTCGGTGATTGTAAACATGTGTGCACATTTTGCTGTCCCACTAGGTTGTAGGGTCTTATTTACATTCATTATCACACACCGGTATGCAATAAAATTTCTTGAGTTGAAATTAAATTATGATCCATTAAACTATAAACAAATTCTTTATTGGAAGATCTCTTTTCTGAAATTATTATATTTTAATATAGACTAACATGTTTGTGAGTTACACTGTAAAGATATATATTATTGGCCGGGTGTGGTGGCTCAAGCCTGTAATTCCAGCATTTTGGGAGACCATGATGGGCGTATTGCTAAAGGCCAGGCTGGGGAACACAGTGAGAAAGACCCTGTCTCTGCAAAAAACAAAACAAATTAGCTGGCCATGGTGGTGTGCCCCTATAGTCCCAGCTACTCAGGAGGCTGAGGCAGGAGGATCACTTGAGCTCAGGAGTTTGAGGCTGCAGTGAGCTATGATGATGCCACCATACTCCAGCCTGAGACAAAAGCGAGATTTTGTCTCAAAAAAGAAAAAGAAAAAGTATATGTTGTTATAAACTCAAGTTTATATCATATGTCAGTTACTTAAATTTGGATGAAATAGTAAAGGATTTACATTTTGAAATTTTAAAAACTTCCTGTTATTTAGACCAATATTTCTATTTTTCTGGACTTCTATGGGAAGAGAAAATGGGAAAATTTATCTGTTCTTTAGATACCTGTTTTGCCTGCTAAACTTAGTGAAAAGTTGTAACTTTATGTAAGAGGTGTAGACTATACTGAGAACATTTTTTTCTTGTTACACTAGGTTGTAGCATCTGAAGCAGACTCCTAAATTCACCTTGGCGGGCTCTTCCCTCCCTCCCTGTATCCTCTCCTTTCCCTCCCCTTCTTTCCTCTCCCTCCCTCCTCTTACTCCCTACCTTCTCCTTTTTTTCTCCCTCTCCCTTTCTTTTTTTCTTTTTTGTTTGTTTCTTTCTGTTTTTTTGAGAGACAGGCTCTCACTCTACTGCCCAGGCTGGAGTGCAGTGGCCTGATCATAGCTCACTGCAGCCTCCTCCTGGGCTCCTGCCTCCGCCTCCCAGGTAGCTGGGACTACAGGCACGGGCCACCACATCCAGCTACCTCCTTTCTTTTATCAAAAGTCCAATGCCTGCTTGATTTGTATTGATCAGAGATAAAAGCCAGTGATGGTCTGAGTTGATACAGGGTTTGCATGGGGAAAAAAGCAAGCTTAATCTTTAATCCTGGATTTGGAAGTGTGTCAGAGCTTACTAGGTAACACCAGAAGCTTGTCCAGGGTTTGGAAAGTTATCATTCACAGGATAGGACAGCCTGGGAACCCCAGGAGTGCTCGATGATAAATAGATTTGGTGAATTTGTCTCAGTGCTTTCTTTGCTTTAGGAGACCTCTTTTATTTGAATTTCCCATTGCTAAAGTGGGCCCCTTCAAAGGGTTGTCTCTTACCAATGAAGTCGTTAGTGGCCTTGGGTAATAAAGCAGAATCTATCCACTAAGATATTAGCTTGTAAACCAAATACCTATTCCAATAAAAATGACTTGTATCAGCCCAACTTAACAGAGAAATAACCTAATCGAGAATTGTTTCCAAACCTTTGAATGCATAAAAGATGATCAGGTTATATATGCATGTATTATTTTTTCTTTTGGTAAATTAGTATTGATTCTAATTGTTATCATTGTAATATGGGTTTGTTTTTCATGACCATTATAATTATTTGGGGAAAACGTAAGTCCTCAAGTCCTTCATCTTTCAGGTGGGTAAGTAAAGAGTTTGCCTTGAACCATAGATAACACCTTTTAAAAAGTGGTTATTATAGTAAATGAAGTTTATCAGTTATGTAACTGGTAGCTAAATATAAGACAATAGTATACATGTGTTTAATTAGGTATTTTGTATGCAAATACTCTTCTTAACTCCATTCCTTTCTCTCACTTCTCCTATTTTCTTCCTTCTGTATTTCATATACCCTGTTTGTGGGATGTAGAACCTTGCAGCATATGAATTAAATTTATTTGGAGGCCAAATCTGGGAACCTAAAATACAAATATAGCATTGTTTTTATTAGTAAATGTTTTGAATTACTAAGAGTGAACTTTAATCAGATTTTAGTGATACAAATTAGTATTTGTGTTTAGGAATTAAGACCTATTTGTGCTCTCAGTTTGAATAATGAAAGGATAGCCAAAAAAATGTGCTAATTCCAGTGTTACCACCAGCAAGATAGAATTTTAAAGTTGATAGTAGTGGTAAATTGATTATTCATATTTGTCCATGTTAATCAACAATATAGAGAGAACATTCTTTATGCTATTACTTATGTTCAGAGGGTTATTTCATTTCCACTTCTTTGTGAAGGACAGGAGACTAAGGAATCTATATTTTATCTATTAGATACAACGGAATCCAGGTCTGGTAGAAGAGCAGATGTAAATCCATTCCTGGCTCCCCGCTCCGCAGCTGTGCCTCTCATTAACCCAGCTGGACTCGGACCTGGTGGGCCTGGGCATCTTCTTTTGAAACCCATCTCAGATGTTTTGCCCACGTTTACACCTTTGCCAGTGTCACCAGACAACAGCGCTGGAGTTGTGTTGAAAGACCTTTTAAAGCAATAGATGATTCTCATGCCAGAGAAGAGATAGCACTTTAAAGAAACCATGAACACTATGTGTATGTACTTTTTATCACAAAGTGGCCTTTTGGAAAAAGTCATGTATTTGTTTGCAGCTATACTTTCTCTGAATTTAATAAAAATATTCTTAATGCTTTTAGAAATTGCAGGTGTCAGAGGAGCAAGTGTTTGCTGTATAATCTGCTTTTTTCTTACTGATTTGACCTAATTTAAGCTAGGAACATTTGATTTATCTTTTATCCTGATTTGCAAAAATAAAGACAGACAAAAATACTAGTAGCTGTATATCAGCTTTTTATTTCTTTCTGTGATTTTCAAGCTCATTTAAGCTAGAGACATGTGGTTTATCTTTTAAAGGTAATCAAGAGTTTTTAATGAAGAAAAAATACTAGTGGTGACTCATTCTCTGCATTGTGCAGAAAATCAATCAGAAGCATATGTTAATCTTTAGAGAGCTTTGTGTAGACAGGCCAAGAACAAGATTGTCCCTGGGAGGTCATAGGTGCCTTGAGATGAAATGTGTATTTGGTTCTATGCAATTTTATCACGTGTGTGGGTTCGTGTGACCACCACCTCCTTCGAGATACAGAGCACTTCCATCACAAGGGTCCCTCGCGCTGGCCTTTTGTAGTCATAACCGCCTCTCCCCCGGCCCCTTGCCTTGATCTCTGGCAACCATTAGCTGTTCTCCATCTCCGAATTTTGTTATTTTGAGAACGCTATATAAATGGAATCAGATAACATGTAAACTCTGGAAATTGGCTTTTTTCACGCAGCATGATTCCCTTGAGATCCATGCAAGCTGTTGCATGGATCAATAGTTTGTTCCTTCTTATTGTTGAATATATAGAGAGTGCAAATATATAATTTGGTTTTAAGAGCAAAGGTACCTGTTTAAAGATACCATCTTAAAACTAAATGTTTCCTCACACAAATACAACTTTCATGGAAGTGTTAAATCGCACAGCCAGCGCACCTGCGTAACGGTAATTAGCAATATCGCTAAACATGCCACCTCCTGCCTCCGTCTGAGGTGGTGATACTTGGTACAGCACTCCTGGAGTTGTCTGTCCCCAAATCACTTTGACAGCGACAGCACCAGGTGTCTGAAACTTAAGAGAAAGTATTTCTTAATTTTTTATAAACCTGTCATACAATAAATCCTGACTTGAAACTTCATTGTATCAGGATGTTCATATTTGTATTAGTTGGTTGAAGTTGTACATTTAAAAAGATAATTCTTGCAAATTTTGTATATTTCGATATACCTTTAAAATGGAAACATTTGTATAACAAGGAAAGGTGAAAATGAGACTAATCCAAATATGTAAAATAGGCCTGGCTCAGCCCAGAGCTAAAATTTGGTTGTTAGTTTTGCTGTGATCAACTGTATACTTTCTAATGTTTGGAAGACTGGAATCTTTATTCTGTGTTGATGGGTAAAACTTGTTTTTCTGAAAAATTCAGTAACTGAGAATGCTGCTTTAGAACGCCACCTGTCTCCTTAGCTAACTTATTTATGTTGCCGTTCTTTATTTAGTACACTTTAAAGGAAGTTGTCATACAAGTTCTATATTAGAACTGTCAAACTGCCTCCTGTCAGTTTTGTCCATTATAATTTCTTTATGACATTATTACTCTTAGGTTTTTATATGCTCCTTACAAAGATACTGTCACTGACTATCTTAAATTATTTGCCGCTTGCCATTGAAATTTCATTTCAGTGTGGAACAACTGAAATACTGGTTTCGAAGTCAGAAAAAAAAAAGACACATGGTCCTTTATTTTGAAGAAACAGAACTTGCAAAAAGTTTTTTAATTTGAAAAGGACATACATGGTGGGTAAAATTTAAGTAGTATGTCATCATATTTGAAATGCCTTTTATGACATTTTTGAGTATTTTCTTCCCTGACTAAAACAGTCTGTCCCTCCTGACACCATAGTCTACCATAAGTTTAAAAGCTGTTGTGGGTGGGTTGCATAGCTAAACATCACAGAGCATGATATTCCATGGCTGCTATTTAAATAAGTCTGTGACCTCGTCCTAAAGCTATAGTACCTCATGTTTTCATTATATTATTGAAACTATAGCAGGCTGGTATACAGACTAAGTGTTTGTTGATCTAAACCAGACATAACTCATTGACTTTTCTGAAACTAAGTTGTGTCAGAGATAAACCATCTGCTAAAGGAATCTTCTTAGTAACCAGACAGTGATGAAGCATATAATTCTAATGTTAGCAATAGGACATTGCTAATAGTACGTTTAACTGCAGTATTTTAACTACAGTAATTTTTCTGTTTATTTCTCTATCTACTTAGTAGAATTTGTGGTTGAATTCCACCTTAGCCACCACATTCCTAATGGTTTTCAACCTCTATACTATAGGGGAAAATTCATCCAGCCATTGAATTCAGTTTTAGTACAATACTGGATCATAGGGTTGTTTGAGTTTTAGTTCCTGCCATTCTTGATTTAAAAAAAAAAAAAAAAAAGATACTTTCCATTACCTGAGGGGGAAAAAAGGAAACAAAACAAAAAAAAAGTAAAGGAGAAAAAACAAAACTAAACAACAATGACTTTCTTGCAACTAGCCAATTAAAACATTTAATATCTCCCCCCCCATAAAGCCTTCAGTTTCTTTCAACCTTCTAATGGTTAATTGAAAGGAGTAAAAAGACTATCAAAATACTTATCCACGTAATAGGTGGGGGGAAAAAAGCTGTGTCTTCAGGGACAGGAGAGTGATGAGAAATTATTTAGAAAATGTTATGCATTAAACTTAAAAGCATTTGGATTTGATTTTTAAAGCTAATGAAGTTTTTCACATATCAAATTATTATATTTAAAACATCTTCCATCAACAGAAATTTTGCTTTAATTTTGTAGATATCAAGTAAATATAGGTGATATTTATTTTATATATTCCTATGGAAAAAAATGATACTTCTAATGTTCTGACATTTGTGATTACTTGCCAGTCTTTACTTTTTAACTTATTAAGGTTTCTCTGTTTAAAAATGATAAATTGTTTTTTGATTTTTAGGGAAATATCTAAATATGGGAAATTTCCCACCCAACCTTAACATTAGGTGGTATTTTGTAGAGCTAAAGTTAACGCATTTTTGAATTTCTCAGGAGCACTACAAGGCAAGAAATACTCCAAATAAAAATGATATATGTAAGTTGGCAATGTCTTCATCCACAATAAAAAAAAATTTTTTTTAGCAAACAGCTGCTGACTTTTTCTTTAGAAGGGGGAGAAATGACTTACACATGTTGTTTATAGCAGCAGTTGATGAACTCAAATAGAAGCTAATGTCTTTAAGTGTTCACCAGATGTCTGCTGTTAGGCTACTCCTTGAGCCTTGGAAATTTTAAGTATTAACAATTTAAAAGATGCTGAAAATTATGAAAAGAAGATCTGAGAGATTTTAGCCAGCCTTCCCTACCCCCCTCTTTAGAGGGAATTATTCATCATTGGCCTTTTGGTCTTTTTTGCACAATAATATATCTTCATTTTTTCTTAGATGTGGAACTTAAGTATTTTTAACTGTACATATGACGGCAGTATTGAAGGAACATGGGTTTTAAAGTTGACAGCTGGATTGGAGTACTGATTTTGACCCTTTCTGTATGACTTTTTTTTTTGGCGCTGGGGAGACAGGGTCTTGCTCTGTTGCCTGGGCTAAAGTGCAGTGGCATCATCATAGCTCACAGCAACCTCAAACTCCTGGGTCACGTGATCCTCCTGCCTCAACGTCCTGAGGAGCTGGGACAAGTGTGCACCACTACACCCGGCTGATTTTTCTATTTTTTGTAGAGACAGGGGTCTTGCCATGTTGCCCAGGCTGGTCTGGCCTCACCTTGAGCGATCCTCCTGCCTTGGCCTCCCCAAGTGCTGAGATTAGAGGTGTGAGCCACTATGCCCAGCCCTACGTGACCTTTAACAAAATAATTTTTACTAAGGGCATCATTTTTCTCATTCCTGAAATGAGATAACATCCACCTAGTAAACCTCATGGGGTTGTAAGTATCAAATGACACATTCATTCATAATGTTTCCTAAATCAACAAATGTAACACTTGTGGAAATGCTTTCTAAAGTCCATAGTTGTACACAGATGTTAAAAGTTGTGATTATTACTGCTAAAGAGTGGATAAGAATGTCAGGGGCAGGAGTGTTACTGAAGCCAAGGGTTCTTTCCAAAAGGTAAGGAGAGGTCAAAAGCATGAAGTGCTTGCTGCTCAGAGGGTTGGTGAGATGAGTTTTGAGAAGACTCTGGTGAACTTACGGAGCAGAAGGTGGTAGTGTTGGTGGAATGGTGAGAGCAAAGCCATGTTGTCGAGTGGGCTGAGTGTGCAGTGAGCACGTGGAGAGTTTGTAGGCAGCTCTGCTGCCGAAACCAGGTTGCAGCGGGGCCAGAGGGCATCCGGAGAGCAGAGTGGGATGGAGGGAGAGTTGCTCTAAGCTGAGTGTTACGGACACAGCTAGGGGGACTGAGAGAGGAGAGAGAAGAGCTCCTGAGCAGGGAGGACACAGGATCAGAGCACAGGTGGAGGAATTGGCCTTAGATGGGAAGGACTCCTTTAACTGGGACAGGAGTGATGGAAGAGAGGGGCGATTCAGCTGGCAGGTGGATTTGGGAGGAAGGAAGTTGTGGGGATTTTCCTCCGTGCGGTTGGAGGGGAGCTCGGCTGCTAGCAATGAGGGGTGTGGTGGCTGGGCTTGAGAAGTGCACAGGTGAGAGACAGACACATGTCCAGATTGCCATAACAGTGTGAGCAATGCTCGTGAGCCACGCGCAGGTGCTAGGGGGCCTTGAGTTGGGCCTGGCAGAGTGATGGGGGGAGGATGGGTGGTTGTTCAGCACATCTTGAAGGAAGTAACATTTGAGCACTTCTGAAGGAAGCAAGCTAGGAAATTAAGGGTAAGGTAAAAGTCAAAGGGTTCTTGCCCTGACCAGTTCTAGTGGAATACAAAATTTTACTAACCAGAATCTTATCTTCCTGTCCTTGGGATTTAGGTCATGTGAATAATGATATAGCTGAGGGTTTTACAGCATGTTATTGCCATAATTTAGTACATACAGTAAATTAATAATTCATCATAATTGCAACAATATTTGTCTTAGAGATAAGGGAAAATTAAAAAATGTTAACAATGGATCACTTAAGGCAAATATTTGAACCTTTAGTTGGTTTTCGGCCTTGGCTCCTGAAGTGGACTCTTCCTGTGCATCAGATGTCTTTAGCCCTTTTGGGGTTAAGAAATTCATAATTTGCACTGTAATGATATTTTAACTGTGATAATTTTCAGCTGTGACTTTTTACAAAAGTAATCTCAGCTCTAACATTCTTTGACTTCAGTGAACTATTTTTGACCCTCAAAAATTAAATCTCAATGATTTGAAAATATTTGTGAACTTAGTATGAATAAGACTTTGGTACAGTTGTTTTCTAGATATTCTTGTACTCTCTTAAAAATGTAAGCTACATTATTCCTTTTTGTAAACCATAAGGCATTTAGGTGTTGAGGGATGAGTTTTCCTCCCACAATGTTGCATTAGTCCCAGGCCCTTCTAGCCTCCTGTGCAAAAGGGCGTGTGCTTATTATTCTAAGTGCTTATGTTTCCCAAAGGACAAAGTCCCTCACCCCCCCATGGTGAAAGGAGACTTTTTCTTTAAAGAATTAGAACAAAAATAATGCAAATTTGCCTCACACTTCCTCTTCGGCTCTTTCTATTCAGGTGTATTTAAAGAACCCTGGGGTAATCTGTGAGTCAACACATTAATGCACTTGCTAAAGGTATATTCAGGCTCCCTCTCTGAATAAAAGGGGGCGGTGGTGGGGACAAAATTCCAAGTTCTAATGAGGTAATTTTTATTTTTGATAATTCATATGGAATGTTTAGTCTTTGAAAAATGTTAGAGTCATTTTAATGTTTTCTTCCTGAAACATTTGCATGCTATACACAAGTTTACTACTAGGGTAGTCTTAGATACATGCATCCAACCTATATTGCTTTCTTTAGGATTGTGGTTGGCAACTTGGTAGCTGCTGTGTTGAAACTATTATGATGGTAAAAATCAATTCTTCATAGAATTGCTACTTGAGAAATTAAGACTTCCCTTTTTCTAAGTCTTTTCACTTTTTTTTCCTTCAGACATCCGTATTACTTGCTGAAAAGCAATTTTACCCGTGTCATCCTTTGTGTGTGTGCATGTGTGTGTCAAATACTTAAAACATTTAAGAGGAAACAATTGGTTATTAGGAGGGACATCTGGTTATGGTAGTGTAAAGAGGTCAGCCAATCCTTCCTGCAAAAAACAGATATAAAACTAAAGTTGTCAAAAACAACCACGTTGGGGCTCTGGAAATTGACCAAAGGCAGACAAATTCTCAGCTTCAGGTAAGAACCACTGGAGTCTGTGGCCTTCCTACCTGGGGCTTCCCTCACCCGCCAAACCTCCCTGCTTTTCTAGCCCTGAGCTAGTTGTGAAAACCAGCAGCATTGTCACTGGACAGGGTGGACACAGTGGTGGAGGGTGGTGGCGGATGCAAAACCCATGATGTCAATTAAAAGTGGGAACTTGGAACGAAACAAATGGAGAAAACTCAGTCCTGCTGGCCTGAGGTTACAATTCCGGATGGGCAAGTGGCGGAGCAGCAGAAATTTAACATGGAGATCCTGAAACTGAGTCATAGAAGGGTCCTGGCTGATGGGAAACCTCTCATGCCCAGGGGAGACCCTAAAGAGCACCGTGGGAAGAAAACTCCAGGCCAGTGAGAGGCTGGCCTTTGAGCGAGCAGCTCAACCCGTGCACCGACCACTCCATCAGACCCCTGGCGTGGATGGAAGCCGGGGGCTGGAGGTGTTTACCCAGCATAGCCTCTGCTGAGCACTAGGAGCGACCTCTGGGAAGCCAGACTGAAAAATAAAAACAAAAATGTAAAACTAAGCAGACACATCAGCAGCCACACTCTCCTGTGGGGGAGAAAGATTCTGCAATTTAAATCCAATCAAGCTAAAAAAAAAAAAATCAGAATAGTACCTCAGATTCAATAGTTGCTACAATGTTATCTAATTGTCCAGTTTTCAGCCAGAAGTTGTGAGCAATGCAAAGAAGACAGCATGAACCACACTCAGGAAAAAAACAGTCCAAAGAAACTGTGTGGGCCTAGAGTTTGGATTTAACCCACAAAAACTTCAAAGCGGCAATTGTAAATGCAAAGAATTAAAGGAAAGTATGCTCAAAGATTACAGAATAAGATACTAAAACACTTGCATACTTATTACCCGACTTTATCAAATCTTAACATGCCATATTTTCTAAATAACAAAAACCTTTTTATTAAAGAAAACTTTGAACATAGATACAAAAGTAGAATAACATAAGGAAGCTGCAGGGATGTAGAGCCCGGATGTAGAGTTCTCTGATTCTCCCTCAGCCTACCTGGGGCTCCCACATGGGCCTAATCTCAACCCTCACCTGGGTTGACCCCAGGTAATTCTTTACTCCAATTTTTTCCTGTGATCTTCTCTACCTCCTGACTTCTGTCCCAAATGTATTTGCTTGGTTGCAGTTCTGATACCATAAAATTTCTCTACTTATGACCTTAGAAAATCTTTCTTTCAGCAAAGCCTGTATTTCAAGACTGTCTCATTGTAGATTCAAAAAAGTCTAATGTGAAATGAAATTATCATCCTCCTGCTGTCATAATTTCTCATTGTAAGCCAACTTCCAATACAGCTTTACAATGGTCATTTTGGAATAGAATGTTCCTTAGCGCAATCCCAGGGGTGACTAGAGATCCAATCCATAGATTAACATGCCAACAAAAACTCACCACATGCCCATCAATAGTACTGGTAGATCTGGGTCACGGGTTTCCTGAAGAAAAGGAGAATGGGTTAAGGGAGAGGGAAAAAAAGAGGAAAAGTCAAACTTTTATCACACATGTTAAAGTGAAAAAAAATCTAAAACTCTTTTTTTTTTTTTTTTTTTTGAGACAGAGTCTCACTCTGTTGCCCAGGCTAGAGTGAGTGCCATGGCGTCAGCCTAGCTCACAGCAACCTCAAACTCCTGAGCTCAAGCGATCCTCCTGTCTCAGCCTCCTGAGTAGCTGGGACTACAGGCATGCACCACCATGCCCGGCTAATTTTTTCTATATATAAAAAACTCATTTTTTAAATTTAGTTTTATAATTCTTCACAAACAGAAAACTAGAAAGAAGAATTAATGAACTTCCATGAACCCATAATCCAGCTTTGACAACACGATTTACCCAATCTTATTTCATTTATCTGCCACGATGTTTTTAGTGTGACTTTCTATAATAACTGATAGATACATAAGAAATAGCAGACCTTACAAAGTTAACAATAATTATTTTTCAAAATGTATTTTTATTTTATTTTTTTGAGATGGTGTCTTGCTACATTGCCCAGGCTGGAGTGCAGTGGCACGATCATAGCTCACTGCAGCCTCGAACTCCCAGGTTCAAGCGATCCTCCTGCCTCAGCCTCCCTCGCAGCTGGGATTACAGGCTCGAGCCACCACACCTGGCAATAATAATTCTTTGTTATTATCTAACACCCAGTCCATATCCAGATTCTCTCACTGTATCAAAGGTGTGTCTTTTTACACACTTGGTCAATTCAAATCAGGATCCAAATACAATCCAAACGTTGCATTTGCTCATGTCTCTGTGCCAGTCATTTTTCTCTGCTGTCGGATCCAATTGGATCCATTCATTGTCCTGTCCCTTCCTTGCTCTACTAGTATCCTGCAAACTATTCTTCTCAGGCTCCCTTGCCAGCTGGCTTCCAGCTGAGTTCAGGCAATGGGAAGTACATGTGGGACACGTGAAGGATGGGAGGAGGTGAAAATCAAGGGCATTTCTCCCAGCGCTCTGCCTCTGGCAGTGACCCCGTCACTTCAGTGGGCCAACTCCCCCGGCAGTCTCCATCGTGATCCTGGGCTCTGGTAACATTATCTCATCTTCTCCTGTGGTCCCTCTAACCCGACAGGAGGTAGTGGCTTCCTGATGTCACCTATCTCTGAGCCACTCCAACATTTTATCTTGCCCTTTGGCTCTTTCAACACTTCTGTAACTAGTTCCCTATATTAAATTCCTCTGTCAAACTACCTGGTACAGGCTGTTTTTCTCTTGACAGACCCTGATTGATACCAGCTTTCCCCCCCTCTGTTTGTATTTCTTTGCACCTTTCTTTTTTTCCTTTTTTGCTATCGATTCTTCTGCATGGGTGTTTTAATTTTTTCCTCTGTTCTTATATTTCTTGCAGATTGGTAGTCACATTAGATCTAGAGCCATGCTGGGCAGTATGAGAGCCACCGGCCACATGTGACTATTTAAATGTACACTTAAGTTAGTTAAATTTAAATAAAAGAGAAAAAATCTCACTGGCCACGTTTCAAGTGCTCAGTGGCCGTGTTTGCTAGTTGCCGCCACGTTGGCCAGCGCAGACACAGAACATTTCCTTCACGGCAGAAAGTTCAGCTGGACATCGGTGGGCTAGACGCTTGATTAGATGCAGGTTCAATACTTTTAGGCAAGAATATTTAGGAGAGAAGACGTACACTGGGAGAACTTAATAGCTGCTTTCCAAAATCATTCTGAGCTGCTGAGAAAGTAACAATTTCTCATCAGAATCACCAGGGGCGTCTGTAAAAATGCAGATTCCTTAGCCCCCACCTTCCCCCCCATAACCACTGGATCAAAATCTCAGGGAGTAGGGCCTGTATGAATTTTAACAAGCGTCTCAGATGATTCCGTGGCACTCTGACACTCTGACATTCAAAACCATGGTAAGCTCTTTTCACGCTCGTGTTCTAACTGTAAAAACGGAACGGGCTACAACCGAAATGGCTTGAAGTAGCTGCACGTTGGGAGCAGGAAGGAGTCTGCAACTAGAGAGGAGCGGATGGGTTTTAGAACATAGTTCACCATTTATGTCTAACTGCCATGCAACTTGCTTCCTATGGGCAAGGCGCGCCTGTCTGCGATGGCTTTCACCAGCCCACCAAAAATGAGAAAAACAAGCACGATGATGTTTCATGAGCTCAAACATTCAAGCTACGAGAGAGATCCAGTCTCTCTGACATTTGGTATTAAACGTTCTTCCTCTTATAAAATAGGATGATATATGATGGTTGTACATATTTTCATTTTTATCTGGCAAAATTAAAAGTTGGCAGCATAATATTGTTCTCTCTACTTTTTCTTTTTGAGGTACTCGATTTTACTAGCCTGGCAAATTCAAGAATCTGGGATCCACTAATATGGTCTATCTGATGTGGGTTGTAAATACGAAATGAGGTAATTTGAGCATCACACCATTTTACAGTTATATTAAATATATTAGATTTGCCCCAAACCTCAATCCAAATTAAGTGTCAGAAAATAGACAAGAACAAAACAGAAATGTCAAATTGAAGAATGCTGTTAGCTATTCCTTGAGTGCAACTCTGGGGCTCCCTGGCAAAGAATCTGCTTGCCAAAAGTCTTTATTGATAGTACAGATCCCATATTTTGCACATGATTACATGTTAAAACCACAGTCAGTTAAAACAATCCATAAGAAAAGCCCTCGTGTTTTCATTACTTGCTGAATTTCCTGGAAATTTCAGGTATGTGCAGAAAAGCATGACATTCTCAAACAAGTTGGTTGCATTACAGTACAGTTAAAACCACAAGGAACAGGGGAAGAAATCCTGGAGCAACGGTTAGGAAACCTGGGTGTTAATCCCAGTTCTGCCTCTAATTATATGATCTCGGGCAGTGGTCCCTCTGGGCCTTAGTTTTCATGTTTGCAAAGTTAGGGGGTTACAGTAAATGACTCATAAGGGTCGGGACCCAGTCTCCCCCTGCAGGCAGCATCTTTTTTTTTTTTTTTGAGACAGAATCTTGCTCTGTTGTCCGGGCTAGAGTGCCGTGGCATCAGCCTCGCTCACAGCAACCTCAAACTCCTGGGCCCAAGTGATCCTCCTGCCTCGGCCTCCTGAGTAGCTGGGACTACAGATGTGCGCCACAATGCCTGGCTAATTTTTTCTATTTTTAGTACAGACGGGGTCTCACTCTTGCTCAGGCTGGTCTTGAACTCCTGAGTTCAAGTGATCCTCCTGCCTGGGCACCCCAAAGTGCTAAGGTTACAGGCGTGAGCCACCGCGCCTGGCCTGCATCTTTTTTTTAAACATTCGCAGGACTGGTGGGGGAACCTCTTTGTGTGCCTGGTTGGCCTTGACCTGTGCACACCTATCTGCACTATTGACAAATGTGGTTAAAAAAAGAAGACAGAAAGGGACCTAATCCTTATTGAGGGCCTAATGTGCATCGGCACCTGCTAGGTGCTTTGTGAACACTAGCTCCTTTCAACACCCTGACATATTTTTGCACCCATTTTACAGCTGAAAACTGAAGCTCAGAGAGGTTAAAGAACTGGCTTAAAAGGCTGGGTAAGGTGGCTGACGTCTGTAATCTTAGCACTCTGGGAGGCCAAGGCAGGAGGAACGCTTGAGGTCAGAAGTTCGAGACCAGCCTGAGCAAGAGGGAGATCCCCGTCCCTACCAAAAAATAGAAAAAAAAATTAGCCTGGCGTGGTGGCACAAGCCTGTAGTCCCAGCTACTTGGAGGCTAAGGCAGGAGGGTCACTTGAGTCCAGGAATTTGAGGTTGCAGTGAGCTATGATGAGGTCACTGCACTCTAGCTGGGGCAACAGAGTGAGATGCTGTCTCAAAAAAACAAAAAAAGCTTGAATAAATGGGAGCTCATGTTCCTGAATAGGAGGCCTCAATATGAATGAAATGATAGTTCTCCCCCAAAAGACTCTAAAAAATTAATAGAATTCCAATTACTCTCCAATAGGGTTATTTTGGAGCATGGTGAAATAATGCTAAATTTCATTTGGAAGACTAAATGCTGTAGAGAAGCCAGTGTATTTTTCATAAAGACTAAGCCGCAGGGAGCAGGGATGGATGTACCCTACCAGAGAGCAACTCATACTTTTAAAGTAACAGTAAATAAACTGTGATACTGGCACAGAATTGGGAAAATCGACAGAACAGTGGGGAACAGACCTAAGTATATGAGTAGCATATAGAAAAGTGGCCTTTAAATTAAGCGGGAAAAGGGCATTATTTGATTCATGGTATTATTTCAAATGATTAATCCTTTGGGGAAAAATTAAGTAGATGCTATCTGTATATCTTATACCAAAATAAATTACAGCGGAACTAGAAATTTAGGGGTAAAGACGAAACTCTTGAAGTATTAGAATTAAGAACGTGTATGTTTATGATGTTTAGTTCCAGCTAATTTGGGCTAGCCGTGGGGTCAGACACACATCCGGGAGATAACCCATGACTTTTCCCCTCTACTAGGCTGCCTCTCCTACCACTAACTAGCTGGGCTTTTGGGAGAAGTCAAGTGTTCCCTATGTACAACTTGCTTTTCCAAAAAATACCTTTTGAGCAAAAGGATTTTATGGATTTATTTTTAAAGGTCACTGTTTAACACACGCTTGGCACTGAGGGCAGGAGCCATGAATAATGGGGTTAAAACATCCAAATACATACAAATGTGAAGTGTGCTTATTTCCAAAAATGCCATATACAAAAAATTAAAAGGCAAAAGACAAACCGAGGAAAAGATTTTTTGTTTTTGTTAAATTAGTTTTTTAAAGTTTCAATTATTATGGGTACATTACAGTTTTATATATTTATGGGGTACATGTGATGTTTTGAGACAGGCATACAAAGTGTAATAATCCAGTTGCTAATTGGGGTATTCGTTACCTCAAGCATTTATCATTTCTTTGGTTAGGAACATTTCAATTCCACTCTTTTAGTTATTTTAAAATATACGATAACTTACTGTTGACTATAGTCACCCTGTTGTGCTATCAAATACCAGACCTTGTTCATTCCGTTGAACTCTATTTTTGCACCCATTAACCATCCCTACTTTATCCTTCCCTCCCCCAAGGAAAATATTTGCAACATAAATGACAATGGCTTATCTTCACTCCAGAAAGAAAGATGGACAAAGGAGGTAGGGAGGCAGCTGACGTTCCCTAGAGTTTGTGGCCGAGATTGCTGCTTGTCCTACAACGTCCATTCTCTGCTTTCACAGTGAGAGAATTCCAGATTTTGAGATAAGGAGGTATGTGATTTCTCAGAACACAGACTACATCTCTTAGCCGGAAGTCCTATTTCCCGAATGTGGGTGTGGTCGTGGTGAGCCATCCTGAACCCTGACACCCTGGATAACTTCATGGGACAGAGCTGCCATACTGTCCCTAGACAACCAGCCTACAAACTGCAACGTGAGAGCATATATCCTTTATCATCAAACGTCACCAGTGAGCTATTTCTATTTTGAAAAAAGCACCCAACCACCACCACCCAAAATCCTCAAACAAAAACCATCACTGGGGTGAAATCTTGTTGAACTTTTTTTTTATAATAGGTCCACAGAGAGTGAAGTAATTACTCTGACTAGGTGCCTGGTAAGTCAGGAGAGTACATGGATTTGGGGAAATCTCCCAGAAAGAGGTGAACATTCCGGTCTGCAGAGTGCGGGAGAAGTTAGGGATGGGAAGAGGGATTTAGTCAAGAGTCATCTGCATCACGGGGACAGGTGAAGCTAAGGGACCAGTGACTATTCCCAGGACTGGAGGGAAGTGAGAAAGAGTGGACAGGTTGGATCTAACTTTGGAAGATTCTTTGGTTAGGGAGGAAGAGAAAGAAAAGGGCTGGAGAAAATGTAGTCAGGGTCACAGAGCGAAAACCTAAAGTCACGGACACAAGAGAGGAGACAAGCCATCAACATGCAGTGCTTCAGAGACACAGGGAACTGCAGAGACGGAGAAAGGACATTGTATTTGGCCATGAGGAGACCACTAGGAAACTTACGGAGCATCATTTTGGATGAATGGGGAGCACTTAACCAGAGTTTAGATGGTTAAGGTGGGACCAGGTGGTGAGGGGCGGCTGAGACACGTACTCATTGGGAAGTCTGCTGGAGGGAGGAGGAGCGAGGAAGCCTACAGGGGCATCCAGAACAATGGAAACCCCCACCCCACCCCGGGTTGGGAAGACCTGTGGAGTGGAGCCCTTGCCCAACTCGGAACTCAGGTGTTGGCTGTTGTTTTATAACAGTCCACAGAGTTCACTCTCTGTAGGCTACTACTAAAAAAGGTCAAAAAGATTCCACCCCAGTGATGGTTTTTGTTTGAGGATTTGGGGTGGTGGTGGTTTGGGTGCTTTTTCCAAAATGGAAATTTTCTGACTGTTTTGGGTCAAGTTTGCATAATATAAGAAGTGAAAGGCTTTACTAGTGCTCAAAAATAAGAGAAAGAGAGAGAGAGAGAGGAGGCAATGATGGAAGGGCCCGTGGAGTTCTGGAGTATTCCTGGAGAGCTGAGGCTGAGGGAGGGAACTGGCTGTGGAGGCAGTGAGTCAGAGAAAGCAGGCTGGGTACACTGGAAGGAATGAGCACTCTAGAATCAAACAGGCCCGGTCTGGGCTGGAGTTTGGACTGTTTGTTACCTGTATGGCCCTAATCCCTCTGGGCCTGCTGATCTGCAAAATGGAGGGTTCCTATTTCACAGGGTGATCGTGGGGGTCCAAGAAGAGGGTATGTATAGAGTCTAACACCATCATAGACACTCAATAACGTCCCCTTCTCCCGTTTTGCATTTGCCTGTAGAAAGGCATCATGATGTAAATTAGTTTTGGACAGTGGAAAGAAAATAAACAATTTAATATTATTTGTCAAAATATATCATTAAATGTATAATTTTGTGAAGTTTCCCCCAATTTAACATATTGCCTTTTTTTAAAAAAAAAATTGCTCATTTGTCTTCCAACCCAGGGCACAGTGAGGAAAGTCAGCTTCCCTGGAACCAGGAAGGTCTCATTCAGCAGATGATAACCTCTTACATTTATGCCGCAATCTACATTTTGTAAAGCTGTTTTATTGTTTCGATTGTATTTGATTCTGATGAGGCTGGGTAGATGTTGGGATCCCTATTTTGCAAATGAAAAAGAAAAAAACACTTAGAAAAAGAAGCCAGCAAGGGTCATGCAGCAGAGCATGCCAAGCCAATTTCATTTTCTTTCTGAAAATAAACTTGCTAGACAAGGAAATACTATAGCTAAATGTGTGTTGATGTTAGCAGAACATTTGACAGTCTCTCACAAAGTCTTTGTGGACAAGGGGAACTGTTTCCACGAATAGGAAGCTTGCTGTCTAGAAGAGGGCGGAGTCCGTAGCTGCAGAGGTGAGAAAGAGGATCTATGGAAGGTGATTAAGGAAAGCAGATTTGGGTTGAATAGAAGACAAAATTTTCTAACAATCTGAGATAGGCTCTTTTGCGAGGTTGTGATTTCCTTGGCCATAGAAGTGGATAATTTACTATCTATTACAGATATTTTGGAGAGGACTGTGGGGGGAATGGGAATTTGGACACAGCGACAGTCATGAGGATACCTAACTTTTATTTCATTCCCACAACCACCCTGAGAGGTAGCCGTGACCAACTCCATTTTGCAGGTGAGAAAACTGAGATGTTGAGAGGTTAAGTGACTTGCCCAAAGTCACCCACTGGTAAGTGGCCCTCCTTCTAACCCTACAACTTGAAGATGGAAACGCTCTCCCCCGTCCAAGATGGGTCTCTGGACAGTATTGTTTCAAAGGTTCTCAATTTGCTCATACAGATAACAGGCATATTGAGTTTCTCTATCCCTGTCCTGCAGGAAGGTTGACCAGATTGAGTGGACTAAGCAGTTTAACACTCTCCCTACCCTGGCAACCAGCTCGACATAATATAATATTAATATCATTTTAAATTAAATTAACCCCATATTTTGAATAGGTAATACATGTACATGGTACAAAATTCAAATGATGCCAAAAGGTGAGCAAGAAAGATCAAATTCTCCTCTTGGAGCTGTTCTCCAGCTGCCTCCCCTATTTCCCTCCTAGGAGACTGCTGCACATTGAATGTTCGTGTCCCCTCAAAACGCATACGTTGAAATCCTAACCCGCAATGTGATGGTTTTAGGAGGTGAAGCCTGTGGAAGGGGATTAGGTCATGAGAGGGCCGCCCTCGGGAATGGAACCAGTGCACTTGTAAAAGGGGCCCAGTTTCCCTCTTTCCATGATGTGGGCATACAACGAGAAGAAGGCCGTCTGCAACCTGGGGAGGGCCGTTGCCAGAAGGACCCAAACATGCTGGCACCCCGATCTTGGACTTCCAGCCTCCAGGACTGTGAGAATTAAATGTGTATTGTTCAAGCTACCCAGTCTATGGTGTCTAGTAATAGCAGCCTGAACTAAGATGAACAATGCTAACAATTTCTCACGAGTCCCTCAGGAGATGTCTTTTCTGTACACGTGCAAGGAAGAACTTGTGTATCTGGTTTTTTCACTAACGGTGGCATTCGGTACACACAGTTCTACTTCTTGTGCTTAGTAATGTATCAGATTGCTCTGTGTGAAGTTACCAATATTCTACTGTTTTGACCTACAAAATATATTGGACATCCTTCAATATCAGCACATAAGGAGCCGCTTCGGTCCTTTTTTTTTTTTTTTGTAGAGACAGGGTCTTGCCATACTGCCCGGACTGGTCTCGAACTCCTGGTCTCAAGGGATCCTCCCACCTCGATCTTTCAAAGTGCTGGGATTATAGGCTTGACCCACCTTATCTGGTCCTTTTTTTCCCCCCTTAAATAAAGTATAACATACATAAGACTTTACAAATGTTAAGTGTACACACCTCTATGTAACCAGCACTCAGATCAATAATTAGAATAGTACCAGCACCCAGAAGGCCCTGTGCCCACTCCCAGGCACTACCTAACTTTGAATTTTACATAAATGGAGTTGTCCAGGATAGACCCTTATGTGCATAGATTTTTTAATTGGTTGCACAATAGTCCATCTTTGGAAGTCTCTTACTTTGTTTAACCCTTATTGGCCTATTGATGGACTGTAAGGGTGTTTATAATCTTTTGCTGTTACAAACAGTCGGAGGATGAACAACCTTGTAAATACAAACTGTTTTAAAATATGTTTTATGGGAAATTGCCAACACATACAGAGTAAATAAAATAGTATAATGGACACTCAGCTTCAGTATCCGTTGACATTCTGCTGTTCTCTTTTAGCGTAATGTATTTTCAAAGTAGGATTCCACTTACCCAAAAATGCCCTTTGGAAAGGCTGGAAGTGTAGGCTGTAGAGGCTCAGCGTGTATCAATGAATAGCTGTGTGACCACGGGGAAGTCACCTAACCTCTCTTGTCTCCACCTCCAGTAAAATGGAGATGATACTTTCTGCCGCATGGCGCGGTGGTGAGGAGGCAGGACCTGGATCCGCGCTTTTCCGACGGCGGAAAGCAGGTGGGCAGGGAGCGCGTGGCCCGCGGCCAAGCCAAATAGTGTGGAATCCCCAATGTAATGAGTGTCGAGGGCTCAGCATCGCGCTCTTCTCCACCGCTCTAGTTTCCCAAACCGTCTCTTTGTCTTTTCAAACCACCTTTTCACTTGGTAAAATCACTTTCGAGCCAAGGGATGCTTTTTCATGAAAGCAAGGAAACGCGGGGGAGAGTCCGGAGACGAGGGCGGGGAGAGCAGTGTCCTCACCGAGGCTTGCATTGCACAAGCTCAAGGCTCCAGTTAGCATCCGCGGGTCCCACCCTCCTCCTCGTCCCCACCCCAGCTTCGGGAAGATCGGGCGCCCCCCATCGCTTGCCCAAGTCCCCACCGACCCCCGATCCCCGTAGCTGCGCCTGTCGTGAGTTCGAGTCACCTTCCTCCCGGAGGCGACCACGTCCTCGCCTGTCCCGCGCCACGCCCGCGCCGCGAGCGCCCCACCCCCGCGGCCACGCGGCCGGCCCCGCCCTCCCCGGGTGGCCGTCGGGGTCCGCGCGCGCCGCCCCCAGCCCCGCAGCCGAGCGCGGCCGAGCAGGGCTCTCCCCCCAGCGCGAGCACTGGGCCTGGCAGGCG
Source organism: Eulemur rufifrons (assembly GCF_041146395.1). Taxonomy (NCBI): domain Eukaryota; kingdom Metazoa; phylum Chordata; class Mammalia; order Primates; family Lemuridae; genus Eulemur; species Eulemur rufifrons. The sequence goes on along the minus strand of NC_090984.1, from coordinate 115,170,278 downwards.
CCCCGAGATTGTTGTGAGGCGTCTCGCCAGTTGGTGAGCGCTGTAATCTGAACCAGCTGTGTCCAGACTGAGGCCCCATTTGCATTGTTTAACATACTTAGAAAATGAAGTGTTCATTTTTAACATTCCTCCTCCAATTGGTTTAATGCTGAATTACTGAAGAGGGCTAAGCAGAACCAGGTGCTCGCTCCGTGGGCTCTGCAGTGGCTCGGAGGACCCAGGCGCTGTCCCCGTGTCCTCTCCGCGACTCGCCGGCCCGTCTGGGACAGAATCGCCGCGGCCCCAGGGCCCCGAGGAGGCCGGAGCGCAGGACCCCGCCCGGTCCTGCCCGCGAGCTGGTCTTTCCGTCGCTTCTCGCCTCGCGCGTCTTGGACATGCCAGGATTCAAGAGGTGGGCTCTGGGCGCGGGCTTGCTTTCTCCGGGGTCTGGAAACCTCAGTAAAACTCCGATGGGTGGAAAATGGCTATGGCTGGGATTCAGGCTGTGTCAGGATATTGGAAAAGGCATTAGCTAGTGATGCAATCACATTGTTAATTACAAAAAGCTGCGCCTCTGTAATTTCTATCTCGAGCCTTCTTTTGGGAGTGGGTATTTTCTAAGTTTCGGAAGTCAGCATCTGAGAGAGGGCTGCAAAAATCTCAGCGCTTCATTCCTCTTTTTTTTTTTTTTTTCCTTTCGGAAAGGGCAGCAACTTCGTGTGCCGTTAAAAAAAATTTTTTTTGATGTATTTTTAAATTTGGGAGAACAATTACTAGTTCCTAGCAGTTATTCTGCTGCGTGGGCTGTTGGACTAGCAAACGGGCTCGCTGAACATCGCAGGGCTGGACTTGCTCTATGTCTGTGTGGGATTCACAAAGGGCATGGGACCCAGAAGTTTCAAGCCAATGAGAAGCGGGGACTGCAGACGCAGATACATGTAAGCAAACGTTTTGCTGTCCTTTAAGGAAATTGCAATTCCAGTCGAGCGATCCTTAAACCTTGAAGAACTTTACGTAGATGACATCTGCACAGTCTTTATTCAGCCAACTCTTGAAAGCATAGCTGCTTTAAACAAATTAACTGTGCGTGTGTGTCTGTGTGTGTACGCACACGCATGCTGAAAACTGAGCCGTGACAATGTCATCCTGCATTGGGGACCAGCACTTCTCTGTCAGACAGTCCTGATATTGGTTGGTCTCTTCCGCTTTGCATGCATCTTGGGCCGATGCACCAAGGCGGGGGAACCCACCTGCTTTAGAAAGTTGCCAGGAGCACCAACCCTCTTCCCCCAATATTCCTGTAGTCAGTTCAGTTTTGGAGTTTTTTAGGGTTTTTCATGACAAAGTGCAGCTATTTGTGATGCTGTGAGAGCAACAGTGCTTGGGTATTATTTCATTTTAGGAAAACCGGCTCTGTTAACCTGAAACCTGTTTGGCACCCTGGACCCAACTTCTCTAGGAGGCTGGGCTTGAGGCAAGACCCATCCCCGGGCTGCCGCCAGCCAGAGGGAATGGGAGAGCGGGGTGTAGAGGGAGAAATGGGGTTAGCACGCCTTTTCCACTAGCTCTTCAAGTCCACTGCATTGCAGTCAGCCTGTTCTGTCTCCAACATAAACGAGACAGGGTTTTATAACCAACCGAAAGGAAACTTCATGTGAAGAAACAGGAAAACATTGAAATTCATAATATACAGACTGGAAAATAAATTTGTTATTGTTCTTTCATTCCTTCCAGATATAAATCTGGCTGTTGCAAATATCAAAAAGCCCTGGGATTTGGCTCTGCACTTTATAAGGTCAGAGCTGTCTCCAGTGTTCTAGAACCTGGCTCACACAGGCGCTTAGATGAAATGAAAACTTGTGGACACTCAGGGTCTTTATTCTTTGGATTGGGGACTAGAAGGAAAGGGGCTTGCATCTCCTAGCACCTACAACTCTCTGGATGTCACCTTAACTCCAGGCCCTCTAATACTCTGGGTTGCTGAATCGGATGAGCCATGTGTCCTGGATGTCAGTGAACTTTGTAATCTATCAAACACTCTATAAAGGGAGGGATTATAATGTGGCAGTGCATGTTGGCAGTAACGGGCCACTGAATTCAGCCAGGTCCCTTGGTCCACAGGTCCTTCAAAATCACCTCCTCCAGGAAGTCTTCCTTTCCTGTTCCTACTCCCAGCCTTCCTGCTATAGCACTCAATGGCTAGATTTCTTAGTGCCCTTGCCAAAGGATACAGACATTATAGACTCGTGCAGCTCCCCAACCAGTTCTCTGGGTAGCGACTGTTTCATAGTTTTGCAGCTCTTCTGCCTGGTATCCACGCCTGCAAGCAGTAGTTGCTTGGTTAAATCGCTGCGGAACTGAATAATAGCACTAAATAAAGCTCTGTATTTGCATACATTTTGCATTTTTTCCACCTTAACCATATCTGAGTGTCCAGTTTAGTATGTTAAGTACATTCACATTGCTGTGTAACCAATCTCCAGATTGTTTTTCATCTCCCACAGCTGAATCTCTGTAGCCATTAAACAATTCCCCATTTCACCCTCCCCCTAGCCCCTGGCAACCACCATTCTACTTTCTGTCTCTATAATTTTGACAACTCTAGGGACCTCATATAAGTGGACTCTATATAGTATTTGTCTTTCTTTGTGAGTGGCTTATTTCACTTAGTATAATGTCCTCAAGGTTCATCCACACTGTAGCATGTGTCAGAATTCCTTCTTTTTTAAGGTTGAATAATATTCCCTTGTACATTTACACCATATTTTGTTTATCCACTCATCCACTGATGGACATGTGGTCTCCCATTCAAGTACTAACCAAGCCCAACCCTGCTTAGCTTCCGAGATCAGAGGTGATCGGGCACATTCAGGGTGGTATGGCCACAGACGATTGATGGACATTTGGATTGTGTCCACCTTTAGGCTGTTGTAAATAATGCTGCTCTAAACATGGGTGTACAGATATCTCTTCAAGTCCCTGTTTTCAATTCTTTGAGGCATATACCTAGAAGTAGAATTGTTGGATCATGTGGTAATTCTATACTTAATGTTTTGGGAGCTTTCATCCTATTTTCTGTAAAGGCTATACCATTTTTACATTCCCACCAACAGTGCACAAGGGTCCCAATTTCTCCATTCTCCCCAGCACTCAAGCACTCATTATTTTCTGTTTTTTTTTTTTTTTTTAAATAGCCATCCTAATGGATGTGAAGTAGTATAGAATTTGTATATTTTTTTTGAGACAGGGTCTCACTCTTTCCCCCAGGCTGGAGTGTGGTGGCATCATTATAGCTTACTGTAACCTTGAACTCCTGGGCTGAAGTGATCCTCCTGCCTCAGCCTCCTGAGTAGCTGGGACTGCAGGCATGCGCCGCCACAAGTGGCTAATTTTTCTATTTTTTCGTAGAGACGTGGTGCTTCACTATGTTGCCCAGGCTGATTGAGACCTCCCGGCCTCAAGTGATCCTCCCACCTGAGCCTCCCAAAGTGCTAGGGTTGAAGGTGTGAGCAACGGTGCCCAGCCAAGTTTGTATTTTTAAAGTATACTGGTGACCATGATTTTACTGGATATAGCCTGTGGGTGATGAAGGGCTGAAGGCCAGGGTCAGAGAGGGTTAGTGGCTCGTGAGTGGCAGAGCCCGCCTGGCCCCTGGTTTCTTGGCTCTTCCTCCTAAGTTTTCCTGCTGTTTCCTTTGCTCTGGGTTGTGCAGGTCCCCTGGATCCTCTCCTCCGACAGGGCCTGCTGGTGGCAGTTCCCCAGCCCATCCGCTGCTGGGAGGTTTTCTGATGGGCTAAGTGACTTCTGTGACACATTTTTTCTTCCGTGCTACTCAAAGTGCCTCATGTTCCCACTTTCTTTTCCTTTCATCATTTGAGGGCCTGCTGGCTTATTCGCTCTGTAGTCATTTCAGAATAAAGACGTTCAAAACACAGCCAAATCTCATGTAAGGAGGAAAGACCAAATAATTGGTTACTATGACAGTGGCGGGTTTTAGACCTTTTTTTTTTTCTTTGAAGCAGCAAAACCTTTTATTAAAAAGTGTGACCTAACACATTATCCCAATATATGGAGCAAGTGGAAGAGGCATGGCTCTGTTTGGGGTGGTCGGGGTGTCTGGAATCCCCTTGTCCTCTCCGGAGCACACCCTGCCCCACACAAGCACGTGGCGAAGTCACCGTTATAAACGCACAGGCAGCAGGAGCGCCGTGTGCCCCCAGACCTGAACGTATCTTGGGCATTTATATTCAACTTCTCACCCCCACAGGATACTCACCGTTACCATCCTGGCTCTCTGTCTTCCGAGTCCTGGGAATGCACAGGTAAGATTTTTATTTTTTTGATTATCTAGAAGGGTATTCAAAACCAGGGTGAGGATGTCTAGCCATATATTTTAGAATCCTAGGCTTGTGGAGGTGGGAGGGGCTGTACGGTTCACCTAACTCGAGCCCTTCATCGTACAGAGGACACACCTGAGGCTGGGAGAAGTTGAGACTCAGCCCAAGTGATGTAATTTACAAGTGGCAGAACTGGGGCGGGTCTCAGTGTTCTGATGCCCCATCCAAGACTCTTTTAAGCAGCTCATACTGCATGTGTGTCCCACAGAGGGCCTCCGTTTATCTTCAGGGTTAAAAAGTAAAGTGTGCTGTAGTGTTTCTGGGCAATAGTTCCCCTGGGATGCCTGTGTGGGGCCCCCAGGGGCCTGTGTGAGTCTCCGCGTACACATCCCCTACTGGAGGGGGTGGGTGAGGAAATCAGATGCCCCCAAAACGCGACATGCAGTGTTGAGTAATTGAGCCACAAACCTAGGCCAAGACCCCTCCCGTGAAGGGCCGCTGAGGTTAGGCTCAGGGTAGGGGTCTGGGAGAAGCCTGCAGCGCCTGGACTTTGTACAGTGACAGGAGGCATGGACCCATGGCGTCAGCCCTGGAGCAAGCATGGGCAGATCCCTCCTGAAAGCTCCCAGTGGCCTATTTGTGTCTCTGGCTCCGGGAGGAAGTGAGAGAAGCCCCACCTCTGAGCAGGGCTGAGGGCTGTGGGCAGGGGAGTATTTTCTCCCTTCACATTAAGAATTTTGAAACATATTTAGGCCACTGGGGATACGAAGGATCTTGGGAAGAGTAATGAAGCATTTTAGACCTCGGAGGGACCTTGAAGTCTTCTAACCCAGCCTCGTGGTGTGCAGAGCCGTGTAGACCCAGGGAGTGCCAGGGAGGGCCAGTGGTTAATTACAAGATCTGTTTACTATACTTTAGGCACTTGATCTATATTAACACACAGAATCCTTACAACCACTTAGAGCTAAGTACGTACTATCACCCCGATTTTATAGATGGGGAAACTGAGGCATGGAAAAGTTGTACAGCAAGCAGAGGCCAGAGTGAGAATTTGAAGCCCGGCAGTCCAGCAGAGTTGAACCCTCGCCAGCCCAGGCTGGAACTCAGGTCTCCTGGTCTATGGAACTTTCTGGCAAGCCTCCTGGCTCCTCTGCTCCATTTCCTTTGCCCTGAGGCCCTTGCCTGGGAGTGCGGGCCAAATCCATCATCTCCACAAATCAACCCACAGCTCAGGGAAGCCCAACCGCTGAAGCCATAGGGAACAGCCAAAAACACACCTCCTGGGCTTATTCCTATAAGATGTCAGGCTGCAGGATCTTCTCGAAGAGCCCACCGATTGTCTACCCCCAAGATGTTTTTTTAAAATGCATAAAGTTGTAGCTCAGCTTGTCCATAAAACCTACAAACCTCTGGGATTATCACGATCTGTCTCTTTCTGGAAGCATCTTTGTGTAATTGTCTTGGTGTGATTGAAATGGAGCAATTTCCCCAATTCTGTTTTTCTTAGAAAACTGACTGCATCTGCTGTGTAGCTTTTATTTAATGTGCAGACGTCAGAATCAGGTAGAAGATTTCATGGGGACAAAGAACCTATGCTGGGTGCTTTAAAGGAGAGGTTACATAGCACCCAAAGAAAGCGTCGCTGCCCTTAAAAGCGCATCCATTCCCAGAAAGGAGATGAACACAGGGCAGGCTGCACTGGGCATGTCAGATATGATGATGATGATGATGATGATTGCTTTTCATAACTGGAGCATTAAGCCTGATAACCATCTGCTAAAACTGGGGGTTATGAAGCAATGGTGCAGGGAGTTTAACAAGGGATGCTGAGTGTAAAATAATCATAAGAAAAATTTTAAAAAGAATGAATAGGGGTTATAGTGCATGTATTGGTATTATGGATGCCTTTTTTCTTTATTCCATTTCCCCAACTTTCTGCAACGCAGCTACATACTTTTATCGTAAAAAAGAAGTGAAATGACCGTGCCTGTTTCTTCTCTCTCCTTCCCTGCAGGCACAGTGCACTAATGGCTTTGACCTGGACCGCCAGTCAGGACAGTGCTTAGGTATGAGCCACCGAACGTCCTTCGCTGGGTGGGGGCGTTCGGCCCCGTTGCAGGGCTGTTTCTTTCCTGGCTGTTGTTCAGTGTCGTCAAATCTTTGTTAGCCTTGCCCGTGACAGGACACAGGGATGTGAAATGATTGAAGCCAGCGATGCCCTTTGACCCATCGCTTCTTTGTGCCCGGCCCTGGGCTAAGCTCTGTGAGGAGTCAAAGAATCGGTCTCTGTTCGCAAGGAGCTTTCCGTCTGTGCTAGTTTCCTACGGCTGCCGTCACAAATCACTACAAATGTGGTGGCTTGAACAACACAAGTTATGTACCAGTTCTGTAGGTCGGAAGTCCAACATGGGTCTCTCCCAGAAGAAAATCAAGGTGTCATCAGGGCCATGTTCCTTTCTGGAGGCTCTAGGGGAGGCTCCGTTTCCTTGCTCATGGGGGTTGTTGGCAGAGCTCAGTTTCTTGTGGTTGTGGGACTGAAGTTCCCATGTCCTTGCTGGCTGCCAGCCCAGCACCATTCCCAACTTCTGGTCCTGCCCTTCTTCCTTGGCGATGGCCCCTTGCTCCGTCCTCGAAGCCAGCACAGCCAGTCAAGTGCCTTTCACGCTCTGAATCTCTTCTTTTTCTGTCGTAGCATCTCTCTGATCAATCCTTCAGCCTCTTCTTCTACTTTTAAGGACTCATGTGACTACATTGGGTCTACCCAGATAATTCTGGATAATCTCCCTGTCTCAGGGTCAACTGATTAGCACCCTTAATTCCAGCTGCCACTGTAATTCCCCTTTGCCGTGTACCCTAACATATCCGCAGGTATGAGGATTAGGAAGACGACATTTGTGGGGGGTGGGCATTCTCTTAGCACACCATGCAGTGGGAAGGATGGACTTAGACACGAGCTTTGAGACAGGGTGTTGGAATAAAGTAATTGCCACGTGGAGGTAAAAGCCCTGCAAAAGAAGAAGAGAGAATGATGTCTTATGTCCAGGGTCAGTAAAGAAATTGTTGACGGGGGTCACATTTGAATTGGGTGTTGAAGGATGAGTAAGATCCTGAGAAATGACATTCTGGGTAGAAGGAACAGCATGAGCAAAGACCAGGGTGGACAGGATGTTCAGGGTATACAACAGTGTGTCCTGGGTGAAGCACAGGGTATATGAAAAGAATAAGACAGCGTCACTTGCCCTCAGCTTTTTTCTTTCTTTCTTTCTTTCTTTACTTCCTTCTTTCTTTGAGACAGAATCTTGCTCTGTCACCCAGGCTAGGGTGTCATGGCATTCGCCTAGCTCACAGCAACCTCAAACTCCTGGGCTCAAGCAATCCTCCTGCCTCAGCCTCCTGAGTAGCTGGGACTACAGGCACACACCACCATGTTTGGCTAATTTTTTCTATTTTTAGTTGCCCAGCTAATTTTTTCCTTTTTTTTTTAGTAGAGACGGGGTCTTGCTCTTGCTCAGGCTGGTCTCGAACTCCTGACCTCTAGCAATCCTCCCACCTTGGCCTCCCAGAGTGCTAGGATTATAGGCATGAGCCACCGTGCCCCGCCTAGCTTTTAAATTATATCTGATTTATGCCAAATCTCTAGTCTTCCCTGAGCTCACATCAGCTACGCACCAGCGGGGACATAGATGGCTTGAAAAACGACAAGTGGCAAAAAATAAAGCCCTGCCCTGGGAAATCTGGAAATTTAACTCCACTTTGATTTAAAGTAAGGCTCTTTGATTTGAAGTTGTGCCGAGGGACAGAGAGAGGCAGCAGCCTTCTTTCCTGGCTCACCGGTTTTAATGACAATTTCAGGCTTCAAGCTAGAGCACAGGCTGTTGCATTCTGAGCCTCAACGTTCCCCGTTCCCGAGTTTGTCACATGAGGTGGGGGGGGGTGGCTGTCAGGATGCAGGCATCTCTTCCCCAGCCTGAGTCCCACTAGAGCAAACGCCAAGGCTGGTGAGAGGGCCCAGTATACGGAATCGGGTCTGCTGCTCACCGGGGCCAGAGTTCGGGCCTCTCCTGTGCCCACCCTAGCAAGGCTGAGTTTCTAGAGAGCCCGCCCGCCCCTCCAGGCTTAACAGGCTGAGCACCAGCCAGGCTGGAAATGGGCCCTGCTGGCTGCACAGTGTGAGCTGACTTTAAAGTAAGACTCTGCTTTCTTAACAAGTAACTCGCTCTTGCCCAAACCTTGTCTTGCTCGATGCAAGGGACTCTTTCTACCCTGCCCAGCTGTTATTTGGAATAGAAGTGGGAACGATTCTTAGGCTTCTCCTACTCAGAGTGTAGTATGTGCATGCAAGAGTACCTGGCATGTTTTTGATGGTATACCCACAGATAAACACTCTTTATTTTAATAGTTATATATTTATTTTTATTGGTTTTATTTATGCAAATTGAGAGTGCTTTTCATTTGCTGTAGTCATGTAAGATTAAAAACATACACTTACTTGGGTTTCAAATGTGGGTTCATTTAAAGAAAAGTATTAAGCGAATGATATTAGTTCATTTTCTGTTGCTTATAACAGAATACCTGAAACTGGGTAATTTATAAAGAAAAGAAATTTATTTCTTACAGTTACCAAGGCTGAGGAGACCGAGATCAAGGGGCGGCATCTGGTGAGGGGCTTCTTGCTGGTGGGGCTTCTGCAGAGTCCGGAGGTGGCGCAGGGCGGCGCAGGGCAGCGCAGGGCGAGGGGGCCGAGTGCGGTAGCTCAGGTCTCTCTTCCTATTCTTGTAAAGCCACCAGCCCCACTCCCATGATAACCCATGAACCCATTAATCCATTAATCCATGACTGGATTAATCCATTCATGAGGGCAAAGCCTTTATGACATATTCACCTCTTAAAGGTTCTACCTCTCAATACCGCTACATTGGGGATTAAGTTTCAATATGAGTTTTGGAGGGGGCATTCAGGCCACAGCAAGGTTTTTGTGGATATGGTCAATTCCGTGATGGTGGTATTTGAAAGGCTGACGTTTGGATGACACTGGTCACTTTGATTCGGTTCAGCCAACATTGGGATTACCTGCCCACCATGAGCTGGGGACTGTCTAGGTGTTTGAGAGCAGATGCTGGTGAAGTGTGTTTGGGGGTCCTTCGTCCCACTCCTGGTGCAAAGCTCTGCTTAAATATGCACCGTGAGCAACGCGTGTGGGGTCCACTAATGCTCGTCCTTTCTTGGCCGTTGCAGATATCGACGAGTGCCGGACCATCCCCGAGGCCTGCCGAGGAGACATGATGTGTGTTAACCAAAATGGCGGGTATTTATGCATCCCCCGAACAAACCCGGTGTATCGAGGGCCGTACTCGAACCCTTATTCGAACGCCTACTCAGGTCCATACCCAGCAGCTGCTCCACCGCTGTCAGCTCCAAACTACCCCACCATCTCGAGGCCTCTCATCTGCCGCTTTGGATACCAGATGGATGAAAGCAACCAGTGTGTGGGTGAGTGGCCCAGCCTTTTCCTCCTCCCCTTGTGCTTGGTGAAGGCCTTGTCTGAACCCAGCACATCCACCCCAACTGGGTTGTTAGCCACTAGTCAATGCACCAGTAAAACGATGACTCACTTTCTACATTCTCGTTTCACTCCTAGCAACCTGCATCTCTGGGTCCTTGCCTACCTGGGGAGGTTAGTTTGCTGTTTCAGCCACAGTTCTCCAGAAAGCCAATTTGTTTTTTCTTTACTTTATTTCTCTCTCTCACCCTGTCTCTCTCTCATCGATAGATATGAAAACAAGCTCATACTTTCTCAATTCAATAATGAATGCATCTGGGCAGACTTAGTAAGTGAATCCCAGAGAGAAAACCTAGAAGGGGCCAGAGCTCTGTATTCAACACCCCTCACCCTTGAAAGGAACGTGTGCGCCTGCAATAGACGAAGCCTTGAGGGCCAAGGCCAACTGTTCTGGAAAGAAAGCAGGTTACTTGGGTGGGAACTAATGTTCCTTTGGCCAAAAGGAGCCTGTCTGATGGGCACAGACGGCAAGGGTAGAACTGTGGGAGGAAGCAGACGTGGGACACCAGGAGCCACCAAGGGGCTGGCAAGGGGTGTGACAGTGTCCTAGAGAGCTTTGGGTTCTGTCGGCCAGCGTGGCCTTGGAGGAGAGTTACCCAGGATCCTCCCTGGTCCCTTTGGCTATGGTCACACCAAAACCTTGTAAGTATCTCCAGCTTTGGCAGACAGTCTAAAGGCTCCAACCTTTTTTGATGGTACACCCCATCCGCAAAACCTTTTTTAGCCTGGACCCCATCATATGGATATTTATAAATTACATACATACCCTGTCATACTAATGGTTTGAGGAGCACAGAGGTCATGTAAGAAATAGGAAATTTATAAAGATGTGATCAAAATAAAAATGAATTGAAGTTCTAATATTTCCTTCCTATACCCCAAAAGTTTTGGAGACCATTGGTCTACATAGTGAGATTTCTGCTGGTTCCATTTCAGGGCTCTGGAGTGTTGAGCTGTAACCAACTCTAAGAGAGGCTGTGCTGGCTATATTACACTACCTTCTATTTTTTTTTTTTTTTTTTTCCGAGACAGAGTTTTACTCTGTTGCCTGGGTTAGAGTGTTGTGGCGTCAGCCTAGCTTACAGCAACCTCAAACTCCTGGGCTCAAGCGATCCTCCTGCTTCAGCCTCCCAAGTAGCTGCGACTATAGGCATGTGCCATCACGCCTGGCTTATTTTTTCCATTTTTAGTAGAGATAGGGTCTCACTCTTGCTCAGGCTGGTCTCGAACTCCTGAGCTCAAGCGATCCTCCCACTTGGCCACGCAGAGCGCTAGGAGTACAGGAGCGAGCCACTGTGCCTAGCCTGTCTTCTATATGCTCATGGGAATGAGTGTGCATTTCCATTGGAACACATGTAAAAAATATGCAAACAAGTGTGCTTCAGAGCTACATGGGAAAATTAGCTACACCTGCACCCAAGCTTCTGTATTCTTACTGGCCTCAAAGGGTGTGGGGGGTGTGTATGTGTGTGTGAAGGAGAAAGAGAGAGAGAGAAAAAGAGAGAGAGAGAGAGATGAGGGGAAGAGGGAGCTGGTTGATGTTTACCTCGAATACAGATGAGGGTGCGGAAGGAAGGAGGGTGGGTCCAATCGAGCCATGTACTCCTCCAGCTTTGGTAGGGAAGATGGGAACATACTTCCTCATAGCAAGCAACAGAGCAATAGATCATTGTAACTGGAAGGGACTTTTTGCCAATCTTTAACTTCAGCCTCTTCATTTTATAGAAAGGGTAATGTTAACTCCAACCAGTTGGTTATCACAGAGGTAGATGTGAGTCCAGCTCCCCTGACTACTGTCCTGTCCACGATTTCCTAACTACATGGCATGACCTCTCCCATCTGGTAGAAAAGAAATGATCCTAAAAGAAAATGCAGAAGTGGAGAAGTGCAGTGGGGCAGGGGTGCTGCTGCTCTTCCAGGGGACAAGCTGAGTGACCAGCCCTACGCGTGCACATCCTGAGGTGAGGAAGAGGGTGTGATGACACTTTCGAGGCACTCCAGGTTTTGGGGAGGGGGCCTTGGTGGCTATGATGTAGGCAGCCGATGTCTTGGGCAGTCCCACTGGCCCCTTTGCAGAGCAGCTGGGAAGTGCTGCGGGGCTCTCCGAAGTGTCTCACTCCCTCCCCCAGACCACTTTCTGGGGTCCCAGTGCCCCATGACCATGAGGACATGGCTGGGAAACCTATTCATCCCCAGTCCCTCTGACGTCATGCTGTTTATGGCTCTGAACCTGTCACATGGGAGGTGCAGAGCCTTCATAATGGCCCTTTTGTAAGAAGAATACAATCTAGGAACCCCAGTGAGGACTGGCAGCAGGCCCATCCATTTCCAAAAAGTGCAGCGTTATGCATTCATACGTCCCCAGTTCTTGCTGACTTCCCTTCCCTCCACCCGATGGTTTCCTGGTTTACAGGGGACCTTCAAATAGGCCCTCGATGAGGTCCCTCTGGGCATTGTAAGAGGTGGCATGGGAGGTGGGGAGAGAAGGGACGGGGAAGGGAGGCTCCTTCTACCCACTGTTCCTTCCAGGAACGGGAGGGGAGAGCGGTGGGCCTGGGGACAGAGGAAGGGGAAGGAAACCAGAGGGGGAAATTGTTGAGAAGACAAGGAGATGAGTCTGGAGGTGTCACTGCCCAGAGAAGGAGAACGGGGGTGTCTTCTGGAGCCCGGCTCTGATCCTGTGGCGGAAACATCCTATGAACGGTGTGTGTGTCGGGGAGAAGCGGGAAATATTTCTGAAACTTTAGTGTTCTAAGAGAGGTGATGACATCTCCAAAGGAGTCTCATCCCCCTCCTCATCAAAATAAGAAGTAATAAACAACAGTGACAGCAGCAGTGGTAATAATATCAAACACTTGGATAGTGCTTGTGTGCCGGGATCGTTACACGAATTAATGCACTTAATCCTCATAACAATCCTCTGAAGTGGAGCTGCTAATAGTATGATTCCTGCTGCACTCATGAGGAAGCTGAAGCACAGAGAAGCTCAGAAACTTGGCTAAGGTCACACAGCCAGTGAGGGGCCAAACCAGGATTCGAACCGTTCAGGCTTCGGATAAGGAAACTGAGGCTCAGCCAGGTAAAGGTTTGTCCAGGGACTTCAGAGAGTCAGTTTGGGAGTCAGGATTAAAAACAAGATCCTTCTCTTGCTCTCTTTCTCTCTCTCTCTCTCTTAAATGAAAGTTTCTGTTCTGTAAAATTTTGAACCCAGATAAAAGTAGAAAGACCACAATGGACACTTAGCTCCTTACCACCCAGCTTTTGTCATTATTGGCACAGTCACGATCTCCTTCCTTGTTTACCCTCCACTCAGTGCATTAATTTAAAGCAAATCCCAGACATCATGTAATTTCATCCTTAAATATTTCGGAATTATCTCTAAGAGATAAAGATTCTTTACAAAAATTTCAAAAACATGCCCCCCCAACCACATTACCATTATGAAACCTACAAGTCAACATTAATCCCTTTTTATCATTAAATATCCAGATAGTGCTTGAATTTCCCTGGTTGTCTCATGAATGCCTTGCCATTTCACAAATGGTCAGAATTGCTGCAGCTTCTGGACTAACATGGCTCTAGCAAAAGGCTGCTTTCTTAGCCACAAAACACTTCACAATTGTTAGTTACTGGTGGAGCCCCTAAATTTGCCACCGTGCCAAGTTGGTTAGCGAAACCAGAACTTGGAACGTCCATCCAGAGCGATGACAAGTTGAGCCCCAAAGGGGATGAGCATGTGGAACTATCTTGACAGCCTTTTTTCTGTTGGTTTGCTCAAATCAGAGTTAATAAAACAAGGTCTACAAATTGCTTTGGTTGACAAGTCTCTTAAATGTCTCTTGGTCTTTATTGTTTCCTTGCTACTTATCTGTTGAAGAGGCTGAGTTCTTTGTCCTGAAGAATTTCCTATAATTGGGATTTGGCTGATTGCACTCTGTGGTGGTCTTTAACTTACTCCTTCCTTCACTATAATTTTCTGCAAACTGCTAGTTGATCTAGAGACTTGATTCAATTCATATTTCATTTTTTGGGCAAACCACTTTGTAGGTAGCATCCTGGATCTTTTGCCCTCTCCACACCCTGGTTTCTTCTCCTAAAGTATAAGAAAATCTGCCTTGAGGAAGCGAATGGGTACGCCCTTTCCCTGTGGTTTATTCTTGCTGGGCTTTGGACCCACTTCTAAGGAAGCCCGGCTCAGCACATGGGGCCCCAGCACCTCTGAGCTTCCTTCTTGACTTCTCTGTTTTGGGTTCCACTTTGGAGGTAACAAGACCCTGTTCCGTCTGGAACAAAGTGTGGCCTTAGGTTTGGGTCCACACTCCCCTAGATATAAAGCTGGATCAGTTGGGACATTGTTTGCAGACAGGATGAACAGTGATCCAAGAATTACAGCCTCTGAGCCAAGCAAGTTTTGTGTCATTCATCTTGGCATGAGGGTGTTCAGCTCCAGGGCAACCTCCGAGAGGGTGATGGGACTCATGGCTGGTTGGAGTGTGTCACCCAGATCCCAGACCCTTGGGAGATCTGGTGACCAGATTCTCAGGGGAAGGAAACCAGACAGACACGGTTAACTGGCAAGGAGGGAAGGGCTGCTGGAGGGAGTCAGACCCAGGCAGGTGTGTGCTCTCTCTCTCTCACACGGACACACACACACACACACACATGCACACACACACACACACACACACACAGTTCTGGGCTGGCCAAACACACATCCCCAAGAAGGATGGTTGGGGTTAAGGATGGTGTGTGCTGAAGGCTCAGGGTGTGGCATGAGCTGCGGCTGAAGGCCGAGGCCCACGTACGATGTGGGCCTGTGTTCAGGAACCTTCCTCTCATGGCCTGCTGCCTCTGAGACCCAGTCCCTGAATGTGGCTGCCACTTGTCTCTTTAAGCTCATCCCCTTTGGGGCTCAACTTGTCATTGCTCTGGATGGACATTCCAAGTTCTGGCTTTGCTAACCAACTTGGCTCGGTGGCAAATTTAGGGGCTCCACCAGTAACTAATGTTCGTGAAATGTTTTGCGGCTGAGAAAGCAGCCTTTTGTTAGAGCCTCGCTACTCCAGAGACTGCAGGAATTCTTCTGACCATTTGTGAAAATTACAAGCAATATCTTTATTCTTTCTTCTGGCCCAGGGTATTTTTGTTTAATCAGAGTGCCCAAGCAGGCAGAGAGCAACACATATGGATCCTTTTGGAAGATGGATGGTGCTGGCCTGAGGCTTGCTCTTGAGTTATTTTTCCTGAAAGCCAGCCAATATTTAGTCAAGTGATGTTTACAGAGTGCTCACTGGTGCCAGGCGCTGGCCTAGGCACGGAGGAGGACATGGGGTTTGGGCACAGCCATGGGGCTCTATCTAGAGCGTGTGGTCAAAGAAGGCAGATGACACAGAACACAGCAGCTGAAATTCAAGGTGGCCTCTGATAAGCTCCCGAGATGGTACGAAGAGAAGGCAGAGACGGGAAGGCTTCTGGAGTGGGGGGGGCTGAAACTTAGAAGTCAGGCAGGCCTTAGTTCTCACCTTGGTTTGGCCACTTTTTACCTGTGAGACCTGGGGCTTGGTTTCCTCAATGCCTGTCTCACAGATCACATCTAAAAACACCTTGTCCTGTGTCTGCACAGAGTGTCACACAGTAAACGTTAATTGGGAGGGATTGTGGAGGAGGCTGCGAGGGTCTTGGGATGACAACCCATGGAAAGATCTGGAGTCTGAAGATGTACTGAAAGCCTAATTCTTTAACACCTTTCAAATGACCTAAAATTGAGCTCAGGACACACCTACCTTTCAGGCCTCCAGACAGCTAAGGCTTGATGAGGCTTCACTCGGAATCTGCTTGGAGATGCCAGCAAAGCCTGGGTTTATTTAAATTGTGAAACAAAACTGCAGGAAGTCAGTCCAATGTGGCGAGCGGATACGACTAGGCCGCGAGCATGTCGAAACCTCAGCCCTCAGTGTGGCCAGCTGTGGTTGGCACAGATGAGGGAGGACCGGGTGGCCTCCACTTCCGCAGACTTTTCTTATTTTTTGTTCAGGCCTCTGGCTTGGGCTGTAACTTGAAACTCAGTCCTCAGGTTGAGGCCAGAAGGAAACTGCGTGAAGCTGAGGCCACACAGTTCTTTAGCTGCTGAGAACATCGGGGCCAGGCAGACCTGGAGAGGGAGTGGGACCCAGGATGGAGGCAGGGGCTCCACAGTTGGGTTTGCTCGGATGTCCTCGTGAACCGGCCCCAGCAAGCTTGTTATGCGACCCCCAGCCAAGGTTTCCCAGCTTGCTTCAACTCTTTCCCTATCGTTGTCTGGGATGGTGGGCAAGTGGCTTAACCTCTCTGAACCTCAGTGTTTGCGTCTCTAAATAGGGATAACGGTACAGACCTCCATAGGGAATTTGGAGAATTAAGTGAGATAATGCATGTAAATTGTCTAGCATGGAGGCTGGCTCGTGGTAAGGGCTTAATAAGGGAGTTATTATCATTGTTTTCATCATTTCAAATCTCATTCCCCATTATGATTTCTCCTACTCCAAAGCCCTAGTCTTGTTATTCTATTATTGTTTATTATTTCCCCTGGGAATTAGATCTAATAGCATGTACCTTCTAGAGGGTTGAGGGTTGAATTCCTGCCACTTTTCAGCAGTAGGAATTGGGGTGAACTGGTGCTTCTAAGGGGACCTCAGCAGAGAAAGGACTTCAGGAAGTCATCTGGAATAGCTCTTCTCAGAAGTTAACGTGCCCAGGAATTACCTGGGGAATGCAGATTCTGACTCGGGGGGTTTGGGCTGGGCCCTGGGGTTCTGCGTTTTCTCACAAGCTCCCAGGCCGCAGTGCCACTGGTCCAGAGGCCGCAGTTCGATTAGCAAGACCCTAGTCCATCTATTTTTTTTTGACAATACTACATTTAAAGAAAGGTAGAAACTTAATTTTTAAGTGTAATTCCCATTTTGCTTGCATTTGTTAGAAGAATGTACTACTTTTATTTAAAAACAAAACAAAAACGGAAAAGAAATTATTTGAGAGCCTAAATTGAAGCATCATGCTGTAGTGGTAAAGGGAACAGAGAAAATGTCAGTAAGAACTGGATTTTCATCGCAGATTTACTACTTATTGGCTGTGTGACATTTAGAAAGTCACTTGGCCTCTCTGGTATAAGTTTTATTATCTGTAAAAAGAAGGGATTGTATTACATTAGGGGGTCTTAATCTGGGGTCTATGGATGGAAATCAGGGAATCTATTTCATGTTTCCCCCCCCATAACTTCTAACTGAAATTTAGCATTATTGACCATTATGTAGGCAACAAGCTATAGGACTATTAGAAGTACCTGTGACAGTATCAACAAGAGAATCAGGTATTTACATATCACCTTACAGCTGTGGCAGTTATTTTGAAATGTTTGGAATTTTGAAATCTCATTCATGCTTATCGCTTCAAAATTGTAAAAGATAGTATATCTGCTGCCTAATCTTATTCTTTAATGCACTGATAAAGTGTGTATATATATTACCGTATCACACATTTAAAAAAGTTTTTGATCACTGTCTATCAATATCATTGGTTTCCTTTGTAATCCTATGAGTTTTATTTTATGCGAAGGGGGAAGAACTTTTCTGAGAAGGGGGCCTGTGGGCTGCAAAACAGGTTCAAGGCACACACAAAAAAGGGTTAAATTCCCTGGACCAGATGATTGCTCGGGCTCCCAACTCCAGGATGTTCTACTCTCCTAAATCTTCCCAATATTTGGGGAATGTAATTTTTGTGCCCAGACCGTCTGGATTTTCTGTTAACTGTTTCTCACCTGCGTTGCTCAGGTAACGAACGTGACCCTTCTCTACTTGGGTGCGATTCCACTAGCACACGTGCTCGATGACACCTTCTGTTGGGACTGGCCGATTTCCATATGCGAGGAAGCTCCTCCCACTCCCAGCTGTGGCCGGCTTTGGCAGTTGGCACCGCTCTGTGGTGAGGTCCAGTGCACTGACTGGCCTCTCGTGCTGGGTGGGGCCCCACTGGTGGGACATGCCCAGCCCTTGGTGCCTTTGTGTAGTAGGTCACTTCCCCAGTGCCTAGCATGGAAGTTTTTTCAATGACCTACAAGTTTTTCTTGGCTCTCGTCTTATGTTCCTTGGTCTGGTCATGTTTCTTTTAATTATATTCCACTCTGGAATTAGCCGGTTGTGTTTGAAAGCAAGAGGTGTTGCAGAGGAGAGACGAAGCGTGGTACCTGCAAGGTTCCAAATAGCCTCAAACGCCAGGGCGGGTTCTGAGCAGACTGTTCAGCCATATGTTTTTTAAATTTGTGGGAGGTGCATGTTAGGATGCTTCTTAAAGAGGTGCGAGGGTTCTAAATGTGTTGAAATGGAGGCATGTGATTGGAATGTCTCTTTTGTTGTCAAGGCTAGACGTAGATTTCTTCTCGAACATCTTTTTGATGTAAGTGGATGGAGTCCATTGCTGGTGAACTCCAGAGCAGAATCACCCACAAAGGCTCTGTACATAACTGAGCAGATTCTGTAGATGCTCTTCATGGCTCCTATCTGCTTGTAGGACTGGTGTCTGCGAGGCATCTGCTGCTCCTGCCCCCATCCCAGCCGTGATGCAAGAAACAGAGCAATGTGAGGGCTGTTTGTGCTATCAGGAACGGATTAAATGAAATGAAGAAGTAAACACACCATACAAATGCAAGGCATTCATTTTATGGGGCGTGTGTGCCTGAGTACAATAAAACTGACTGAAACAATACATTAGGAATCACACTGGGTGTTGCCAACAACAGCCTCATGTAAATAATTGATAGCCCCAAGTTGTAGTATCAGCTGTCAGAGAAAAAAAGATCTTTATTTCTCAATGGACCTGGAGTGAGCAGCTTGCTATGCCAGGGAATAGTGGGATGATGCAGTGGAGAGAGCGTGGCCTTGAGATTCACACAGACTTGGGTTTGAATCCCGTCACGGCACCGTGTTGGCTTTAAATCCTTTGGGTGTGTCCCATCTCCAAGACGGGGTAATAACGCTTATCCGTGGGATTGTTTTGGGTCTTAGTGAAGGATGTGCCGTGTGTCTGACAGTGAGGTCTGCACCCGCTAAACCGTCGCCGCCATCATTCCCTCTCTTCCCTCCCGTACCTGCAAGCTCTTTACCTGGCAGGAGCAGCAGCTCTGTTGGCCTCACATCCCAGCCGCCCCTGCCCAGTTGCAGGGCCAGCCGTGGCAGGTGCCTGTTGGCTGCTTATCCTGGGTGGCGGTGGGGGGGGTGGCTTGGGGGAGGGAGAAGGAGAGGGATCTCCTTTCAGTGTGTGATCACATACTGGCAATTCTCCCCAGCTGTCTCCACTCTGATCCCGCTCTGGCCAGAGAGGCAGCTTTTGAGCCTTTCTCTGGGGCTCTCTAGGCCTCTGGGGGTGCCGGAGAGCAACGTGGGTATCTTCGTTCTCTCCCTTGGGCTGCCAGCCTCTCTGGGTCTCTCCTGATTCATTTGAAGCTCACCCTGTACCGACCCCTCCCGCTGAGCTGGGTGCTGAGAGGAGACTAAGGTGACCGAGAAACTCCTTGTTCCTTGAGCACCCTGTGGGCGGGGCCGTGGCCACCGTGTCTGCCCCGCACCCAGCATGGCGCTGGGCACCACTGGCGCCCAGTGAGCGTGGAACGGAATCCAATATACAGCATCGCTGAGGGGCTGCCGGGAACAGATGGCTGCAAAGAACCTTCATGTCAGATTAACTTGCAGAGAAACCTACCTTCACTGTGCTTTCGAAACTCTGTGGGAGGCTGTGCCCTTCACACCTTGAAGCCAGGGCTTTGTTTCTGCCATGGGAGGGACTGGCTCCCAGAGGCCCCTCGCCAGCTAGAGTCAGCTCCTTGCACAACTCCAGAGGGCGCCGTTCAATTGCATTACATGTCATTGGCACCCCCTGGAGCCCAGCAACCACCCCGAGGCTCCTGTTTGTCTTGGAAACAGAGGCGCATGCTTGAGGAGGGGTCTCTGGGCCATCTCCTTGGGGGCTGGCAGGGAAAGGACATTCACAGGATTCCTTCCCTCCGGAGGCCGCAGACATCAGACTGGATGTCAAGGCCTGACCTTCCGTTCCCCTCCAGCTTGTCGGAGCCGGGCCAGAGGGGAGACGGGGACAGCCAGTGCTGGGCCTGCCCCAGGCAGCCAGAAGGCGCTGGGGATGGCGGGTGTGTTGGGGCCGGGCAAACAGTAATACTTGGGGTCTTGTCAGTGCTCTCTGGTTTTCCTTCAAACTGAAACATTTGTGGAAACCCAGCCAGAGTAGATTTATGAGCTCTACATATTTCACAGATCTTAACACGTCCCCCAGGAACCAATGAGGTCAGACAGGACAGAGTTTGCATCCGGAATCAGTATGAAATTGGCATCTTTAACAGTTCCCATGGGAGGGGGGATAAGAATTTGAGGGAGATTATATGAAACAATGCGAAGACAAAAAACCCCCGGACTCCGGACTCCGCTTCATTCCCGTAGGGGAAACAGACAAGCCATCTGTTTTCTGCATCTGAGCTGGTGAGGGGTGGCCATCCCTGCCGGGGCCGCTGTGGCTGAGATGAAGCATGGTTGGGCAGGGCTGTCTGGGTGGAGGCAGGAGTGACCACATCGTCCTGTCCTTGTCCTCTGTGCATACACCATAACTGTGATAAATAGGCATTTGTGACTATTTATTTAACATCTCTCCACCCAGCAGAACTTTCTTTCTTGCTCACCATTGTATTTCTAGCACCTGATAAATATTTGTCAAACAAGCAGAAAAGCTACAGGCAGTGAATTGTATGAATAGGGTTCGAATGAGAAAGAGAAATTGATTATATCTGAGGTACAGTTGTGCAAACAGGTTCCTCTGTTATCACCGATGGAATTTATTCATTCACATATCATTTGTGTGTTGAGGTCTGGGCGGTGCACACAAAGATTAATTAGGCATTGTTCCTGCCCTGGGCAGTTCACAGTCTCTTGGCAGAAGTTGGGCGGGTTGGTGGAAATATGGAACCCAATACGTAAATAATTACAGCCCAACGAAATGGGACAGCAGCACGAGTAGCTATGAAGCACTCTGTTGGCTCTGGCTGGAGAGCTTGCGGAAGCCTTCCCTAAGGACAGGTGTTGCACATCTGTGCGTCCATTTCATTAAACAGATACTGATTCAGCCAAGTGCTGGGAGGGGGTCTGAAGATGACCGAGACCCTGTCCCTGCCCTCAGAATCTCTCCGCCGAGCGGGTGTGTGGGGTTGGGGAGGGGCGATGTGCAGAACTAATCAGAGTCTATCCACGAGCCGCAGCGCGGGATGTGACTGGCGAGAGCGGCATGTGCCATTTGCCGTGCGAGTGCTCATGGGACTGTGGATTCCACGCTGGGAATCGATATGAATCTTGGGAGGATTGAGTAGGATTTTCATGTTGGAGATGGAGAAGGGCGTTGTGAGTCAGGGAAGAGTGTGGGCAAGAGACATGGAGGTAAGAAAGCTCCTTGCATGTTGAGGACTACTGGTGAGGGCCGCCTGCCCACCGTGATACCCTGTGATGCCCAGCGTGGCTGCAGCGTGGGCACAGGCTGTGGCTAAGACAGGGCTAGGAAGGTTGGCTGGAGCTAGACTGGGGGTTCCTTGAATGCCATGCAGTCGACTTGGACTTCATTCTGTGAACACTGGTGTTTGAGTGGGAGAGTGGTACGTTTCCATCTGTTTCAAGGAGACTTCTGATTTAAGGGCTCAGCTGACTGGAGTCCTGGTCTAATCTTAGCACTGCGACAAGCTCCTTGGGTGGCGGTGCTCCAGCTCCTTCTCCTACTGGGGCTCCATTTTCCCATCTGTCCAAGAGGGGCCGGACCATACTCGCCTAGGCTCCCTCCAGCCTTGATCTCTCGGGATGTGAAGATGCCACGCAGCCAGGCGAAGGGCAGCTTCTGGAGACAGGTAGCTTTTGAAGACTTTTGGGAGCTTTTAGTACGTTTCGTGTTTTGTCTGAGGCAGTGATTTTAATGTAGTCTGAGCTCTCGAGGCCACCTCAGAACTATATCACCTCCGTGTCCTCAGGGTCCTGGTCAAAGCCCTCCTTTGAGCTTGAAGCAGAGAAGAGCCCTTTGCCAAGTCCCCCTTAGAAAGGGACATCAGTGGATGGATGAAATTGACCCTGACTGTGATGACAGCACATGACCTGGTACTGTGAGAGACAGGACCCTGCTTTACAACGCCCGGAAGGAGTTTGCAAGCAGCTGGAGCAAGGCACAAGCTCCTTAGGAAGCCCAGAGTCCTCTCAGATTGACCAGTGAGGTAGAAACCTAAGAGTTCCACAGTCAGACGTTTCCGGGAAGTCCCCCACCTCAGACTTCCTAAACTGATTCTTTTTCCAGCGTCATCTCCACCTCATTTAGCTCCAGAGAGCCGGCAGTGGCTGGGGACCAGGTGGCACTGGCCTGCAGTCTGTTGGCTCCCCACTGTGGGAGGCTGCATGCTGTGGTCACACCCTTCGTTGACTCCCTTCATCGTGGTAATTCCCCCTGGAGCGCTGCCTCTTGCTTTCCCAAATGCTTTCTTCTCCACTCACTCGCTGACTTCTCACAACAGCCTAGCAAGGAGGGCAGGCTCAATGCCATTGTTCCCTCCATTTTAGAGAATATCTGGAAGGGCTCCGTGACTGTCCCAGCATCTCAGTGCTCACTGTGGTTCAGGCTGACGAGCATGTAGGCTTGCTGACTTTAGAACTTGCCTATCCGGTAAGATCATGGCCACGCTAGCTCCTTTCTCTTCCTCAAATATACCAGGCTCCTCCCCACCCCAGGGCCTTTGCACTCTCTGTTCCTTCTGTCTGGAACTCTCTTCTGGCTCTTCATGTGGCTGGCTAGTTCTCCTCTTTCAGCCTTCAGCTCAGTTCAGATGGCACTTCCTTAAAGAGCCCTGCCCTGACCGCCTGTCTTGAATAACACTACAGTTACTCTCTGTCACAGCCTTTGTCATTTTCTGTGTCAAACTAAGTATGCATTAAATCATCTGGAGGGCTTCAAACACAGACTGGTGGGCCCACTGCTGAGTCTCTGATTCAGTAGGTCTGGGGTAGGCTCTGGGCTTCCGTGAGATGCTGATGCTCCTGGCCTGGGGACCACACTCTGAGAATCACTGATTGATAACTGTCTCTTAATGCATTTGCTGGTTTAGTGTCTGCCCCATCTCTTAGCTGTGAAGGGGAGAAATGTTACTTTGTTCCCTGCTGTATCCTACTGCCTGGCCCATCGCTGCTGGTAGGTAAGTGTTTCTCAGCTGACTGTGGGCTGGAAACTCAGTCAGGACCCTTTGTAATCATCCTACACCTGAGAAGAAAGAAAGTCAAGCATTTACAGAACTCTGGGAGCTACTTGGTCTGATCTCTTCTTGTCTGCTACCTTTTTCTTTAACATTTTTACACTTGACCCTTTCCTAAGGGTCATTATTAACTCTGTGATAGATTGCATGAATCATTTTCATAAAATCCCAGGTGATGAATTGGATTCTCTGGATTCAAGGAAGGCTGTCAGAATTCCAACCAAACCATGGCCCACATGGGTAAGAGAATGAAAGTTTTCTGATAGGCTTGCACAAAGCACTCCTCACAACTCCCAAAGTGGTACTTTCAGAACTCTTGATGTCTGAGGCCTCCTATCCTTTGGTTTCAGAAGAACAAAGTTGAAATTTTTCCAGAGTGGAGTTGGATTTTAACTATGAAATTTTACCTTCCCTGACAAAGAGGTGTTGAAGACCAGAGGTAATTATAGATCCCCCGAAGCTGTCGCTGTGGCCAGGGGAATGCCGACGGTGGGCTCAGGCTGACACGGCCCGTGCTTTGGCCCCCCACTGGGGGTGGGCTCCTTGGAGGAGCCACAGGAAATGGGGTGTGTGGGTGGGAAACGTGGCGGGGGAGGAGGATTGCCAACTCTTGGAGAGATCACCACGTGGCTGCCATGGACTGAGCATCCTGGGGGCAACGAATTCTGCCCAAGGGAGTTGAGGAAGTCTTCACAAAGAAGGGGCACCTATAATGTAGCTAAGAAACCAGGGATGCGATATGATTCCATTTGCCCAACATCAACTAGCAAGCCATTTGCAGAGCTGGGATAAAGCCCAAAGTCTCTGGTTTCTTCATCTCAAAACACAATGTTGTGTTGTGGAAAGAGGTTGGATTCAGAAGCTGAATGACCATGGGTGGGTCACTTCTCCTCCGTGGGCTAAGGCTGGTCTTTAAGATGAGTTTGGATACTCATTCATTGCAAGGTACTGGAGATAACCAGCGACCAATACAGAATCTCCTGCTGGCAATATTGGGATCTCTGATTTTGTTTTCCTGTGTTAACTTTTATATTCTGAGCGGTTTTGTCAGGATAAGGTGAGTTGGTGCATAAAGCTGAGCTACCTTTTTAAAGTGGCTCATGGCTTCCGTTCCTCTAACTAGAGTCTGGGTTCATAAGAATTCTCCCCCAAGCCAGCTACGCGGGCAGGCCAGCCCTAACCCTCTTTGTAAATCACAGAGCTGTGCTCTTTCCATATTCAAGCTCAATGAGTAGTTGTACTAATAAATTGAATAAATTGGGCTGCTAGCATTATCCCCTTCCAAAGATGTAGAAAACGGGGCAGGAGACCCTGGTACTTTAGCAGGCAGACAAGCCCCAGATGGGATGATAAAACAGAAAGTCATTAAGACAACAGGAGATAGTGCAGTTTGGCTTTTGGCTCCTACGAGGAGGGAAGGCTTGCCAGGATCACATTCCAGAGCAGCCTACTGACCGTGGAGAAGAATATGTGTGGCTCCAAAATCAAGCCCAGAAAGCCACACGCACACTAATAGGGTCTCGTCAACAAGAACGCTGACACCAGACAGGGGAGGGAGGAGGCCGAGGCAGTCCCCTTCCCTCTGGAAGCTTGGGTAGCAGCTTCCAGTGTGGAAAGTGCTCGGGGCCAGGGGGAAGGCCCTCAGAGTGCACTAGTTTGCTAGGGTGGCCATAACAAAGTACTGCAGACTGGGCTGCTTGAACGACAGAAATGTATTGTCTCACAGTTCTGTTGGCTACAAGTCCAAGACCAAGATGTTGTCAGGGTTGGTTCCTTTTGAGTGCTGCAAGGGAAGGATTTGTTCTCGGCTTCTCTCCTTGACTTGTGGCTGGCCATTGCCTCCCTGTGTCTTCACTTTGTCTTCCCTCTGTGAGCATTTGTGTCCAAATTTCCTCTCTTGTAAGAACAACAGTCATATTGGATCCGGGCTCACCCTAAAGGCCTCGTTTTAACTTAATTACCTCTTTAAAGACCATATCTCCAAATGCAATTGTATTCGAGGTTCTGGGGGTCAGGACTTCGACCTGTGGATTTTGGGGGGATATAAGTCACCCCATAACACAGAACACATTCTTCTTCCTCCAGTGGGGACCCTTTCTGAGGTTGGAGACAGCTGGGAACATGCTATTCTTTCTTCTTACCCTTAATGACCCAGCCTGTCTGTGATTTCTTCTAGCCAGCTTTCTTAGACCTTCACCACCCTCATCCCAAGCCCACTGGATGCCTCCCACTTTGAGTTCCCAAAACACTTTTCTTATACCTCTTTTGGGGCATTTATTACCATCTACCTTTTTCGTTTTGTTTTGTTTTTATTTTTGCTTTTTATTGATAAATGATTTTTATACATATTTATGGGATACATGTGATATTTGGTTGCATGCATAGACTGTATAATGATCAGGTCAGGGTATTTGGGGTGTCTGTCACCTCCAGTACTTGTCATTTCTATGTGTTGGGAACATTTGAAGCACCCCTTCTAGCTATTTTGAAATTTACCTTAGACCTAGAAATGCATCTGCGTTCCTTACTTATGAAAGCCTCATGTCCTAATTGTCTTTATAGCTCTCTCCCATCCTTACCTTGTATGTCTTGCGTACAGAGTGGGGTCAATGCTGTTTACTGGCCTGTTGATAGGTCAGCCGTCCAAGAAAGTTGGGTAATAAGTGCTGGATAAACAGGAAGAGGAAGTCGTTAGAAAACAGCAGCATCAACATGCCTTTCCTTAGACTCTTTGCACTCCTAGATAAAGTCAAGCTACTGGATTTATGAAGAAAAGAGGCCCTTTCCACCTTTCCATCCTTGCTTGACCATAGCGGGTCAGCGGAGGAATCTGCAAACTTGGGCGCTCGGCATTCTTAAACCCCCGGAGTTCAGAGAGAATGACTCCTTTGGCCAGTCTTGAAGAAACTCTTCAATCACGTCTTAAATAATGGCATTCTTTGGGTCCAGCTCTAGGGCTACGCCTCCTTCCGCCCCCAGTCCAGTGACCTTCTGCCGCCTTGTTTCTTGGCTGAAAGTCCGGGTCGGCTGAAGCGAGCAAAAGCAGTTCCAGCAGAGTGAGGGGTCCTTCCCACGAGTCCAGGGTCACACACCCCAGAAAGCCTGACTGTGCAGAAACAGCTGGGGTTTGGCAGGCTGGGTTGGAAAAACTGCTAATAACTTAAAAGCACTTTGTTCTAGAGTGGTGTGTGGAGTATGAAGAATGTACTATCAGAAAAGGCAGTTGCCCATCTTATTAAAAGAAGACTTATTTGAGGATTTTCCCCAAAATATCTTACCTTACCTCCCACTTTTATTTTATTCTAGACGTGACCTTCCTGACTGGCACATGGGTCGTAGGTGTGCCTGGATATTGGTCCCTTCAGCTCTTGGAATGGTTGGCAGGGGCTTGGGATGCCTGAGTCCTTGGGCCAAATACTTTTGCTCACTCTGTTGTGCCTCATACACTTTTGTAGTGTTCTGTATGTGCCTCAACAGGAAAAAGATTAGGAAGGATTAATTTTTTTTTTTTTTTTTTTTTTTAGTTAGAGTCTCATTCTGTCACCCCAAGTACAGTGCAGTGGCATCATCAAAGCTCACTGCAACCTCAAACTCCTGGGCTCAAGCGATCCTCCTGCCTCAGCCTCCCGAGTAGCTGAGACTATAGGTGCGTGCCACCATGCCCAGCTAATTTTTCTATTTTTAGTAGAGACGGGGTCTTGCTCTTGGCTCAGGCTGGCCTCAAACTCCTGAGCTCAAGCGGTCCTCCTGCCTCAGCCTCCCAGAGTGCTGGGATTACAGGCGTGAGTCACCTCGCCCAGCCTAGGAAGGATTACGTTAGACTGATGTGTTCTGCAGAGATTTCTAGGAACACAGAACAGGTTTCTCAGTATTTACCTATTAAAATGAAGTAGATTCATTTGTTACTCTTGATGCTCTTTTGACGAAGTGGATGCCAACATTAGGACACTGTTGCTCCATAAAGCTTGGGGAAATTTGGTTAAATTCAATGTATTAGTCATCAGATCATTTTGGTTGCAAGTGACAGAAACCTAGCTCAAAGTCACTTAAGCAAAACAATAAATAACAAAAAACAAAAAACCCCCCACACACATAATTTGTTTGTTTATAGCTAAGTTCAGAAGTAGAGCTAACCTCAGACATGGCTGGAGCCAAGGGCTTAAGTAGTGTCGGAAAGCCTTGGTTTTTTTTCTCTCCCCCCATTTCCTTTCTCTAATAGGCAGGCTTCTTCATTCTCAGGCAGGATCTCTTAAGTGGAGGATCTGGCGGCTCCAGGCTTATGTATGTCTTACCGGTTTAGCAGACTGCCTCAATCCCTGGAACTCCAGCAAAAGGACATAGCTGGGCTCTGGGAGCCAGTTTGGGTCACATTCTCAGCTCTGAGTTCATCGCTGTGACTAGTAACACGTGGGGCTTTAGTTTACCCACCCCTGGAGTCAACAGGGATCTAAAGTGACCTAGAACACGTGGACCGAAAGTGCAGAAAGGGGATCCTTAAAGAAAAATTGGGGCGCTGTTATCAGATGAAGGAAGTTTGCATGCTGGGTGGGTAAAAGCTATACCTGGGATCCAGCTTCCACATGGCAACAGACGAAGCAGAAGGCCCAGAAGTTTGTTCTAGGCCAACAGTGACAGGTAAGGAAGGGGGTGCTCACTCAGTCGTCCGTACACCCTTCCATGACACTGAGGGGTGATCGCCAGTAACCAAGGGTCCTGGAGCTGCCACCTGAGCTACTCACCTGTCCTCAGGCATGCAGGGACCCACACTGCCCCTCAGAGACAACTAACTCTCCCTTTCATTAACAATTATCGGGGAGGTAGTACCATGAATCCTCTTGATAGAATATCTGAAGAGATGCCTCGTGCCTTGCTTGAATTCTTTTGTGCTGCTGTCTTTTTCATCCTGCCCTTAAGAAAAACAAAAATAGAAAACAAAGAATGGTCAATTATCACCATTTATAACCATCACCATCATCATCATCCCAGGTTAAGGCACCGATGCGTATCTGATCTAATTCTATGTTAACGTGGTGATACCTCTGGTCATGCACCCAGATTGCCCCTCTCACATGTGCAGAGCTGTTGGTCCTTCCTTAGCTCCTGGCCGCTTATCATTGTCAATCTTGGGAGTGGCCTTGGCCTTCTTCCCTGTAAAATGAGAATAATAGCTAGCTCAAAAGGTTTTCTGTAAAGATTAAAAGAGAGAATGTCCCAGCACTCTGGGAGGCCGAGGCGAGTGGATCATTCGAGGTCAGGAGTTCGAGACCAGCCTGAGCAAGAGTGAGACCCCGTCTCTACTAAAAATAGAAAGAAATTATCTGGCCAACTAAAATATATATAGAAAAAATTAGCCAGGCATGGTGGCGCATGCTGTAGTCCCAGCTACTCGGGAGGCTGAGACAGGAGGATCCCTTGAGCCCAGGAGTTTGAGGTTGCTGTGAGCTAGACTGACGCCACGGCACTCACTCTAGCCCGGACAACAAAGTGAGACTCTGTCTCAAAAAAAAAAAAAAAAAAAGAGAGAGAGAGAGAGAATATGTACAAAGCGCACGACATTAGCAGATGGTCAATAAGATTCATAGCTGTAGGTAGCCATATATTGCCTGAGTCGTGTTTTGTCAGAGTAACTTCTGCCCTTGGGGAAAAAAAAGTCTTGCTTGTTTCTTAAAAAGTGCAGGACAACTTCTTCGAGCTTTTGAACTGGAATGATGGCCCAGAGGTGCACCATGGCCCCATGACTGAGAAAAAAAAAAATCTTCGGCAATTAAATAATACTTTTCTGAAAATGGGGCAGAATTGTGCCCGAAGCTCAGTACTGAGGTGTCAGAAATAAACTGGAATCTTCCCTGCAAGTGTTTAATGGAGAAGCACCCATAGAAAGGCCTCAGGGACAGGGACAGGATATCTGGGTCTGACCCTAGCTCTGCCTCTCACTAAGAGTATGACCTTGGACAAGTCTTAAACTCCCTGAATCTCAGTTTTTTCTTCCGTAAAATGGGGATAACAATTCCTGCCCTGCCCACCTCACAGGATTATTAGTGAGACAGTAGAGCCTTTAGTTCTTATAAAATCTGCAGAACTAATTGTTTCCATAGCATTTTAAAAAGTCATTCCATTATAATGTTTATCAGAACGTGTTGTAGCTGTTGTTTACTTGATGTTCTCTCTGAGTAACCTGTTAGCTGAACTGTGGAAAGAATGTATGCAATATTTGATACATACACAAAATTATGTGTAACTTATATGAAAACTAGAAGCTTGTTAACTATGCATCCATGAGAACCCAGCACCCAACTCAGGAACCTGTGCTGATACAGCTACACCTGCACTTCTCCACCCTTGCACCTTTGACCTTCTTCCAAGGTCTTCGGAGACTTGCTTATTTCATTCAGCATTATGTATCTGTGGTCTGTGATTTCTATCTATATTGTGTATAGCTGTAGGATACTTTTTTGTTTTTGCATACTTTTCCACTGTGAGACCAGACTAGACCACCATTTATTGATTCTTTTTTTGTCAAAAGACATTTGGGTTGTTTTTAGTTTTTTGCTATTACAAAGAATGATGCTATGAATATTCTTCTAGGTGCTCTACAACTGATCTACAAGGTATGGAAATTTGAACTTCGCAAAATGATGCTCTATTGTTTTCCAAAACAGTTATACCAATTTACACACTACTCACCAGTACATAAGGGTTGCTTTTGATCCACGATCTCACCAATACTTGGTATGGACAGACTTCTTAATTTTTTTCAAACTAGTGGTTGTAAATGATTTTTTTCTCATGTTCTTAATTGTATTTCTCAGGTTACTAATGAGGTTAGTCATCTTTTAATAAAGTTATTGGCAATGTGTGTTTTCTCTCTTGTGAAATTGTCTAATGTGTCTTTCGCCCATTTTTCTACCGGGTTTTCTTTCTTTCCCATACTTGTGACTTATATGGGCTCTTTCTATATCTAGATGCAAATCCCATAGCCACTTGTATGTATTGCAGATACCATCTCCCAGCTTGTGGTATATCTTTTTAGTATCCTTATGGGTTTTTTTTTCTTTCTTTGTTTAATTGATCTATAATCATTCTGTATTTTTATGTGGTACATAGTGATTTATGGTGTTTTGAGTTACAGACATTCCCAATTTTAATGTAGTTGAATTTATTAATCTTTTTTTTTTTTTGTATTAGTGTTTTTGTGGTGGCTTGTTTGAGAAATTGTCCCCTACCCTAAAATCAAAAATGAATTTTTTTATGTTGGCTTTTAAAAGTTGTAAGGCTTTGCCTTCCCATACAATCTCTAACCCATTTAAAATTTGCTTGTGTATATGCTGAGAAGTACGGATCCAGTGTTACTTTTCTCCATAGTGAAATCACCAGTTATCCCAACACCTTTTCCTGAATTCTGCCTTCTTTCTCCACTGCTCCGTCGTACCCCATCATACCCATCAAGTGTCCACAGCTGTGTTCTCTTTCTGTTCTCTCTGTTCTGCTCCATTGTCAATTTGTGCACCAAAAGCACTTCGTATAAATTATTATAACTTTATGGTAAGTCTTATCGGGTAAGACAGGTTCTTCTAATTCTTTCTTCAGGCATGTTGTAGCTATTCTTGGGCGAAGTACCTTAAAAAGCCCTGTTGTGGTTTTGGTTGTAACTACATTGAATTTTTAAATAAATTTGAAGAAATCATTTTATTGAGTGTTTATATCCTTGAACACTCAGTCTCCTCCCTTTCAAAGGACTTCTTTGATATTTTTCAGTTAGGTTTTATAATTTTCATCAGACAAGTCTTGCACATATTTTTCTATGTTAATTCCTCAGAACCTTATATATTTTTTGCTGCTATATTAATGGTACCTTTTCAAAATTTCAGTGTTCCTTTTCTTGCTAGTGTATAGAAATGCAATTTATTTTGAAATATTGATCTTATTAATATATCCAGATAGCTTGTGAGAGTCTCCTTTTATCTCCAGTACTTTGTAGACTCTTTTGGGTTATTCTGAAAATCACACTATCTATTAATAATGCATATTTTGTTTCTTCTTTTCTAATTCTTATGCATTTAATTTATTTTTCATGTCTTACTGCACTGGCTGGGCTCTTTAGAATAATATTGAATATAGGTGGTAGCAGTGGGCATCTTTATCTTTTTCCTGACAGTAAAGGACTATGTTTAATGTTTCATCATTAAGAAGGAGTTTTGCTTACTTTTCTTTTTCTTTCTTTCTTTCTTTCTCTCTCTCTCTCTCTTTCTTTCTTTCTCTCATCACTAATGGGTGTTGAATTTTATCAGATACTTTTTCTACAACTATTGGGATAATAGTATGCTTAAAAAATATGCTTATGTGCAGAATTACATTAATAGATTTTTTTTTTTTTTTTTTAGTTAAACCACCCTTGCATTCATTTCTAGGATAACCAACTTGGTCATGGTATAGTATGATTTGTTTAAAATATACTGCTAATATTTTGTTTAGGATTTTTGTCATCAATGTCTATACATTAAAATGGCCTGCCATATTCCTTTGTTAAATTACTCTTGCTAGTTTTGATATTCACAGATCAGCTTGATAGAGTGAGATTATTCTTCCTTTTCTATTCTCTGGAAGGCTAGGATGATATATTCATGGATATTAGGATTTGCTTATAAGATCATTGAGGTTTGACATTTTTTGTGTGTGAATGGGAAGATTTTTAGCTACTGATATAATTTCTTTAGTAGGTGTGGGACTGTTTGGACTGCCTAACCCTTCTTAAGTCAGTTTGGCAAAGTTATATTTTTCTAAGAATTTGTCCATTTAAAGTTTTGTTTGTGTGAAGTTTTTCAAGCACTCTTTGTATTATCTTTTTAATATCTGCTGAATCTATAGTTTTATTGCTATTTTCTTTCCTAATATTGTTGTGCTAACTCTTTTTTTTTAAAAAAAAACAAATATTGTCAGAGTCATATCAATTTTATTAGCCATTTTCAAAGAATGCATTTTTGGCTTTGTTGATCTCTTCTATTTCTTTCATTTCATTTTATTAATTTCTGATCTTTACTATCTTCTTTCTAAGTTTTGGATTTCTTTGTTCCTTTTCTAATTTCTTAAGATAGTTGCTTAGCTCATTATTTTTAAGCTTTTCTTCTTTCCTAATACCAGCGTTTAGGACTATATATTTCTCTGTGTGTCATACAAGTTTGGATATATGGTATTTTCATTGCTGTTAAGTTGTAAGAATTTTTCAATTTTCACTGTGATCACTTCTTATGGTTTAAGATTTATTTAGTGGTGAGTTCTTAAATCCTACACATTTTGGGGTATTTAATTTATCTTTTTGTTATTGATTTCTAACTTATTGCATTGTCATCAGGGACTATTGTCAGCATGATACTGATTCTGTGAAATGTCTTTGGAACATGATTTATTCACTTTGGTATCCATAGTGCCAAGCACAATGCCAAGAACGGAGAAGTTGTTTGGTAAATATTTGCTCCTATAATGAATGACAGATGGGTGGATGTCTATTGACCAGGCGTTAGGGAAATTATCTCTTCCTGCTCAAATTGTCCAGTCCTACCAGCTACCTCATATTCAAAAATAGCTCTTCGAAATGAGCATCAGAAATATAATACACACCCCCCAAACATTTTCTGTCCTGCTCACCCCTTTCTTCCTTTGGCCTGGGAAGCAGACACTGAGTGGGTAGCTGAGAGGATGCTTGTAAAACTGTGAGGCCATCAGACTCAGTCTCAAACAGAATAGATTTAGATAATGGCTTTCCCACTTATTTCTTCTATGACCCAGAGAAGAGCATTTTTTCTGTAATAGTAATAACCTCTATAAATATATTTTAGAGAGCATTTCCTCCCGTGGAATCTCTTATCACATTGAATCCCTCAAAATACTCAGGCATGATCATCTCTTTTAAAAAACGAGGAAACTGACATAAACCTAGTTGGTGGTGGGGCTGGTTGAGATCCTCATCTGTGCTTTTTGTTCTATATACTAACCATGTCTGCTTCATTTTTACACTTATAATAATAGGATAGTAACACTTTATGCTTGCCTAAGAGAATATAGGTAGATAAAAACTCCTGAATTCTCCTTGTGAAAGGCATCTGAAGACAAAAAATGAAAAATACAATTCCATTTTACACTACTCAATTACTGGTTGGTTAAATGAATGAATGAATGACCAATCCTTGTTTTTATGAGTATATTTTCTTCTTTTTGAATCAACAACCACTTTGTCCTATTAAAGAGAGAAGAGAGAATTAAAGAGAGAATCATTATCTCCTTGGTCTTCTCCAAAGCCGCTGAGAAGCACTTTTTTTTTCCATGTCCAATTTTTTATTTATTTTTTTTTATATTATTTATTTCAGCTTATTATGGTGGTACAAAAGTTCAGGTTATATATATTGCCCATGCTCCCCCATCCCCCCAAGTCAGAGCTTCAAGCATGTCCACTCCCAAGACAGTGCACATTGTACTCATCATGTAGGTATAAACCCATCCCCTCCCCCCACCCCCCACCTCTGTCCGATACCCAATTGGTATTATTCCCAAATGTGCACTTAGGTGATGATCAGGGAAACCAATTTGCTGGTGGGTACATGTGGTGCTTATTTTTCCATTCTTGGGATACTTCAAGTAACAGAATGGGTTCCAACTCTCTCCAGGAGACCAAAAGAGATTCTATATCACTGTTATTTCTTATAGCTGAGTAATACTCCATGACATACGTATACCACATTTTACTAATCCACTCATGAATTGATGGACATTTGGGTTGTTTCCACATCTTTGCAATTGTGAATTGTGCTGCTATAAACATTCGGGTACAGATGTCTTTTTTATAGAATGACTTTTGTTCTTTTGGGTAGATGCCCACTAATGGGATTGCTGGTTCGAATGGTAGGTCTACTTGAATCGGTTTAAGGTCTCTCCATATTGCTTTCCACAGGGGTTGCACTAGTTTACAGTCCCACCAGCAGTGTATGAATGTTCCTGTCTCTCCGCATCCACGCCAACATGTATTGTTTGGGGACTTTTTGATAAAGGCCATTCTCACTGGAGTTAAGTGATATCTCATTGTGGTTTTGATTTGCATTTCCCTGATGATTAGAGATGTTGAACATTTTTTCATGTGTTTGTTAGCCATTCTTATATCTTCTTTTGAAAAATTTCTATTCATGTCCTTTGCCCACTTTTTCATAGGGTTGTTCGATTTTTGAAGATGCTTATCACACAAGTCTTGAAAGAGGTCCAGAGGGAAATATTAGAACATTCTTATTCCAAAGCAAGTCTCAGGAAGTATCACAATGTTTATACCTTATAACAATATGTATATATTGCAACAATATTCAGATATCATAATGTTCATACATGATAATGGTATTTATACATTATAACAATGTTTAAGATAATAGATACTTGACATGGGGCAGATCAGAAAATAGTTAACTTAATTGTGCTCCCAAATCCTTTTAAAAGTGGCATCAGGTAAGGAGCTCTTCCCCACGCAGGTCACCCCTCTTTCTCCCTACTTGCTGGTAGCTGGGTCTACAAGGTCACGCCCTCATTTTGTACACAGAGGAGAGCTGTGGGCATCTCTCAGCCCTACTTCTGTCTTTTCCTCTTGCATCCTCCAGAGGGCCTCCTTACTCCTGCCTAGGTGAGAGGTTTGGGCAGTGAACAGTGAGGGTAGGGAACTCAACTGGACCATGGAAGATTCCGGTTCACGAACCTTTCCAGGTACAAGAGACCTCATTTTTTTCAGAGGAGGAAACAAGCTAAGAAGGACTTGACTGAGGGCCCCTGTCGAGCTGGTGGAAAGTTCTGGGCTAGACCCTGGCTTTCAGTTCCTTCTTTTTCACTTCTTTTAGAAGGTGGGCTCCCTGCCCCACCCCTCCTCTTTTTCTTCCTCCTACTTCTTGACTTGGAGCTACACAGTCTTCACTGAGGCCCAACTCTGTGCCTGCCACCGTGTTAAGAACTTTACTTACATGTGATTCTCACGAAACCCCATGAGGTAAGTGCCATCATTAACTCCTTTTACAAATGAGGAAACTGAGGCTTGTAGGAGCTAAAAAAAAAAAAACTACAAACAAACAAAACTTTAAAAACTGGTTTAAAATCACATAGCTTAAAAAAACAACGGGGCCAGCAGGATTTGAACCGGGTCTGACTTCAGAGCCCGTGTACCCTCCTACCTCTGTTGGCCTCTGAACCGAGTTGCCAGAGGCTCGAGATGCCCTCATCGTAGTCTAGACCTCTTTGCTCCTGGTTCCCTCCTTCCCTGCCCCCATCCCTCCTTTACCTTCATCCTTCTCTCCCTCTATCCCTTTTTTCCCGGATTCTCTGCTCTTGTTCAGTGATACAAGATTCTAGTTCCTTTGTGGAGGAGGGAGCTACAGGACAGCCGCTGTACTCTTCTTCGCCGGGTCTTTGTTTTAGATTACAGGCTAATTACCTCTTTAAGCAGGAAAAGTTTGTACAATTTAGAATGGAATTCAAATTTGATTTACAGATATTAACTTTTTTATTATGATAAAAACACATAAAATTTATCATCTTGACCATTTTCAAGAGTACAGTTCAGTAGTGTTAAGTATATTCACATCATTGTGCAGCAGAACTTTCTCATGTTGTAAAACTGAAACTTGGTACCCATTGAACAACAGCTGCCCATCCCTCCCACTTCCCAGTCCCTGGGAACCACCATTCTACTTTCTGTCTATGAATCTGACTACTTTAAAGACTTCACATAAGAGGGTTTGTACAATATTTGTCTTTTTGTGACCGGCTTATTTCACTTCGCATAGTATCCTCAAGGTTCATCCATGTTGTAGCACGTGATTACAGATACTTACTTTTCAGCCAACCCTTCCAGCATGCTGTAAGGCAAAAGAGTAAACTAAAGTTCATTTAAATCTCACAAAGGTTTACATGGTGGAAGTGGATGAGTGTGGGCTGCAGAGCCAGGTTCTAGTCCTGTTTCCACCAATTACAAATTATGCTGTCTTGGTCATGCTACTTAATTCATCCAGGTCTCAGTTTTCCTACCTCTAAAATGGGGACAATAGTACAAACCTCATAGAATGGTTGGGTGGATTCAATGAGACAATGCATATAACACACTCAGCACAGTGTCTGGCACATGGTAAGCCCTTAAATGCAGCCAATCATTGTTAGTGTGATCGTTACTACCTACTTGGTAAGTACTCAGTTGAGTGTTGTATTAGCTGTGTGTCAGGCACCATACTAGGGATGCAGAAGGGATTAAGGTATGGTCTCGGTCCCTGAGGAGCTCACGTTTTGTGAGAGAGAAGAACTCACTGTGTGTCTGACTGTCTCCAGTGTGCCTTCCAGAAGCCCAGGGCCTGTGCCAACTTAATCCCCTACTTACTCTCAGGAGCCTTTCCTGATCTTCCTGCTTCCTACGGCAGACAACCACGTGGTTGGAGGAAAGGACTGCAGTGTGCCTTCCTTCTCCTGATGTTTAAGTTATCTTCACAAAGGATGGTAGTCCATGAGTGGTTTGTTTTCATTCTTTGGCTTAAATCCCATCTGAAATGAGGAGAAAGAGCAAACCATTGAATGCCACCACATCCAGGTCCTACCTGGTGATCATGACCCTGGCTAGACATGAAGCCAGGCCTGCCTGCTCTTGGGGGCAAACAAAGGGCTTTAGTAGGTGATGTCCAAAACACTTAGCAAAGGCAGGATTTAACTCAGCAGGAAAGGGGTGTTATTTGAATTTAATAGATGTAAGTTTCCAAGAGAGCCTCCTTCTTGGGGAAACAAATGGAAGAAAACTGATTGTGTTTATAGAGAGAGCATTTGTCTTCTTCCTCGTCATCAGAAATAGAGTAGGAAGAATACTACTCTTGGAATTAGAAGGCTTGGATTCAAACTCCAGATTTACTACTTGTGACCTGGGTGTCCATGGTCACAATAACAAACCCTTGGGGCCTTAGTTTCCCCACCTGTAAAAACAGAATAATGACACATTTCTTGAAGAAGTTATTTTGGAGTTAAATAAGATCATGTATGTGGAAGCATCTAGCACAGTGTTTTGAACAGGATTGGCACCCAGTAAACATATGTAGAGTCCAGATGTAGGTGTTTGTTCAGTGCCTAGTTTTTTAGTTTTATTTTTATTGTTTATTATGGTAAAATACATATAAAATTTACTACCTTAACTATTAAAAAAATTCTATGTTGAGCTTTTATTCTAGTGGCTGGAATAAATAAGGGTACAGGAAATTGCATTACAACTTAATGTGTGATGTAATAATAATACAAGAGCCAAGTTCTAGGGACACCCATCTTAACCATTTTTACGTGTACATTTGGTAATGTTAAATGTATTCATGTTGTTTTGCCAATCTCCAGTACTTTTTCATCTTGCAAAACTAAAACTTTATACCCATTAAACAGCATCTCTCCTCTTCCTTCCTACCCCCAGCCCCTGGCAACCAGCATTCTACTTTCTGTCTCTATGAATTTGCCTAATCTAGGTACCTCATATAAGTGCACTCATGCAGTATTTGTCTTTTTCTGACGGCTTACCTCACGTAGTATAATGTCTTTAAGTTTCATCTATGTTGTAGCATATGTCAGAATTTTATTCCTTTTTAAGGCCAAGTAATATTCCCTTGTATGTATATACCACATTTTCTTTGTTCATTCATTCATTAAGGACATTTGGGTTACTTCCACCTCTTGGGTATTGTGAATAATTCTGCTGTGAAAATGGGTGTACAAATATCTCTTCAAGATCCTGCTTTCAGTTATTTTGTATGTATACCCAGAAGTGGTGTTGCCAGATCATGTGGTAACTCTGTATTTAATTTTTGGGAAAACTGCCATACTGTTTTCCATAGTAGCTACACAATTTTACATTCCCACTAACAATGCATACATATTTTTCCACATCCTCACCAACACTTGTTATTTTCTAGGTTTTTGTTTTTGTTTTTGTTTTTTTTGTATTTTGATAGCAGCTAGCTTAGTCTGTTTTGTGTTGCTGTAACCGAATACCATAGACCGGGTAATTTATAAAGAATGGAGGTTTATTTAGCTCATGGTTCTTGAGGCTGGGAAGTCCAAAAGCATGGTGCTGGCATCTGGTGAGGGCCTTCTTGCTGTGTCATAACATGGCAGAAGGCATCACATGGCAAGAGAGCAAGAGTGCATGTGGCAGCTCAGGTCTTTCTTTCTTTTCTTACAAAGCCACCAGTCCCATCACGTGGGCCCCACCCTAATGACCGTATCTAATTCTAATCACCTCCCAAAGGCCCCACCTCCAACCAACATATGAATTTTAGTTGGCTTTCCCACTCTCTTAATACTTCACAATGGCAACCAAATTTCAATACATGAATCTTGGGAGGACACATTCAAACCATAGCAGTAGTTGTCCTAATGGGTATGAGGTGAGTGACTAGTTTTCAAATGAATATTCTATGTCAGGCACTGTGCTTGGAATAGGGGGCTACAAAAATTAAAAAAGTATGGTTTCCGACCTCGAGTCAGTCACAGTCTTATGGTTGGACTAGACCAGTGTTTCTGCAAGTGTAAACACTTACGCCGGCATCATCTGGATGGCCACTAAAAGCACGGATTCCTAGGACTCTCTCTACACCTCCTGAATCAAGAGCTGTACTTTTTTTAAACAAGCCTCCAAGGAGATTCTTATGCATGCCATTGGGATAAATCAGGGTTTCTCAATTTGGCTGCACATTCAAATCTATGTCTGGGACTCTCCCAGGGTTCTGATTTAACTGGCCTGGGGTGGGCTCCTGTAATATATTTTAGAGCTTCCAAGGTGATTTAAATGTACAGCCAAGGTGGAGAAAGATTGGACTAGATGATTTCCCAATTCTTTCCAACTGTAAAATTCTGCCACCAGCAGCACTTTTTAGTTCAGCAAATGTTTATTGACTTGTCTCTTCTGTGCAAGGCTCTCAGTGAGCTAGGGTGTGAAGGTCAAAAGCAGACTGGGCTCAAGGAGAAAGGCTTGATCCATCCATACTGACCACCAGGATAACCTGCGGGAAGTCCCCAAACCAAGAGAGGGTGGGCTCAAGGAAACCTAAGGAAGAAAGTCTTTATAGAAGATGGGAGAGGTTGACGGTGCCAGATGCTGCTGAGAATCTGTGAAGGATGAAGACGGAGAATGCGAATGAGCCATTGGATTTGACATTGAGGAGGCCATTGGTGACCTTGATGAGAGAGGCTTTAGTGGAATGAAAGAAATAGAAGCCTGATTGGAGTTGAGAATGGGAGGTGTGGGGGCAGAGCAGTGGCTGTAGACAACAATTTCTAGGAAATCTGTGGCAGAGGGGTGCAGAGAAATGTGGTCACTGAGGAAGTACATTGGACCAGTTATTTTTACTGTTTCTTTATTTGAATTTCCTCCACTACTGCTACTAACACTTATCGAGAAGCATTTGTGAAGAACCCAATTGAGCCGGCACTTATGAGCAGACTCTTGACCCCACCCTGTAGTGTCAGGGAATAAAGTTTGGGGGGGCTTACCTTATTGTGGCTTTGGTTTTTTTTAAATATGAAAGTCAAATTGTTCTGATTGATGCTAACTCAGAGAGCTCATCAAAACATAAAATTTCATGCTGGTTTTTGCTGAACTGAAAGGGCTAGGACTTCTATGGGGGTCTCACCGGGGAAAACATTTCCAGGGACTGAAAACCAATTTCACTTCCCACATGCAGGAGAAGACAGCTGTATTTTTACCCCTTCCCTTCTCTCTTCTTTTTCCTCCTCATCTATCTCCTCATTTTCTTTTATTTTCCTCTTTCCAGTTCTCTCTGCCTCCATTCTCCTCCTCCTCCTTCTCTTCCTCCAGCCTCCTTAGCTTGGCACATGATGCCTTTACAGATGGGTCCCCTTCTCATCTCCCACCCCCACCCAGCTCTCACTGTGCCACCCACATGTGTCTGCGGTGTTAACTGCTCC
This sequence comes from Eulemur rufifrons, assembly GCF_041146395.1. Lineage (NCBI taxonomy): Eukaryota > Metazoa > Chordata > Mammalia > Primates > Lemuridae > Eulemur > Eulemur rufifrons. The sequence goes on along the minus strand of NC_090984.1, from coordinate 115,130,140 downwards.
AGTTCAGCCACTCTCTGCTGTGCCTCTCATGACTCCGTGCCCTTGCACGTGCTGTTCCCTACGCACTTCTTTTGGCTAACTCCTGCTTACTTGTATTAGGACACACGCTAAGCCGCTGTAAGAAAGGGGCCATCAATACACTGGTTTACATAAGAGAGAACTTTATTTCTCTCTCATACTACAGTCCAGAGGTGGTCCAGGGCTGGTAGGGAGGCTCAATGTGTAGCTTTGTTCTCTGGATCCAAGATCACTGCTCCATCTCTCACCATCACACCTGCATCCCAGCCAGAAGGAGGAGAGAAGGGACAAGGGGACCACATACCCATTCTGTTTAAAGGCATGATGCAGACATTGTACACATTATTTTTACTTATATCCCACTGGCCAGTATTTAGTCACATAGCCACACTTCACTGTAAGGGACGCTAAAAAATGTAGTCTTTAGTTGTGAGATGGATATTGGAGAATGATAGCAGTCTATGGCACATGGTCCTTCTAGGTTCACCCAAGTGTCTTCTACTGCAGGAAGCCATTCCTGGGAATGCCCTTGTTCTTCTCTCTGGCATGACACTTACTGTACTGAATTGGGATTGCGTGTTCCCTTGTCTGTTCTCTACTAGACTGTAAATAGACATGGCCCATGTGTCATTGATCTTTGAATCCCTAGTACCTATGAGAGTATTGGCCTGTGGTAGATATGTATGGCATAAATTACCCTGAACAGATGCATTGTGGGTGGTGGGACTCAGGCACTGTGTCCTTTCCGGCAGGAGGGAGGGCTGGAGTTGTCAGGCAGGTCGGCCAGTTGGTTGACCCACATGGCGCTGCTTTGCCCCCCTGCCTTCCACGCTAGGGAAAACCAGGAGTCAGCTGGTGGCCACAGAGGGGTGGGTGGGAAAGGACAGCCTCCATTCCCTTAGCCAGGTAAGTACACAATCCTGAAAAATGTTTAATTAGTTCAAATATTTATTTTAGGTTCAAGTGATATTATCCAAATCTCACCAAGTCCAAAGGGTGGTGGGAAGCAGGGCATGGCCTATTCAGCCCTGTGCTGTTTGTGGGTGTGGCCTTCACTTTCAGACTCTCAGGACATGTGGCCACCTCTCGACCAGGAGACAGCGACTCTCGACCAGGAGACCAGGACTCTTTCTCTCTTGGATCTTCTCCCCACCCCTATGTTCCCTGCATGCTTTTACCTCTTCCTCTCATCCCCTGAGCGTTCACCTCCCTTTCTGTTTCAGCCTCAGCAGTTACTCTCTGACATGCTGGGCTCGTCCACTGGAGGTGAGGAGCAGGGAGATTTGGACCCTACTAGGGTGGAGGGGTGGGGAGAGCATTGGAGACCAATAGAGTGGGTTGGTCTCTGAATGAAAAATCTATATTCTTAGTCACCTGCTGACCTATTTCTTGTAACTTGTTATGTTGAAAGAGCCATGTGGCATTTCTCCACTCTTGTCCTAGGAGGCTTTGGGTTCCAGGAATGGGTGGGCATGAGGAAACCTTTCCTTACATTATGGTCCAATATCAAGACCTGCCCTCACCTCCCAGATTTGGGACACTCCCTATCATACATTCTCATAGCCCTCTGCAAAGCCATTCCCTGCTCAACTTCAGGTTCTAGGAGGGCAGGTGATGGTAGCTCTGTTTTAGAGATCAGGAGGCTACGATACAGAAGGTCAGTGACATGCACAAGATCACCCTGGTGAGTCAGTGAGTTAGTGATGGACTCCAGGGGTGGGAAGAGTGCACCTGCAGATTTCACTGTCATGCTCCAAGAGTGACCCAGCAGGGAATGTTTGAGGCTGATGATGGGCTGATGGAGCCCTTGGGGTAAATTTGCACTCCTGGATGTTGTCACAGCCAGCACTGGGCTGGCGGTTTTGTTCCCAGCCCCAAAATTAGATTGGATTTCCTGGTCGTGCCCTAAGAGGTCCTATTGATGTTGATTTTCGGGCCTGGAAGAAGGTGTATCTTTTCCCTTCTCTGATGTTCTTCCCTCCTGTGATTGTTTAGAATCAAGTTCTTTCTCATCTGGGATGTCAAGCTCTCCGGGGAGAAAAGGGGAATCATAACTTATTCCATTAGGCCAAGCACATTGCTGTGGACTGAATGTCTATATGTTGGAGGCCTAATCACCAATGTGATGGTATTATGAGTCGGGGCCTTTGGGAGGTGATTATATCTGGATGAGGTCACAGGGTGGAGCCCACGATGGGAATGGTGCCCTTATAAGGGGATGGAGAACCCTGAGTTCTCCACTCTGTGGGGACCCTCACCAGAACCTGATGATGCTGCTACCCTGATCTTGGACTTTCAGCCTTCAGAACTGTGAGAAATAAATACGTGCTGTTCGAGCCCCCCAGTCTTTGGTATTTTTGTCATAGCAACCCAAAAGGACTAAGACACACAGCCTCTGGAGGCTCCGGACACTTTCAGATCTGCCCTGGGCCCTGGCTAGGGTGGGAATAAGACTGTGGGCTCTACAAGCTTCAGCCTGAGGCTCCCCTGGAGCTGGAATTGTCAGCAAATGTCCACCAGATTGTCTTCATCTCATGGGAATGAGACATGGGCCACAAAAGAGATAGATGGCTGGACTGGTCTCTTCTGATGTCCGGTGACTTGACTTCATTTCCCCTCTTGCTTTCAGAAAAGTCTTAAAGTGTCTTCATTTCCAGTATATTCACTTTTATACTGCCTGGTATGCCAGGAACTGTGTTAGGCGCTTCAGATACAAATGTGAATAAGGCCCATTTCCTGCTGTTAAGAAAGGTTCAGATGCACACAGCTAACTATATTGTCCAATGTAAGCTACTATAAAACTAAACGTGCTTTGCACATGTGCGAGTAGAAAAGTGGGTTCAGCATGCCATGCTGCCAAAGCGTAAAAAGTGTGCAGTAAGATCTCTAAGGAGGAAATGTAAAATTTTGAGTCATAGAGCCATGTGTCCATTTTTGCGTTTCGGATGATTCTGGAGGTTGTGTTTAGTGTATGTTCAGCGGGGAGGGATTGGAGACTGGCAGATGAGTTATGAAGTTATTATAATCATTTAGAGAAAAGACAGTGAGGACCTGGAGTCTTCGGGGTGGGGCATTTAAGGAAAGAGGGGAATTTGCAAGGTTTCCAGCAGGAGGATGGCCCAGCCTTGGCAACTGTGTGAGAGCAGGAAGTGAAGGAGAGATTTAAGGATGACTGAGGTCACCAGCTCAGGATACTGGAGAGTGGTGGCACCGTTGGCTGAGACAGAGTGTTGGGAATGGGATGCCAGCGCAGGGATAGGTATGAGGGGACAAGGAGACCCCAGGCGATGATGCTCAGGATAACGGAGGATGGAGGTGAGGATTCGGGTGAGGAACAGGCAAAGAGGGAATGAGGGGAGGTGGGGAGATTCCAGGATTCAGGACCCACAGCAGTTATAGACCATGTTCATGAGCACTCAGTTAAAAAGGGATTCTCTGTATTGGAGGAAAGACATTGTCCTTTCTCCTAACTGGAATCTTTTGTACTTTTTGTCGTCACTTTTGTGATAGTATTTTTTTTTTTTTTTAAGACATAATCTCACTCAGTTGCCCTGGGTAGAGTGTAGTGGCGTCATCATAGCTCACTGCAACCTCAAATTCCTGGGCTCAAGCTATCCTCCCACCTTGGCCTCCCAAAGTGCTGGCATTACAGGCGTGAGCCACTGTGCCCAGCCTGGTGACAATATTTCTAAGAACTTAGTTAAGATTCAGAGAACTGATTTTACTCAGAGGAAATTAAAACACCACTAGTGAACTAAAAAGTAAGGGAGAAGGTTTTGAAAGCACATGATGCCCTAGCTCAAGGCATTGCATCATTAGGCTGGGTGGAGTTGACTAATGGCTCTGTCTGTTTTGGCTAGACTGTGGGAGTGTCTTTAATAAGACTCCAAAAATCACATTACTATTGTAACCAGCAGGCTTTATCTTAGAGAGGGAAGAATCCAGTTAGGAATTGCCACTTGAGTTTTGAACACTTAAATTCCCTTCTAGACTCTCTTGAATACCTTCTGAAACTCTGAGCAGGTTGCATGGATACAGAACCAGCTAGCACTCAGAATGGTGTAGCACCTTGCTGCACAGAGTGTGGTCCCTGAGCCAGCAGCATTGGCATCACTTGGAAGCTAGTTAGGAATGCAGAATTCACTGAATTAGAATCTGCATTTTTAACAATATCCCCACTGATTCATATGCACATTAAAGTTTGAGAAATATTGGTCTGGCACAGTGGATTCCAGATATGGTTTTGCATTGGATTCATTTAAGTAACTTTGAAATAATACTGCTTTCCAAACCTCAGCCCCAGAAATTCTGATTTAGCCAGGCAATTCTCTTGGGTAGCTAGGTTTGGAAACCACTGGCTTGTATAGATTTCAAAATCTTCTCTGTCGGACAAATGGCAAGAATTTCAGTAAATGGAAATCTAGCTTGAGCTCCACGTCTGTTTCCTTTACATTCACAATAACGGCCAAAGCCGCATGCCCTTAAAAAAACCCCACACATCTAGATTGACAATAAGCAGCCTTGTCTCCTTACTCTCAGGACGTCTTGATGCATGATACTCGAGAAGGGACATGTGCTTCTCCCTGCCCCCATCACAGTGACCATTCACGCATTGGCAAAAGTTGAATGGTCTTGGCTGATTCACTGCCCACTTTGAAAGCAACTAAAGTCAGCTGATGTTTACCAGGCACTCTGTGGATGAAAATAATTACCCAAGAACCAAACAATGTGATCCCCATTAGTTGCATAGTTTGTCTCTGCAGAAGGTCAGAGCTGGAAGGAGCCTTTTAGAACTCTCCTCGGGCTCTCACTTTATGGCTACAGAAAGAGAATCCACACACAGGCTGGGGCCTGAATTCCAGCTGGTTTCCTCCAAGCGGGAAGGATGTTTTGTTGTTTGGAAAATGGACCACATATTTGTTGCCTAATCTGAGGCGCAAAATGAGCTTTGTATTCCACGCTTAATATCAAGCATTGGGGAAACTGCTGTAAACACAGAAAGATCTGGCTCCTAATGATTGCCCCGGACCCTGAGACACATGGAGTGCAGATGTCCTAGGAATTCAACAGCGAGTTCTCAAACACTGAGATCTTTAATTAAACAGGTGTTTGGGAAGTAGGTCCTGTGTAGCTTCCAGCCTTGGCCGGCTTGTCTTGCTGAAAAATGGCACTGATCCAGCCCAGCAGCAGGCCTGAAGCTGGCTTCACTTGGAGGTGTAGGAATGTACCATTGTTATTTTCTTCTTTCTTATCAAGCCCCATTAGCTTGAGCAAGGGAGGAACAAAAACGGGCTGGGAAAACATGTTATTTCACTGGGTAAAAATTTACTACCAAGGAAATGATTTTTGCCGTGTCCAAAAAAGGAAGAGTGGAGGCCTTGGAAAGGTGTAGTCTTCCAAGTGCTCTTGGACAGCTTCTCCCAGTGTCACCCAGTGAGAATGTTTCCCTTTGGCTGATGGCCGTTCTCACCAAAACAGAGACATTCGGCCGAGGTTATGTACACAGGCTCACAAAGTCAGACCTGCTTATTCACAGTGTTGGGTCAGAGGGGGCCCAGGAAGAGGGAAGAATCCCAGATTGTGTAAAGGTTGATCATATGTGGCTGTGGGGTCCAGTAAGACAGACGTACCTTCATGCTCTTGGATGCCTACAATTACAGAGTCACAGGTGGAGCTGTGGATGCCCCAGTGCAGATGTAGGAACTGAGAGCCCATGAAGAAATGTACCCTGCCTTTCTTTACCTCTTACCCGCATTGCCCACCACGTGGCTGGGGCTCGAGGGGGAGAAGTGACTGTGGTGGAATCACAGAATGAACCACGCCTTATGGCCCACTGAGCCCCTGCACTGTCATCTGGTAAGTTCCAGAACAGAGTCTGCAGGAGGCAGAAACCAAGCTTCCCCTGTCTTCCATAGGTGTTAGAGACATCACCTCGCTGGGGAAGGGAACTAAAATTTCCTGGGCACTTGCTGTGTGCCAGGCAATGGTGGTGGGCTCCGTGCATGTGTTAGTGTATCAACTCTCACAGCAACTTAGGAGGCGGCTCTGTTAGCCCTGTCATGCAGAACATCCAACCGTCTGAGAGGTTAATGAACTTGCTCAGCGTTATTTGGGTATCAAATGTGGGAACCTGGATTTACACCCGGTTCTGTCTGTTCCCAAAATTCTTGTTCTTTTACCCACTACCCTTTTCTGGGAGGTCTCAGCCCTTTGGCATTTTTTTCTCTTAAACTTTGGTGCTGGGAGAACGGCCTCGAAAATGTTCTCCCTGTGGGCATGGGGGAACCATTAGTGTTTTGTTTTAGTTTGCACAGTTTTTAAAGGACATTTTCTTTCAGATAGAATTTGTGTTATGAAAACAGTCGAAGTATTTTCCCATTAACTTTCAGGAATAAATGCTGAAATGTGAAATGCATGTATGTATGTAATATGAGCTGACATACATATGCATGTTATTTATATTCAAACATATTTATAGCACTACATTAAATCTATTATATCCACCTATAGAGATTTTTATGTAATAACCTGTGAATTAACACTAAGCTCATACGTGGAACCAGTAGTTTTATATGGGACAGAGAAGTGGGTTGTATAATGTTTTCTGAGAGCCAGGCCGCTCCCAAGAGGAAGACATAAAATGGGCATAAACCAACAACACAACACCTGGCAAGTCCTTCATCGTCCGGGAGAGAGCGGAAGTGCCAGTCACCTGGCTTCCTCTGCAGACTCCTCTCCAAGTGCTAAAACTGTCTGTGGGTTTGTAGGCTGCAGCTTCCTCTCATGCTGTCCCTTGATTCAGAGTGGAAGATTTTGTTCATTTTCTTGTCCCCAGGATTGTTGGACAGTTGTATTTTGATGTGCTGAAGCCAATTTCTCCATCTGGTGCCTCTGTGTTTGAAGAGTATTTGAAGGATTTTCTTTTATTCCTTTAACACACCTGCCTAAAGGACATTCCTTTGTATGTACTGTGTACCCAGTACACCTGCCCACATGGAGCTTCCTGTCTAGCTGGGGACATGAGACTTAGCTACGGGTATGAAATCCTAAATGAGCACCCTTAAGATGTGGTCCTGGGGCATGGGAGCCCATTCTTCCTGTGACCTCCTCAGAAGACATCAAGGAGATGACATTGATGGCTTTTGATGACTTTCCTAAGTGAGCAGCTGTTGCTTCAGATTGGGAAGGCCACTCTGGGGACATCTAGAGGGACCATAGCAGCGCAGATACAGTTGCACAAGTAGGCAGGTGCAACACTGGGCTTTTCCACATTCTGGAAAATTCAGTGCATGCTTTCCTGCAGTTGCCAGGCTGCTGGGTGCCTGGACAGCAGAGAGACATTGCCCCATCTGGAAAGAACCAAGCCATGGTTGCTGTGGCAGAATCCTCCAAGTGCCCAGGCAGCTGACTCAGGTCACAGCCCCCAGGAGGGAGCAGGGAGCCGGCAGAAGGACTCTCAGTGAAGTCTGCTTCCCGGAACTGTACTGCGGGAGGGAACGCGCTTGGTGCCAGCTCTCCCAAATGGCCTGGAAGTTTAGGAGGGTGCGCGCGCACACACACACACACACACACACACACACGGAGCCACTGTAGAGCATAGAGAATGAATGAGTGAAGGAGTGAATAAATGATTGAATGTACCCAGCATTCTTTTCTCTTAGGAGACTCTTCCTAACCATTACCCAGGGAAGGAATTAACAAGCTCCGTTTGAGCACGAGGATAATGACGCTTGCTCAGGTTGCTGCAGCTTGTACTTTTCCACTGATGCAGAAAGGGAGGCTCTGCCAAAGAATGTCCTTGGAGTGATTCAATGTATTTTTCCTTCTGTTATTTAAGTCAAATGCATTTAATGTAAGCAATTCAGCTGTGAGCTGGAATGCGTGTTGCGTCTTTCAGCCCCGTGTGGAAACCCACCGTGTGAATATTTCCAGTTTTAGTTCCATTCAGGTGTGTAAGCTGACAGTGGTTTGGATAGCGGTGGTTGTTTTTAAAGTACACACCCCAAAATGGTCCTGTCAGCTAGTTGGCTGGGGAAACCTGTCTGGGGGCTTAAAGGCATTAATGTTTGTTCTTCGTGCATTTATTCATTCAATAGTTATTGAACATTTACCATGGACACAGTAGGTACCAGGTGTGTTTTGAGGATACAAAAATGGGATAACACCCCCCCACCAAAGCTGCAGGGACTTACTGAGTTCTCAAAATGTACTTTTTATTGAAAACCCAATAAATGAGTGAAAGTCAAAAATTTAATTTTTAAAATGTGTATCAACAGAAGTGGAGTATAACTGAGTTAATTCATTAAAAGTGGTGGTGTTTTTAAAAATGTGAACTTCAAAGATGTTGTTTCTGGGCCTGAGTACTTTGCATGTGCAGATACACGCCCACGTGTAGGTCCTTCATGCTCTTCTGAGCCCAGGTTGGCCTACTTGAGTGTGCCAGTTTCTCTCTGCAGGACTTTGCAGGCATATTGTGTGTGTCACAAGTTGCACAAGCACAGAGGCTTGGGAACTTGCTATCACCAAGGGCCTCCAGCAATTCTCCCCCTCTGGTCTCCCTCACCCTTCATTCCCCTCAAGGCAGGAAAAAGAGCAGAAATTCCTGAGGCAATAGTGTTCCCAGGGTACAATCACCATCCATCACTCCCCGCTGGGAACATGTAAACATACACTGGCTGATAGTGGCCTTATTTATTGTCATGGGCTTCGATATGGATTTCAGCAGGGGCGGCTTAGGGCCAAGCATTATTCACCTGCTCCCCTGGGAGGCTCTGCTCGGTGGGCACGGCGGGGTGGGAGGGAGGTGCAGAGCAGAGGCCCAAGTCTTTGCAGCTGAGAACAGGGCTGGGGCTTTGCCACGGAGGCTGCCTATGGTTAACATGTCGGGGTGGGATGGAGGCTGCTGCCACCTCGGAACCAGGTTCTGGAAGGCTGTCTGTCAATCAGAGTGAAGGCTGATTCCACATGATGCCAGATACCTGGTCATTTTGGGGTGGGGTAGGGGTTGATCAGTGTTGCTGGTGTCAAGTTGTTGCAGGTGGGTGGTGGATTGTGGCAGTGTCACTTGAACCCAAGGGACCATTGCTTACCTTGTCGAATGTTTCACTTAATCAGCTGTGCTGACTTCCTGAGTGTGCGTGATGAAAAGCCCTGTGCAACGTAAGGCCCTTGTCCTTAAGGAACTTACACTTTGAGTCCTAGACACCACCCACCCCCACCACATAGAGTCAAAGATATCATCTGATGGATGATGATCAAGTCTGCAATTTGCAGTGTCAAGAGACAGAGGTGGGGTCACTAAAAGGCAGCCAAATCTCAGCCCTCCCCCCTCTGCCCAGGTCTGCCAGCCCAGTCCTGAACCTGCTTGGTCCCAGGCGATAGGACCTGTCATTCCTGCACAGAATGGACTTGCGGTCAGGCAGATGGGGAGGACTCAGCTCCCACCTTGGTGCTTATTAGGTCTTTCAGTTCAGTTTTCCTATCTGTAAAGTGGGGATCATGAGCCCAGCTCACAGGGTGATGTGAGAATAAATACGGTAACAAGTGAGGTGCCAGGCACACAACACGGGCTCAGTATGCAGCTTTTCACATTAGTTCTGACTGCACGACGGGGGGGTGTGCTGGAGCCGGGGAGAAGGTGGCGAGGAGCACACCCTGTCTCAGTAACGAGAGGGGAAGGAAGGTGCCATGCTGACAAGCAGGAGAGGCATTGGACTCTCCAGGCAGATCCAGGGTGCTTGGGGACCTTGCGGAGCGCATTAATGCATGAATGTTAGTGAAAGGTCTCCTTCTAGTCAAAGTGAGTGTGGTGTCCAGAGGTCGGTTTCAGGATCCTGGGTGCTCTCCCTGAAAGTGCACCGTAGGGGAGAGAGGGGAGAAGGATGTTTCAGATTAAACAAAGAGTTTTGAGCACTGACTGTGTATAGTGCCTGTGCCAGATGCCTTGGGAAACATGACCACGAATATACGTGGCCTCAAGGTGACATGTGACCCTCCATATCCCCAAGTGTGGCCCCTTGACCAAACCAAAACTTCACAGAGCAAATCCCTTTATTAAAAGAATTTGTTCTGTAAAATTTGGATTCAGTCAAAAGGCTGCATTCAAGGATCCAGAAGGCCAGATGTCACCCCACGGTCTCAGGTTCTCTGATTTGGATACAAGAACCTTTACTCCCCCAGAGAGATGGTGGTGGGCTCTGTAGCAGCACAGAGAGACCCAGTGTGAGCAGAGGGCAGAGAAGGGTTAGTCTCAAGAGCTCTGGAATGAAGGGAAGACTGGAGGGCTCTGGGAAGCTCCATGGACAGGCAGGAGCCCCAGGCTGAGAGATTTTCATGGATGAATATAATTGAGCAGCTAGACAGCCAGCTTGTCAGCAGGGAACATTTCTTTTACTTCTACTTTGCTCGCAGTGATGTTTATCATAGTCCTGTGCACACAGTAGGTACGAAGCAGACCCCTGTTTAACACATGAATGAATAAGCCTAATACAAAATACCTTTCTAAATCAAGTCATGGTTATTGACAAGGTGGACATACTTGCAGAGAGCGATGGCATAGGATGGCAGAAGAGTGCCTAAGGAGGTGTGTTCCCTTCTTGGCCATTTCCCTTTGTGGGTCTCTGGTGAGCAGACTAGCTCTGCCCCCTTCATTTAGAGGTCAGTGTCTCCCAGGGGTGCCTGTCAGGGAGGTGTTTCCATCTCTTTGGGTGTAACCCAGTAACTTTATCAATGGCCTCCCAGCCAAGACAAGCAAGCCACCGGCACCTCTGGTGGCTCCAGGACTCTTGATAGATGTAGGTGACATTCTTTGGAATATGTCTGTGTTACAGATGTGGACGAGTGTGCGACAGATTCCCACCAGTGCAACCCTACCCAGATCTGCATCAACACGGAAGGAGGATACACCTGCTCTTGCACCGATGGATATTGGCTTCTGGAAGGCCAATGCTTAGGTAACAGCTCCCTGGGGTTCACAGAGACTCTTGGAAGTTAATGGTTGCCAGGGATATTGAGAGATGTGGACAGAGCTGGCTGCTTAAGGATAGTAAGCTTTCCTTTGGGGGGGATAGAAGAGGGAGAAGGCTTTCGAGCTTACGTGTATCACCACTCTTGAAAATCAGTTGTCACCATCACCATGATGTCCTCATTATAGTTTTTGAATGTATTTTTAAGGGCTCAAGTTTGATTTTACCTAGAACTTCCTCGTGCCTGCATGAGGTTTATATCTAAGCCAGGAAGTGATAGTGGTAAGAGTTATTTTGCACTAGTTAGAAATAATACTAAGGAAAGAGAACATTTTTGCTGAGTTGCAGAAATGTTCCGTGTCTCAAATGTGGATTAGTAGATTCTGATCTCACATGCCCACCCCACTAGCAGTGGCCTTCCCTGCTACTCCTAAGGAGTCAGTCATCACCAGTTGGGAATTTTGTTTCTTGCAGTTGGCATCTGCTATATGATCTTTCTGTTTATTTTTACTCGAGGGTTGTTTTCCTTTCGTCCCCTCTAGTTTGGGGTTTAGCCGAGTGAATGAATTCACAGCAATCTCTGGCTGTCACTTCAATTTCTAATTCTAGGGTGCAATTTCTATGCTGTGTTTTCTTGGAAACGCCTTGCCACTTTAAGTTCTCTAAGACTCTATTCTGTTGCCTGAAAGGCAGTCCTGGAGGATCTGAGAAACTGATCCAAACCATATCATGGAAACAAAAAGAGAGAAGGTGTTTCTTTCCAGCTCTCTCTTGATTGGGGCTGACTTTGGGACTGCTTTCAATCCCGTCTGAGCGTCCTCGAGGCCTGATTAGCCAGCCTGGACTTGGCTCGGTTCTCCTTTCCAGGCACGCACACGGGCATTTGTGAATACGATGGTTGCTGTGCGTTTAAACCAATCTCTGCTATGATGGAAAAGTTGATGCTACCGATTTCAACATAAGCAGATCAGTGAGAGGGAGTTATTTGTACAGGAACTTAACGTGTAGAATTTCAGAGCTGGAAGGTATCTTAGATATTATGTCATCCAACTTTTATAGAGGTGGAGACCGAGACTCAAAGAGGAGGAATATTTTGGACAAAGTTAAAGTGAGTTGGGTCTAACAGCTCAGTCTCCTGTGTCTCAGTCCAGTCTTATTCCCTCCACAAGGGGCGCTAGTGAGGTAGAGACCCGGATGCACAGGCCCCATTATGGAGACCTTAGCGCCAGGAAACCTCTCCGGATCTGAGGGCTGCCAGCAACTCGAATCCGCCTGGGAGGGCTGTTCTCTTCCTCAGAGCGTGAAGCTTTGGAAGGGATGCTCGTGAAGGCCTAGCATGGTGCCACGTGGCACAGCCTGCTCACGTTTCACATCTGACGTAAAGCCCTTTCCTAATTATGGCTGAACTCATGCCTTCCCCTGGCCAAATTCTCCTTTCTCTTGCAAAATGCAAGCCATAGCCACCCACCACCTGCTCTGTGCACCTTTGGAGAGAGTGCTTTTGCAGAAAAATGAGGGGCAGGGAGCTGCCTTCTCTTCAAGGTACCCCTGGGCAAAGGGTACCCTCTCTAGTCCCTGCTCCCTCTCCTACACCTGAGGAGAGGTCAGGACCAGCAACTGTACAAGCCAGGGGGCTTTCTAAACAGAAACTGCTCAGCACTCAGGGGACAGTGGGGTGGACCAGGTTTCAAGTAGCTGGGACTCAGAGACAAAACAGAGTCCCAAGGCAGGGTGCAGAATCTGAGCAGGGCTGAGCAATAGGTAAGGGATGGAGATGGGTCAGGGAGGCGGAGTCCTTTCTGGCAGTAGGTAGTAGAAACCAGGCACAAGGACTGAGGTTCTGAGCTGGCCTCCAGAGTCCTGGATGGACCCTGGTTCAAAAGGCAATAGAGTCCCAGGAGGGAACACGGTTCGGGTAGCGGGAGGCGGGGATAAGGACCAGTTACAGCTACAGTTGGATCAACTGGCCGCAGCAGCAGCCTGCACAGGGGAGGACTCTGTCTCTGTCTCCAGGCTGGTGATTTCATTCCCGCCCCAAGCCCACAGGAGTAAATTCCCCAAACCACCATCCCATCCACTTGGGACGCTGAGACGGGCTTTCCCGATGGCATCAGGCTCCCCATTGATGGATGCATGTTACGGGGAGCTCACATTGCCCAGCTCTGCACAAATGATCCATTCACTCAGTGCCACGGCTTTCCCTGGAAAGGCCAGCTAGGAATTGGAAGAGGTGTGTTTATCCAGAGTTTTAAGTTCACTCTGGTGCAAGGAGGAGATCCAAAGTGAACTCCATTATCCTTGTGTTACTGGATTCATGAGTCTCCAGACTAGTACCGCCCAACTCATCCTGGTCCACACTGGCTCTCGTTCCTCACAGCTAGACAAACTTGTTGTTAATGGAGCTGGCAAGGAGCCTATTGGAGTGAGGCTGTGGATTCTTCTTACATGTTAAGCTGGCTTGTCCCTTCCCAGAGCAGTGAAAAGTCTATATAGAATCTCAGAGTTGAATCTTAATGTTGGATAAATCTTAGCATTGGATAAAATCTGAGAGGCCATCTTGCCCAACATCCCACTTGTAGCAGAAATTTCTCCTACAACTTCTAGGATAGGTTCAGGTGTTCATGGGACTGAGATGGGTGGGCGAGGTGAAAGGTAGGGAGATTGGGCCTCGTGATCTAGAGAGCACCACCATCCTGGTGCTTAATAGGTACCATCTGGCCCTGGTTTCCCTTCACTTCCCCTCATGATCCTGCTGCCGAAGCTGTAGGCAATCGTGCCATGCTAGTGATGGCATCAATGAGCGAGAAGGAGACCTGTCTCACTTTGCTTGCGTTTGTTTCCAGACATAGATGAATGTCGCTATGGTTACTGCCAGCAGCTCTGTGCAAATGTTCCTGGATCCTATTCCTGTACGTGCAATCCTGGTTTTACCCTCAATGAGGATGGACGGTCTTGCCAAGGTATGTGACATGCATGATAACTTGGACACGACGTGAAACACTGGCTGCAATCTTCTTTGGAACCTGACAACTGGTGTTTGTGGGAAGCACTGCTGTTCAAGTGTGTTCCTGTCTGCTGTCACCGCTCGCCCATCCCCTTCGCTTACAGAAACCTGAAACCTGAACTGAGGTTACATGAGACATCTCAGAAGTGCTCTGGGTGTTGCCAAGGGGAGAATCACAAGCACTCATCAGCTGGGAGCTCAATGGTTTCGTGGATTTGCTGCTTCTTCTGTGTCTGCTATCCAGAAGTAGCTTTGCCTAATTAGAAATTTTCTTGCATGTCTTGTAGCCTCAGTTCAATTCCTGAGGGCAAAAGAGGGGAGGTCAGAACCCCTGACCCTTGATGAATCATGAAATAAACACATATGCACTATGCAGGCCGTTCATGGGCAAGTTTGAGGCCTCTCACTACAGTTTTCCCTGCAGCCCTTGCCAGGAGGGCCTGTTACTTAGCAAAGAGTCTGATGGGAGTGGCAACTTCCCCTACCATTCCGCATGCCCCACAAAGCCAGAATGACCCAAAGGCATTTTCTCACTTTCACGTGATTACTTCAAACACTGATAAGGAAGAAAAACAAGCTGCAAGCTTATTGTGCTTTCCATCTGAGGATTTCTTCTGCTCAGGAAGTGAATGGGGGACTTAAGACCCAAGGAATTAGTGCAAGTCCTGCTCTGGTCCCCGGCTTACCCACCCCCAGCCCGGGCCTCCAGCCCTGGCAGCTGCTTGGCCCAGGTTGGAGGCAGCGCCCGAGACGCAGAATGAGGTCTTTGTCTGGAGACCTCAGGTTTTGCAGGGCCCATTTCCTTGTCACACCATCGGAGTTCTGGCCGACAGGCTCCTGGCCAGCCAGTTGGAGGATATTATGTCTCCATTAGTTTAATCATATCTAAATTGTCGGGTAAACAGGAAGGCATCAGTGTTAAAGAGCTTGATCCCGAATTCTTTCTAAGTCTCTGCTCCAAAGCTGGTTCTGTTCATTGTTCCAAGAAGTCTGGACTGTGTTCCTCTTGCCAGGAGAGGTGGTTTTCTTCTGAGGGCAGAGGCTGGACTGGGAGGTTAAGGAAGCAGATAGAACAGAGGCCCTTCCTTCCCACTTTCGCAGGGAGCAGACACTTGGCTCCCTTGCTGCTGCGGTAAGTGGCTTAGGTCAGATGCAGGCGGCTCTGTGCCAAGGCCTGGGGTTGGGGTGCCAGCCCAGGTTTTCCCTCAGAGGCTGGCACAGTGCACCCAGTGCCTCCCGAGCACAGCCATGCCCAGCAGAGCCAAAAGGCGCCGGTGTCCTTTAGGCCTCTCAGGGACGGCTCTCTGACAAAGAGCAGATAATACACCTGGCAGTGCCAAGTCAAGCAGTGTGACAAAACAGCAGGCACAGCACCCAGGCCTGGACACGGGCACTTGGCCATTGGGATATTGCATCAGCAGGGCCCGTGGGCAGCACAGGATGTTGCATTCTCCGTCGCGCTTTTGCAATCCTTACGCCTCATGTGTGGAAGAGTCCTTTGCCCGCTTCGAAGCATTGTCACGTCTGTTCATCTCACTGAACCCCAACGATAGCCTTAAGAGATAGGAAGGCAGGTATTTGTGGCCCTGCTTCTCAGATGAGGAAATCAAGGCTCAAAAAGGTTAAGCAGCTTGGCCGAAGTCACACAGCCAGGTGGTGGCAGAGCTGAGAGCAAGGGCCCAGCCTTGCTGTCCAGCAAGTCCGAGTGGGCTGCCGGCTGCTCTCAGAGGCTTCAGAGGGGCATTTGGAGAGGGCTGGCAGGAAGGGGCAGCAAGAGCCCCAGGGGGCAGAATCCCTTTGGTCCTGATGCTGTCCAGAAGCAGCTGGGGGCTGTGAGAGGCTGGGACTTGAGCTCATCATCTCCGTGTGGCCAGCATCCAGCCAGAGGCCGAGGGTGCCGGTCCTAATTCTCACCAGCGCTGCCCCGTGGGAACTTGCACTGTGGCTTAGCATCGTGGGTATTTTCCTGCCCGCCCCTGCCTCGCGTGGAGAAACCCCGATCTCCATGGGCGCCAGGGGAGGCTGGCATCTCGCCAGACCCTCCCCACACGGCTGTTCATTAATGTATCTGCTTTCCACCCCAGAGCTCCAAAGCCACCGGGAAGCAGAAGCTTTGTGGGCACGGGATTAGCCCTCCCCTTGAAGAAAAGCCTCCCAAGCTGCCCACCATGAAGGTTTCTAACTCTGAAAGTGCTCAAATGTCTATTCAGAGTCTTAAGAGGTTTTACCTGGACTTTTGGAGAGGGTAGAAAATCTCTCAGCTGGAACTTTGGCCATTGCCATGTGAAGCGTGGGAGAGAGGGTGCTTTCAGTGGACAAAGGGGTTCTTCCCCCCACCTCACCCGTGAGCTGTGCAGAATGAATCCTGCGTATCATAGAAAGACCCCGACTCATGTTCCAGTTCTTCCTGTGTCCTTGTTAGCTTGTGCACTTGGGCACCTCTCTCATTCTTCAAAAATGTTAAACAACTTCCTTGGTGTGTAATTGATGTAGTATACACTGTACTATCAGAGGTCCATAATTTCATTAATTTAGACATATGTGTACCCCCGTGAAACCATGGGGGTTAAGATAGTGAATGCTCAAGATAATGAATATCCCATTACTCCTTGTGCCCTGGCTGGTCTTCTCAATCAATTTAACCTATAAAATGGGACAATAGTCCTGAAGCAGAGTTGTAAGGATTGAGTGAGTGTGAGACCCTTTTATAATTAGTGAAGTTATTTATGCACAACAAATGTTACTAAAATGGTCATGGTTATTTGTTTCCCTAAAACTTCAAAGTCAGTGAGGGCATGAGAAGAGCCAACTGGTTGTGGAATGAGCAGGGGATGGGGAGGAGCAGGGGTTGCCTGGACGTTCCTGTTGGTGAGCCTTGGGTGGTAGACTTACTAGCAGGTGTACATGTGTATACATGTATACATGTATGTGCAGGTATGTGTGGACATGTTGCTTCCCCGCTCCTGACTCTCGGCCCCAGAAGGGACATGTGGCTGGAGGCCCTGTCCTTCAGTAAACATTTTGGGGTGTGAGATCTTGATCTGATAGGCCCTGGGTGGAGATCATTGGTATCTGTGAATCCGGTCTCCTGGTAGTAGTAGATTTTTTTTGCCAGTGCATTTTTCTGCCTGTTGAAGGATGGCTGGTGATGTGCTCTGACTTCCCACAGATGTGAACGAGTGTGCGACTGAGAACCCCTGCGTGCAAACCTGCGTCAACTCCTATGGCTCTTTCATCTGCCGCTGTGACCCAGGATATGAACTTGAGGACGATGGTGTCCACTGCAGCGGTATGGGCCTTGGCACTGGAGCCTTCCACCTGTCCGAGGGGCCTGGGAAGGGGTGGAGGGCAAGGGCTCCCTCACAGGTGTTTCCTCTCATTTCCTGGACACATGGCCAGTGTGGGACATTTCCCAGTGCAGTGGAGTCACAACCACACAGAACAGAGATGAGTCACTTCCTGAGCGGTAAGGTGGAGTATCGCCTACCTTGTCATCTGAACCCTAATGCAAAAATCACTGAAGCTACCCTCTAGGGCCTGAGAAGGGGTTGACAAGGGAGAAGAATCACCCAGTTTTGCATGTTGGTTTGAGAGTTATCGTCCTCACCCAGAACTGACTCAAGTCCTGGGGCTATCACAGACAGTATTTACAGAGGGCAGTGACCCAGGATGACAGCACATCTCATCAGGTGGCAGGAGACGGGGGGCGGGGAGGAATGGATGAGATCATGTATACAAGCGCACATACTTTGTGAATTCTGAAATCTCTGCAAATAATCAGTGTCTAGCTCCAGGCCTGGCACAGACTCAGCATGCAGAAAGTAGCTCTTGAATCAAAGGATGAATGATTGAGTGTTGAATAGATGAAACCTTAATAATTTGTTGTGAGAACATAGATGTGGTGGCTTAGTTGGCCTCCTATAAATTCCTTCCAAGCCCAAGGAACTATGATTCTCTGTCCGTGCTAGTTTGTTGATTCTAATATGGTTTTCTTATTAACCCTCTCTTTTTTTCCCCCAGAAAGTTAAATTTTATTTTCCTAGATAGTTAGAAAACTATTACTAAACTATTCTCAAAGTTCTTGAGACAGGAACCACATCTTACTCATATTTATCTGTGTAGCATCCCACACAAAGCCACGTACAACTCCTTTCTGTCATTCTCTCTCTATTTCTCTTTCTTTCTTTCCTCGTTTTTTGTGAATGTTGAATTAAAGTAAACTCCATTTCATTCACTTTTGGCATCAGCAGTTGTGAATTAGCAAAGTCCAAATTAATAATGCTTCATTGTATTTTTTAAAATAAGTGGGCCATACACTAGGGTGGGAAAATCTTTTTGTCCTGCAGAATGGAAAGTTTCCTAATCCTGGGTTTCATGGTAACGGGAACCGACCCATGTCATGAACGAGACTTGTGTGAGCGCTTCACTTAGGACTGGAGTGTTCTAGGGACAGAGTTCCCTGAAACAAACGAAACACTCTCCCTAAGGCCAGGAGAGTCAGAGCCACAAGCAGGCAGTTACGGAGAGCCTCGGACTGATTAAATATCAGTCTTAGCAACAGAAATAAAATACCTGCAGGCATGAAAAGCTACTTTCTTCCTCGATTTCGGTTCCCTCCTTGGCAGTCCTTGGGGAATCTGAGCCAAGGAACTGAGAGGTGTGGAAAATTTAGTATTATGTGATGGGATTATTTGTTTCTCCAGAACTCCCTGCTAGTCCATGGGTGTTCATTGGCCATCCGCAGAGGGGGTATGGTAGAGTGACTTGGAAGCCAGACAGAGCTGAGTTCAAATTCTGGCTCTACTGTTTACTACTTTCCTTGGCCAAATCAAGAGCCTCAGTTTCATTCTTTGTTAAAAAAAAATCAACCAACCAACCACCCTCATAGGGTGGTCATAAAAATTAAACAAGCTGGTGCACCTTAGTGTCATTCCATATGAATTCATCTTCCCTAAGTGTAAGAGACTTTTGGATTCTAAAGGAGCTTAAATCCTTGCTGATTTGGCAAAGATTGTCAGTTGACTCAGTTTACCCCAAGTGGCCAACTTGTCCTCCATGTTCACCGTGGTGTCCGCATTCTGTAAGACTTAGCACGACCCCCGGATACTGCAGGCTTTCTAGGGAGGGCCGGCCCCAAATAACAGTGTGATGCTGGAGAGTTTGTTTTCTGCACCTTCCTACCCACCCCCTTTCTGTGCTTCTCCATTTTCCCCGGCACCATTATCCTCATGGTGTTGTCACAGCTGGAGTGGCCCCTGTGTGCAGCCCCAGATCCTTCCTAGCCTTGTCCTCTCCTCCCTCAGGGATGTGATAAGCTGAGCTGACCCTGGAAGTCACAGTGGGTTTTCATGTGGAGGAGTGAAAATGGCCTCATGTGTGCTCCCTGCCAGAAACTGGGCTTGTATTTCAGCTTTCCTGTGGAGGCTAGAGCCACAGCCCTAAGTGAAGGCTGGGAATTGCAGACTGAAAGATAAACTGAGTGGGGTCTGTTACAGCCCCTCCCTGCCCAGTGGGAGGTGGGAGTAGGGGCGACCCTCTCCCTCTGCCCTGGGGCCAACCCTGCTTGGGGGACTGCCCCAACCGCAGGACTCCCCAGGCCCACTGATTTTAAGTCCTGAGTGTAATTCCTCAGGGAGACATTAGAGCAAATTGTGTTTACAAGTGGAGAATCTAAAAGCTGGCTGGGTTCAAGTCCAGCTCTCCTACTTACTCATTATCTGTGAACGTGGTCAAATTACCTAACCTCTGTGAGCCTCAATTTTTCTTCTATAAAATATGGGGAGCAATAGCACCTCCTTCATAGGCTTGAGGTGGGGATTAAATAAGATGAGTAAAACATTTAACTCAGTGCTTGGCATGGAGTGAGCCTGAGGAATTGGCAGGTGTCACTACTATTTCTACTAAAGGTATGAACAGGATCTACAAACTTAGAAGTAAACCAGGACTCTCTCTGTTATGCTGGGCTGGGGCTGGAGACCTGGGGCTCTCCAAAGCTCCTGGGGGACAGGGAGGGGGCATCACAGAAGCAGATATTGTCAGAGCATGCTTTATTCTTCAAATCACCGTCCTAATTCTGCTGCTCATGCCTCATGGCCCGAAGACCACTGAGAGACGGCGGCATTAGGCATGTAACAGCCGGCATGATCCCATGGCGGAGAAGCAGCCTCGCTGCAGTCTTGCACCGTCGTTGTGTGTCTGTGTGTTTCTTTATATATGTTTATATGTTCATCCCCCATTCTGTAATCGGGCCACGACAGACACCCTCTCTGGGTGATTGCAGCCACCAGTGGTCTGTGAGCTCGAGAGTGATCCGAGGACATGTCACATGGGGAAACTAGTGCAACCAAGTTTTCGGGAAACAACAAATGCGAGAAAAACATGTTTTCTTTGGCGTGCTTATTGAATGAGGCTCGGACGGGGGCTCCGTTGCCAAGATGTGTGTGTGATGAAGAGTTGCTTTTCTGGAAGTCTGCTTCTGCATCAACTGCCACAGCCTATGCGAACAAGTTGTAAATCACATGGACGGCGGCTCCCCCTCCACGTCCCACCTCTGCAGACAGAGGGTGGCCCCGCTCCAGGCTGGCTGGGAGCTGCTGCTCCCACACCCCAGGGGGGCTCTGAGGCAGGCGGGCCGCAGAGAGACGATCTGCCTGCCCTCCCCACGCCACTCCAGACTTTACTCTTTCCGGGAGGTTTTTGGCACAATGAAGTTTTAATATAATTAATACCATGGCCTTCTGGGTATGTCCCTCTTAGTTGTGAATTTAAGAATAATACTGTTGTTCAACTTGGTGGGCGGGGAGAGGAGTGTTTGACGGGAGTTGACACTGCTAAAGTTGCCCGTTCAGAAGACCTGGGCCTGGGAATGTGTTTTAGGTCTTAGGGAAGAGGTCTGTACCCAGAAAATGCCAGTGGGAAAACAAATCTCAGCCCCTTGGGCAGGTCGGAGGTGGAGGGTGGACTCACCTACAGGGTAAAAAGAGCCAATGACGAGTAGAACTGCAGCCGCACTGGAGGCAGAGGCTGTGGAAAGCTTGTTGGAGGTGCATTCAGCTCTATGTAGGAAAGACTTCTCTGACAGTTAGAGCTGTCCAATATCCATGGGTGTCCTCAGTAGGTAGTGAGCCCCCCATCAGCGAAAGTGTTCAAGAAGTGAATCGACAACGTCTTGGCAGTAGAGCCATCATATGTATCAGGAGAGTGCAGGACCACTAAGTTCCCATCCCCACATCATCTGTGATTGTAAATAGCAGGTGTAACTTGTCACCTCCAGATATGGACGAGTGCAGCTTCTCTGAGTTTCTCTGCCAACATGAGTGTGTGAACCAGCCCGGCACGTACTTCTGCTCCTGCCCCGCAGGCTACATCCTGCTGGATGACAACCGAAGCTGCCAGGGTAAGGCTGTCTGGAGGGGTCTGGCTGGGAGAGATGAGGCGGGCTGACTCAGGGGATCATCTGACCTCTTCACCCGGGGAATCCTGTGCAGCTTCAGGAGGATGGCAGGGGTGAGGGTGTGCGTGGGTGCTGGCGGCTCCCAGAGTGGCAGCCCTGGGCAGGATGCCTGGGTCGGTGTCTTCCCTCCCTACGAGCTATCGTTTAGCCAGGACATGGGCCACTCACATTTCTGTAAGGAACTCTGCAGATGCCGTGGTTCCCTCCAATGAGTGGCTTCCTGCCTCTTCAGACAGATCTCCGTGGCCCCTCTGAGGACCACTCCAGGCCCAACCAGGACTTTGTGGCCTGGCCCTGCTCAAGGACCAGAGCCCAGGCTTTCTCATGGGGCCTGGGGGGCAGTTTGGTCAGCCTTCCTCCACTGACTTCCTAGAGAATGGTTGCCAGGGAGACCTCATGCAGCTGACTGCTATGTCCCTCCAAAGGTGGGGTCCCAGGCTATGCTTGGCCTGATTTCTAGCCCCATGCTCCCCCTGAGGGGTTAGTGCAGGAGTGACTGACCCAATCTCAGCCTCCTTGAAACTTGCCCTGTCCCGACACCAGGCAGGAATTCTCCATAGCAATGCTGGGCAATAGGAACATTGTGTGAGCTATCAATTCGAGCCATCTGTGTAACTTTACGTTTTCTAGTAGCCACATTAAAATAGTAAAAAGAAATGGGTAAAATTACTTTTAATACTATATTTTATTTAATGTGATATATCAAAAATAGTATCATTTCAGTATGTACTTGATATAAAAATTGTCAATTAGATGTTTTACATTTTTTTGTACTAAGTTGTCAAACTCTGGTGTGTGTTTTCTCCTTACGGCACATCTCAATTTGGACTGGGCACATTTCAAGTGCTGAGTAGGCACGTGTGGCCAGTGGCTGTCATATTGGATAGTGCAGCTCTGCAGGAAGACCCAGGCAGCCCCCACTCCCACCCCACCCCCACACACCTGGCCCAGGGCCGACACCTTGGTCCTGCTGCCCTGCCTCAGCTTCTCGTCTACCCTGCGTTTCAGACATCAACGAATGTGAGCACAGAAACCACACGTGCAATCTGCAGCAGACCTGCTACAATTTGCAGGGGGGCTTCAAATGCATCGACCCTATCCGCTGCGAGGAGCCGTATCTGAGGATCAGTGATAAGTAAGTCATGGCTTCGCCATGGGAAATGGGAACATGGGTGAGGGGTGGAGCTCAGGACATTTCACCCCAAAATATGACTGCTTGGAATAAAGAGTATTTTGAATTAAAGGATCTTAGAGATTAGCATTGGAAGGGGCTTTCCCCCGGCTCTTAAGGCTGGCAGCGTGGGGTAGAGGACAATCACCAGCCAGGAAATCAGGACACCTGGCCTGCTGCCCACTGCACGTGCTGGAGTGTGTGAGTGTGTGTGTGTGTGTGTGTGTGTGTGTGTAGGACAGAACAGAATAGAATGGAACAGACTGAAATAGAAAATATCAAAGTACATCGCACATAGCAAGAGTCAATTTTGTTCTTTGAAACTTTTATTTCAGTTATCTGTGTGTGTACTGGTTTGCAGCACAAAATGTGTTACTGTGGGTTGTAGTCAACAAAGTGTGCAAAACATTGTGTTACAAGTTATAAGATCTGAAACACATCCCTACCTGGAATAAATAAGTATTTTTCAAAATGTTTGACCACAACATACAGAAAGAAATACATGCACAAGCGCACACGTGTGCATGCACACACACACACACACACACACTGTTCTCTGTTACTCTCCCACTCACGCCAGAGCTATGCAAAGCTTCTCTAGAAAGCTAGCCAAGAGGAGAGTCAGGGCTTTTGAACCTCCTTTCCCCTTTGATGACTTTGTTCTGGGTACGCAGGGTCTTTTAGAGCTGGGCTCCTCAAATGTGACACACATAGGACTCACCCAGGGATCTTGTTAGAGTGCTGGTTTCGATTCTGTGGGTTTGGGCTGGAGAGCTTGCTAGAGAGTTCTCAATACTGAGGGTATTTAATTTGTTCTAATCAAGTCTCTTGACATCATCATGGTCAACATTTGATTAAATCCCCAGATGGCAAATATTAGAGCTGAGGGGAGAATTAAAGTGAAGACAACTTCTGCAAGGTGAATGCACTAGGACAGCGGTTTTCTGTTGCTGGCAAACTAGGAGTTCCTTTTCCTTCTCTTTTAGCCCTTATTTAACCATCTCAGCTCGTCCTTGGCCTCTACACACACACACACACACACACACTCACACATGCATGTGTATGTAGCTGCCCACCTCTCTTCCAGCAGTTGCCCCCAAGCCCTGGCGCTGGAGATAAAATGCTAAACCAGACACACCCACCTCGCCCTCAAGGAATGCAACCTCTAAGAGAGGAATTCATGGCTTACCAGTGTGGTTTCCACTCTGTTCAAAAATTGGCAAAAGAGAAGACAAAGCTGGGACAGGCGGGTCCTTTAGAAAGGTCGTCACTTGTTGCTAAGAGCTATGCTTCTAAGCAACCCTCTAGAACAAGGCCCTTTGACTACTGGTTCAAGGGCCCTTTGTGGCAGAGCAGAGCTTCACGCGGCTCTTCCTGGCTTCTCTCCCAGGTTCTCCCTGGGTTTCTCCAGGCCACCCTCGTCTGTGGCCAGGGAGCTGACCCAGTTCAACTCACAGCACAGAGCTGGTGTAACCAGTGACGTCTCTGGCATGACACTGAGATTGCTTGGGGACTCCGTCCCTCCAGACCCCAGGCACCCCCTTCCTGCTCCTGGTCCTGTTCTGGTGTCCTGCACTCCTGCCAGCCTGAACGGGACTTGCCCTCACCTCCACCCATGCTCCAGAATGCCCGGCCTCCCTGCTTTTGTGCACACACTTCCTGCCATGTGGAAGGCATTCCTTCCATCGCCGTGCAGCCAGAGCCGCCCGCCTTTCAGATTTCAGTTCAGATGCCACCTCTCCCAGCTGTTGGTCATCTTCTTCTGCAGGGAACCATCACTCCCTCCTCCAAACTTCTTTTAGGAAACAATGATTTTCTGCGTGACACGTGACATTTTAATGTGGTCATTTTGGCGCCAGAGACATTGTGACTTGGCTATTTTGATGTGGCCTTAAAAAATGAAACTTTAAAACATCTTTGTAGTCATTCATTTGTTAAATGTTAGCCAAGCTCCTGCTGTGTGCTGGGTGCTGTGAGTTTTGCTCTTATGGAGCTTAGCGTCTAGAGGAGGAGAAAGACAGTAAACAAATTGTCATACAAATGAATCCATACTCATAGATTGTGATAGATGCTATCAACAGGAAGAATAAAAATGCATAAAAAGAAAGAGTAGTCTGGACCTGGTCTAGACTAGGGAGTCCAAAGGCTTCTGTGAGGAAATGACATTTGGGCTGGAATGACAGGGTGAGTGGACTTTAAACAGAGAGTGGAAGAGCTGAGGGAACAGCATGTGCAAAGGCTCTAAGGCAAGAGTGACCTTGATGCCCTCGGGGAATGGAAGAAGCCTGTGTTGCTGCAGCCTGATGAGTGCAGTGCAGAGTGGCTTGTGCAGTGGAGAGTGGCTTAAGAGGAGGTTAGGGGGCTTGACAGAGGCCAGACCCCAGGGGTCTTAGAGGCTAAAGTGGGAGTTTAGTTTTTATTTAAGTCACTCTGGGTGGCCACTGAAGAGTCTTAAGCAGTGGAGAGACCTAATCTGATTTATGTTTGACAAAGGGCACTCTGACCCCCTAGGGGGCCATCACAGAGGTCCAGGTGAGAGAGGATGGTGGCCTGGACAGCGTTGGCAATGACAATGGAGATGGTGAGAGTGTGAAAGTGGTTGGATTTGGAATCTACTTTGGGAGTAGGACCCACAGTTTTTGTGGCTAGATTGGAAGTTGAGGGAGAGCAGCAGAAACACAGCCAGGCTGACTCCCAGCATTGGCCACCAAGGCATTTATCAACAGATGTCCTCATCCTACTGTGAACTCTGACCCCTAGGTGGAGTTTAGGGGATGAGGTGAGAGACGGGGTGGAGGGGAAGGGGGGTTTAGGACAAGTGCCCAAATAGCAGATTCCAGAGAATCTATTTCAGAAGATGATAAGTGAGGCCCAGGGATGAATCAGGCGGTGTCTATAACGGGCATTATTTGGTGCTAAAAGTCAACGATTTTATATTAGGATGTGCGGTCACTCATGTTTCAAATTAGCTGCTTTGTCTTAGAGATATTTGTGTCTATGATTTATTTATTTCTCCTATTGGAAGGTGAACTATTAATATTTGAGATCAGGATCTTATTTATTGTTGAATTTCCAAAGTGTCTAATGTAATGTTTTGTACATAGTAAGTTTCGAGCTCATTTATTCAGTTATATTCCACACAGACTGAGATAAGTGCAATAGAGACTGTAAAAGGATCCCCCAGACACATCAATCTTAAATTAATTTCTCACTTTTAAAATCTCTTAATGAGTGTCTATGGCTGAAGAAATGAAGGGCTATGTGACTAGTGGTACATTTTTGCTGCCTAAATATATGACAAATGTAAAATGCATTAGAGAATGTTCCAGTGTTCTGAAAACCAGAGATCTAAGGTTTATGCTCTATCTAGTAGCCAGAATGTCTGATTGGTGAGAAAAGGCCATTCTCCAGGAAACAGAGAGCTCCCCTACATGCTGGAGAGTTTTTAGACTAGAGCCAGGAGCAGAGACAGTCTATAGTTACAGCATTTGGATGATAAAAATGGGATGGCCTCATTTTCAGTGTTTTAAGAGAAGCAGCGGGCACAGCCAGCACGTGGAAAGGATTTACTGAGTTCTTACATGATTTCCTCTCCCTCAGCCGCTGTATGTGTCCTGCTGAGAATCCTGGCTGCAGAGACCAGCCCTTCACCATCCTGTACCGGGACATGGACGTGGTATCAGGACGTTCCGTTCCCGCTGACATCTTCCAAATGCAAGCAACGACCCGCTACCCTGGGGCCTATTACATTTTCCAGATCAAATCTGGGAACGAGGGCAGAGAATTCTACATGCGGGTAAGAAGAGGGAGGGTGAGCAGGGGTCCCCATCTTTATCAGTGGCCTTATGTTGTCTCCCCTAGGAACGCGCTTCACGGACACAGGTAAGAGTGCAGCCAGGAGGAACAGGTGTGAAGAGAGCAGAGCGGAAGGGGTGGTTCGAGGTCCTGGTTTCCGCCATTTTCTGTGTGGCCTCGTACAAGTTGCTTTTCCTTGGCGAGCCTCAGGATGCGCATGTATGAAAGGGGAAGTTAGACCGAGACACAGTCTTAGGTCTCTTCTCCTAACATTCTACGGGAGAGGCATTCATGTTTCCATTTATCCATCCACCCATTTGACAAATATTTACTAAGTACCTACGATGCACTTCTAGAAACTGAAGATACGTTAAGAGCAGTGAAGAAAACATCCCAAATCCTTGCTCCCACAGTGCTTAAGTTCCAGCGAATGTAAAGGCATGGCCACGGAAGTGGCTTTATCAGCGTTGTCCAACGCAGTAGCCGTAGTGCCTCTTGAAATCTAAATGCGTTAAATAAACTTTAAAATAAAATTAGGCTCGTCTGAAAGTAGTGAGTTATCTGGATTGATTGTTCAGAGTCAGTCACAGATCGAACTCCTTGTTCTACTCTTTCCCCTCTTCTCACTACTGCACTTGACTAGTCTTAAAAAATTAAAAATGAAGAAAATAAAAAGTTCTTCCACGGCACCAGCCGTACTTCAGGGGCTTAATAACCACATGTGGCTACTGCGTGAGACAGCCCAGACACAGAACATGTGTGTCACCATAGGAAGTTTGACTGGACAGCACTGATCATCTGTATCAGTAGAGAGTTTTAAAGCACACATCCTAAAATATGTTTACTTTTTTGTAAATTGCAGACATGTAATACCGTGCCATTTATATTATGAGCTTCATATCCTGCAACTTCCAGGGTGATCGCCCCTCTTTAGAGACCACTGGCCTAGAGCAATGTCGCTCACATTTCAGTGTGAATTTGGGTGCTTGTCCAAAGAGCAGATTCCAGAGAATCTATTTCAGAAGACAATAAGTGAGGCCCAGTTTCCTGAGGCTGCTGTAACAGATACCACAACTTGGTGGCTTGAGACAATGGAAATTTATTCTCTCATAGTTCTGGAAGCCAAAAGCCTGAAATCAGCTTCAGTGAGCTGAAATTAAGGTGTTGGCAGGGCTGTGCTTCCTCCAGAGGCTCTAGGGGAGAATCCATCCTTGCCTCTTCTAGCTTGTGGGGGCTGCCAGCACTTCTTGACTGTGGCCGTGTGACTCCGATATGTGCCTCTGTGGTCTCATGGCCTCCTTCTCCTCTGTGTGCATCAAATCTCCCTCTGCCTCCCTCTTATAATGACACTTGGGATTAGACTTAGGGCCCATCTAGGTAATCCCCCTGTGTCCAGATCCCTAATCACATCTGCAAAACCCCTTTTTCCTTATAAGGTAACATTTACAGGTTCTAAGGACTAGGACCTGGGTATCTTTGGGGGTTCTTATTCAGGCTGCTGTACCTGGGAATCTGCATCTCTAGCAGAGACTGCATGTGATCCTCCAGGGTCACCGCGGGGAGCTCTACTCACAGGATAGGCCCATAGACATTTACCTGCTTCTATCAGAGACCAGCCCAGGGGCCTATGAAAGAACCACGTATCTGGACTCTCTAAGGCCTCTCTTGCCATTCCTTGTACAGTCTTTCAATCCTTGCCTCTGGAGCTGAAATGGTCTAAAAACAGGGAAGTCTCACAAGCAGCAGTTAGAACAGATTAGAAAAGGCCCCAGAGACTGGTATATCCTCATTAATGTGTTTTTGGCAAGACCCTAACAGAACCAGGTCACATGTGATAACACAACCTGGAGTGGAGTTAGTGCAGACCTGGTTCTGTAGACCAGCATAGCAGGATCAGGGGCTTTGAAAGAAGTTGGAATGAGTAGAGTAGAGGAGCTTTCTCAAGGTGAAGAAGATGGAGCTGCGTTGTCTGTCCTTTACCCAAACCCATAAGCACTGGCTGTCCAGCAGAAACCCAATCTATGAAGCTTCTGTGGGCTTGCTATAAGCCCAGGCCACTGGCACGCTCCCATCTGGCCTCTCTCATCTGTACAGACCCATAGGACGCAAAGATGCCCCTCCTAGGGATTTATTATAAAATACCATCACTGCTACCATCTGGCTCTGGTGTTTTCCCCACTGAGCAGGGCAAAGATCTGCAGAGGGTGGCCTTGTCTAGGCACAATTTCACTGACCCACCTGTGTTTAGGGGGACACCACCCACTAAAATCTCCCTAGATGCAAACATTCCCTGAGGCAGCTGACTTGTGAGAGGCACCCGTGATGGTTGGGGAAGGAGACTGTCCTACTGGTGGAGCAGACAGGAGGGAGACCCCCTACGTGGAAACTTTCTCTAGTGCTCAGATTGTCACAGCAACTCGGAGATCCTTGAAACTCAGCGCTTCGAGCTGTATGTGCCCTCTCTGAGAATGTTGAGAAGGGCCCTAATGGTTTAGTATTTCTTCAGAAGAGGATGTCAGGACGCTGAGGGGACAAAGGGACGTAGGCCTACCATGAGAATGGTTCAAGGAACTTAAGGATGGGAGAGGTGGCTGCTAGCTTGAAAGGTCCCAAGAGCTACACTTGGGAAGAGAAAAGGGACTTGGGGGGGGGGGCCCCATGAAGGGCACGGGGGCAGGAAGACAGAGAGAAACCAGCAGATAAGGCAGGATTTCCGGGTGTCCCAACTGTCCAAAGCTGCAGGACCCTCCCCGGGCGGCCACTCCTGGTTGTGCTACTGTGGGCTCGGCAGCCAGGCTGATCTGCTTCACTCCACACTCTACAGTTTACCAGACTGGGGTTACATAGCCTCTCTGGGCCTCAATTTCCTCATCTGTAAAGAGGATATAATAACAGTATTTACTTTAGGATTAGATGAGATCATCTACTTAGCACAGCACCTGGCACACAGAGTGACTTTTTATCAAACAAGCAGGCTTTGGTGGGGGTGCTTTACTTTTCCCACCCTGCTGGTTCAAACCTGTGCACACCTGGGTGACATCTCATGTTGATCCCATAGGATTTACAGGCACGTTCAGTTACTGTTGGAATATTTCCTGTCATGTCGGAAGTCCATGCTGGTTCAAATGGAAACGTCAACCTCTCAGCCTCTTGTTCGATGTAAAGCTGCTCCCCTTTCCCCTGGTTCAGAGCAGGGGAGGGGTGTGGTTGGCCTTTGTACTGCCCTCTTCTTGCCCTCCCAGCAATGACAGTACTGGCTCTGGCTCCTCCAGGGGTGGGGGTGGGGGCACAGGCATGAGATTGGGAGGGCCAGGGTCTTCCTCGATTGTTGCCATAGTAACCAGGCATTGCCACTCTCTCTGGGGTAGAGACCCAAAAGTTTTTGCTTTCACAGGATGATTTTGTGGTGTTTTTTTTTTTTTTATATTTGCCTAAGGACTTGACCCTGACTAGTCCCTGATGTGGGCAGCAGGGCCTGTCATTGATCCATTGCCACCCCAAACCTCTCTGCCCCTATTTCTGGTGCTGTGTCCCACACAGATGTTCCGTGGTGGTAGTGGGGGAATGTCACTGCATCCTGGCAGGCAGACCTTACACAGGGCCTTTCAGGACACCAACATCAGCTCCCCTGCAGTCCTCTCTCCTCACTGTGGCGTGGAGCAGCTCTGGGCTCTCATCTCCAGACTTCCAGGGGAGAGACCAGTAGCACTCTGCATCCTTGAACTTAAGGGGTCTCACATCTCTGAACAGTTCTCTTGAGACCCCTCTTGATTGAGGTGGAAGCTGGAAAGTGCATTTAATGAAGCGTGTGTAGGCTGGAGGTGGTGACAGAGCGAGGGAAACAGATCTGGCTTTGGACCGCCACTTTACATGTCCTTGTATCTGCAATAATAACTGCATTCAAAGCATCAGCAGTGAGTCGTGTATATATGGTCGACATGTGCCAGACACTATTCTAGGTGCTTTCCAGATAGCAATCTTCTTAATCTTCACAACAGTCCTATGATGTAGGATTGTTTTATCATCCTAGCCTTGCAGTTGAGAGCACGGAGGCACAGAGGCTAAGCAACCTGCCCAACTAGTCTCGTGGGTAATAAGCACCAGAGCAAGACTTGAACCTGGGCAATCTGGCACTAAAATCTATGCTCTTGCATTTCTCTTTAGACTATAGGGTATTTTGACCTACTCTTCCAGCTCTGGGTCCTCAGCAGAAACTGAGATAACAAGAAAAGTTTACTTTAACATTCAGTAACAATAGAAGGTATTCAATAACTATTAGTTATTACTGTATAGGTACTGCTCTTGCCACTGCTATTGCTGCTGCTAGTGCTGGCAGGAGGCTGTGAGCTCCTGGGCCTTGGAGGAGTTGGGACTGCTACCGAGGGGGCTGGAGCATCGTGTAGGAGGTTGGGCTGGACGGCCGCTCAGGCTTTCCTACCCTGAGATTCACTGATTGGATTACAAGCCCTGGAAGGAGCTTCATCTCACCCAGCAGACAAAGCACACACACCTGTGTGTACACACACACAAACACATGCATACACATATATGCACACACACATGCCCCGTTCACAACCTTGTTGGCCATTTCTCTCACTGAGCCCTGGGCAGAGGACTGGTGATTGGCTTTGGCTGGGAGGCCCCAGGACAAAATTAGGGCCAGAAGAAGGGGCATGGTCACGGGGTTCAGACTGTGCCAAAGAGCATTTACACCGTGACACATGTGGATCAAGTGGCAGGGCCAGGGGATCAAGTGGCAGGGCCAGGGGAAGCTGACTTGCCACAGCCTGGCTGCTTGTCAGAAAATGCCGTCCCACAAGTTGACTCAGAACAAGCCTGAGTGTGTGTGGGATCGGGGCCAAGAAGACATATGGCTGGTGGGCCGTTCGCAGCCGATTCTCACTGTGGTCAACTCCACTGGCGGTGTCATTCGTATGCATTCTTCCGCCACCAACGTTTATTTAGCACTATTATATATGTGGCTTCAAGTCAGGCACTGAGAGTTCTAAACAAGCAGGATGTGGCTTCTGCCCTTGAGGAACGCACACGCACTATAATGGGGAGGGGACAAACAACCCGGGGAACACAACACAAAGCGATTCTCAAGTCAAGTGCCATGGGATGGTAAGGAAGTGGAGAGGTGCTGAGACCTCATCATAGAGGGTAGTGGTTTGAAGCATGAGTTTTGAAGTCAGATGCTCTAATACCATGCGCTAGTTTTGTGACCTTACGTAGTATCCTTAACATACTTATGGTGTAGGTTTATGAGGATTAAATAAGAG
Organism: Eulemur rufifrons; assembly: GCF_041146395.1. Taxonomy (NCBI): domain Eukaryota; kingdom Metazoa; phylum Chordata; class Mammalia; order Primates; family Lemuridae; genus Eulemur; species Eulemur rufifrons. The sequence goes on along the minus strand of NC_090984.1, from coordinate 115,098,453 downwards.
ATATGTGAAAGGTTGCAGGCAAATACTTAGCATGATAACCATCATGATCACCACCACCACCATCACCATCCTCCTCATCATCATCATTTTGCACCAGTGATCACCAGGGCCACCAATGCCCAGGGGCTCTTGGAAGACTCTGCCCTGAAAGTTGAATGTGGGGTGGGAGGTGGTCGTCCTCAGCTCCCCCGGCAGGCACTTGACCCTCCCAGGTGCTTGTGGGTAGACCTTTCTCAGGGTGCTACAGATCTGACCCAGGTGAAAACTGGACTCACCAACTGCTAAGGTTACTTCCAAATGGGAGAGTCTAGAATTCTTTCATACTCTGGAGACATTTACCAGGAAAGCCCAAAGGAACAACTTGGAAGTTTCCACGTGCTACCTTCCCCCTTCCAGACCTTGGACTCTGCAGCTCTCTCTCCTGAGGGGTGCTCACAGCTCAGAGTCCTCAACTCATGGCTTTTGTTCATGCAAACAGCAAAAGCTGACAAGGTATTTGTATATGTCAATGCCACAGGCATTTCCCTGTGTGGCTGTACCCTCTGAAGTCCTGGCGCAGGACTTCTGAAGTTTTGCAACGGCTCATAAGGAAGTCCGAGCAATCCGGCATGAAGAGGTGCCAACTACGTGAATGGTGACGGGAACAGAAGGAGCCAATGCCAAGAGGAAATTGTGTGGCTGTCAGGCTGCTGATAGCCCAGTGGACAGGGGAGGTCCCGGCACCTGGTCCACACCTGTCTACCAGCCCCACCCTTGTCATACCTGTGGCAGCTCTTGGGGATGTTCGGAACTTTATGGGGAGCCCTCCCTCTATGAAGACAGAAAAAACATTTGGTGTGTCTTTAAACAAGCCAGGTTCCTGGATTTCGCAGAGCCTACTGCTTTCAGTTTCTGGGCACGAGGCTGGGCTCTGCAGTTATGGGAAGTCACTGTCCAGCCCGTCCCTGTTCTCCCTCATGCTGTTTCCTCTTCAGGTGGCTAGTATCTGTCCATTGCACCGACCTCCGAGCAGCTCTCGTTCAGGACGTGCTAGGGAGAAGCAAAACAGACATATCAGTCTCTTCTGTTAATTGTGCAGTGAAAGAGGCCTGGGGTTGGGGTCAGAAACACCTGAATGGAAGCCCATGGCTCTGCCTGAGCAGCTGGGTCACCCTAAGCAATTACTTAACTGCACTTGAGCTCCATTTGCTTACCTATAAAATAGGGAAATAATGAGACATACCTTTTGTACCACCCTTAGACAAGGGCAGCCAAGGTTCCCTGCCTAGGTCCTGTGCCTTTAGATCAGCACCTCTCAGTTATTCATGTGCACACAAATTGCCTGTGGATTGTGTCCAGCTACAGATTCCGACTCAGGAGATCTTAGGTGGGTCCCCAGATTATGCATTTCTAACAAGCTCCCAGTGATACTAACACTGCTGGTCCAGGGACCACAACTGAATAGCAAGGCCTTTCAGGGTTTTTATGAGGACTAAATAAGCGGGTATACATAAAGGTGGCTAGAAGAGTGCCTCACAGGTTGGGTGCTCAAATGGTATCCTCTCTCCCTACCTCCTTGAAGTTTTTAGGAAGGATTCAGTGGAGGAGAAAGTTCACATGAAATTATTAGGACCACAGTGTTGGGTTCAGAATGGCAAAGCTGGAAGTGACTCCAGGGTGTTGAGAGGGGGGCTCTTAAACACATTTCACCTTTCCCAGGGATCACCTGAAAATCTACTGAACTAGGAAATCATGGAATGGGCCCCTAGAATTGTTAGTTTTGAAAAAGTATTCCAGGTGTTTTTGGTGCCATTTCTTTGGGAATTACTAATCTGGTCCAAACTCTCATGCTAGAGATGAGACCCAGAGAGGTGAAGTGACAGCCCTAAGTCATGCAGAAGTTTGATCAATGATTCATTGACCATTAAGATGTATTTTCTGAACACCTGTGTTCAAGGCACCATGCTAAGTTCTAGGTGGACTCAGTGGTGAAAAGTATGACCCTGATCCCTGTTCTTACAGAGCTCATAGTCTGGTGGATACCTAGACCATCAGACATGGACCAAATAGTGTGGACAATTACACGTGGTAATATGTAATACACTTTCCATCCTATGCAAAGTAGAGGGTGCAGTGGCAGAAGTCACAGGGGGACCTGACTTAGATTGGGGAATCAGGGAAGGCTTCTCTTAGGAAGTGACCTTCTAGGTGAGACTTGCAGGGTTAGCAGGAAAGAGCCAGGTGGACAGTGGGCAAAGCCAGGGGAGGAGTGTGGCACAGTTGACACCGAGGGGATGCCAGTTTAACTGAGGTGGGCAGGGGAGCACCCTGGTTGATGCTGCCAAGCCACCCCCCAGGCCTTGGGCTTACATCAGTCATTCTCTAACTAGTGTCCCTGGTTCTGTCCACAGCAAACAGGCCCCATCAGCGCCACCCTGGTGATGACCCGCCCCATCAAAGGGCCCCGGGACATCCAGCTGGACTTGGAAATGATCACTGTCAACACCGTCATCAACTTCAGAGGCAGCTCCGTGATCCGACTGCGGATATATGTGTCACCGTACCCATTCTGAGCCTCGGCTGGAGCCTCCGATGCTGCCTCTCACCAGCACCAAGGGACAGGAGAAGAGAGGGGACGAGAGAGATCACGAGAGCGAGGCAGACGTTACGCCTTTCCTGCTGAACGTTTCCCCAGGGAGTCAGTCCCGATGTCCTGACCCCCACCTGTACTATTGCAGACCTGTCACTCTGAAAGCCACCCCCAGCTCCTAAGATGCAGTTATCGAAAAGTATTATCATTGGCCCCTGATGTGAGATTGCCAGTGATTTTCCAGTTTATTTCCATTTTTTTTTTAAAGAAAAGAGATTAGGTTTGCTGGAGTCTGAGTCTGTGTCCAAAGACTGTGAACAGCTTGCCCTCGCCTCTTCCACTGCTTTCTCTCTCTCTCTCGCTGCGTCGCTGCTTCGCAAAGGCCCCGCAGGCTCCCGGGGACGCTGGGCATAGCTAGGTTGCTTCTCGCGTGCACTGAGAAGGCGATGGAAATGAACCACAGCAGGACCTAAGAGTTTTTAAAGAGTCTATTTCAAAATCACATCTGGTATTTTCAGCCATAAAAGAAGTTTTAGTTGTCCTTAAATTTGTATAACTGTTTAATCCTTTCTTGTTCATTTTGAGTATTTTTTAAAAAAAAAATAATAAGCGGTAGAATTCCTTCAAAAGGCCTTCCGACACATGCTACGTTCTGTCTTCTCAAACCCAGACTCCTCTCCATTTTAGCCCAATGTTTTCTTTGAGGACCCCTCAATCTTGCTTTCTTTAGAATGTTTACTCAACTGGGTTGGAAGGCAGAGATCTCCAAACTGATTAAATATTCGAAGAGATCTTGTGTTTGGTTCATTTTGACATTGTAGATGATTCAGCATTTGGAGTTGGTTTTAGTTCTGTTTAAATCTTTTATTGTGTGCTGGCTTGGAAAGCTCTCCAGAGAGCTAGGTCACCATCTAAGGCAAATTGATGGCATGTGGGAGGCAGAGACATGGGGGTGGCAGAGAGGTTAGGGGGAGCATCAACCCTGAGTCCTGTTTTATGTGATTAGAGAACAACCATAATACTTCTCCTATGTGGATTATTTCCTATACTCTTACAGAAGAGGAAGGTATTCAAGTTACTTTAAGCCAGTGGTCCTCAACCCTAGCTGCATCGAAGGATAACTAATAGAGCCTTGAAGAAAAGACTGATTCCCTGGGACCTGCCCCCAGAGACTCGGATGTCATTGAGCTTAGGTAGGGCCCAGCCATCTGGACCTTTAAAAACTGTAATAACTAGCCAGAGTTGAGAATGCTTTGTTATAAACCCTAGAAAGAGAAGTGGACAAACGTGGTGCCCAAGCCCTAGCCACCTTGCCCCCAACATCTTCTCAGTTCCTCTGATCAGGGTCTCTGGGTTTCCTTCAAGTCTTAGAACCCTGGGCAGGGGCAAAGAGAGTCAACAGTGCAAGTCACAGATGGGAGAACAGGTTGGGACAGCTGCCTTTATGTTCCATCCCACGAATCAGCCTGGGGCTTCAGGAAAATAGTCTACTCCCTGATGGCCGAGGCTGAGTCTTCGGACTGATCTGTGGATGCTCCCGTTCTTCTTGGTGGTGGTGTGTTTATTAAAGACCTACACTGTGCCAGGAGCTGTGCCCCGGACCCCTAGGGTTAGTAGGCATTTCATGGACCCCCTAATAACTTGAGGTCCTCAGTGGAGGGAAATAGCATGTTCAGCCCCCCACAGCATCCTAGCAGCTGCAGGTGCGCCTTCCGCACCCTCAGAGCATTTCTCACACCCACCACATCCCTACGTTGCTGTTGGCTGTGGTTATTTTTTTCTCTAAGCACATCCAAACCATGCCCAGCTGTGCTCCTTTAGCCAGGTTCAAGCGATGCTAACAATAGCATCAGCAACAAGTGGCTCCGAATGCTCCGGCATCAAAGCTCAGAAGACAAAGAGCAAAGACCAGAAGGTGGCAGTGAGCCTGCCTGGCTCCCTGCGCCCCTGTGGGGAGGCTTAGGTGACAGCAGCGGATGTGGAGTTAGACGCGCTGAGCAGCTCTAGCAGCAAGCGGCTCTGAACCACCGACTCTTGGGCTCAGCACACACAGGGGTAAGGTTTCCTTTAACTTCTGACAAAGAAGGCAGGGAAGCTTTGTCTTGGTGCTTTGAGGACCCTTTGGTTTCTGAGGTGCCACATTTGAAACCAGATCTGAGTCTCTAGGGCTTGGGATTTATTAATATTTGTTCATGTCAAAATGTGGCTTCCTGCTTCTAAGAAAAAAGGCACAGGGAGACTCATAAACGCAGGCTCAGAGGGCTTCTTGGACCTCAGATTCCTCTTTCAAAACACACTCTGATGAGTTCAGTATAAATGAATCAGAAGCATGTGGGATCCATTTACCTGAAAATACACTTGGGCCTGAAAATGAAGGGAAAAAATGGCCTGGGGCAAAGTGTGTACTGTAAGGCCAAACCCGAAACGTTTGAGAAACACTTCCAGAGGCTCCCAGAACCCAGAAGGCTGTTTGCTTCCGCCTCCCTTGGGAATCATTGGATGTTATTTTTTTTTCCCCCCAGGACTGGGGTAGGCCCACCCTGTGAATGCCCGAATTGTGCTCTGCTGAGGAATCTTATGGGGCTGGCTGTTTCCCGGACCCTGAGACCTCTGGGTTCCCCATGCCTGTCCCTTGTCAGCTTTGCCCCATCCAGGAGCTGGGCTGCGAGCTTGTCCGGTGACCCCTGCTCTAAACGCCCCATCAGGTCCTGAAGAGTGCAGGGCGCTGTGGTGGAAGGGGTGCACAGTCAGAGCTGGGACACCTGCAAAAGTCGTGTCACCACCTCATCTTCTGAGTTCCATAAGGGTGAAAACTTCCATTCAGTTGCTTCTCATTCTAAAGTTTTGTGATTCCTTGAAATGTACTTTGGGGATGACAGCCAGTGTTTCCATTAAACTGCAAGTTCAGAGTTTCACAGTGGTTTGCCAATCATAACACTTTATAATTGGCACAAAATCCGCCTACCTTTTGCCTCTCGGGCTTGGGTAACACACTTAGAAATTTTCTTAGGTAACAGCCTTGGCCCTTGGGGTGTTATTTGTCCAGATGGCGAAAACATTTAAGGAGGTCTGATTACTTCATTTTCAGTGGTTTGAAGGTATTTTTGTGGCCTGAGTGTTTACTGTAATGTGCCCAAGTTGTTCATCCTGAGCCAGGAGGGTCACCCACAGAGAGATGACAAAGGAGCAACTATTCTTTACTCCCCTCCTGCCAGATGAAATCGTGTTTGTAAAAGGTCTTTGTCTAGGGGGATAATGTACTTTGGTGGAGCATCTACTTTGCTTGAACCAGTTTTGCTGGATTCAGAGACACGAGCAAGATAGACAATCCACTGATATCACATTTATCCAAAGGTTTATGCAGTGTATGAGACCAAACTGGGATGCAACGTGATAGGTGCATTAGCAATGTGAACAAAAATCATTTTAGTTAGATTTTAATAATTATTAACACATTTCTATTTTATGCAACAAAAGTTCTTACAAATATTTATAGACATGTTTGAAATTTAGAATAAGATGACTTTGCTTGGAATTATTAAATAAATATATAACACTTAAAGGAAACAATAAATGTTAGGTAAAAATTTTCTTTCTTTCTGATACAATCTGTATGTACTTTGAAATGCAATATTTTCTTTCCTAAAAAAAGTGACTATTTAGTAAAGCTCTTCCTTATTTTGGAATTGGCCAATGCTCATCAACTACAAATACACACATTGTTCCCTGTGCTGCTATTTTTGTTCTCAAATTCTTAGTCCCTTTTCTTAACAGATGGCCAATGTCATCATTAGATTCCCTGAGCATAAGTAAAGGATGTTTTTTAAAAAATAACCAAGAGGCTCCAGGATAAAGGAGTACACAGAGGCAAGATTTATCACTTTGGTAGCGTTTGTTGGGATGACAGGCTCCAGTTAGAATCTTTGACTGGCTGATGGTTCCTAATAATCATCTTAGCCAGCAGCCATCAGAGAAATAAACCATTAAAGTGAGAAAATAGGTGTCAACACAGGAATGATTTATTGAATTGCCATTGTTGATGTTCTCTCATCCAGGGGAATTACATGTTGACAGGCAGAGACTAACATTTTCTTTCAGGAATTTGTATTATTATTGAGCAATAATGTAAAAATGAAGGTGGGGTAAATTGTGCAAAGATACAAACATCAATGTTATTGTGATACCTATTATCAGGATTTGATAAATTATTAACATTCATTTAGGGCCAGAGAGTCATTGGATAGCTTAATTCCATTTAAAAGTAGTTTTTGTTTGGGAAGGATTGTTTTGGTTTCAACATATCCCTTTTTCTAATTCTTACTTTCCAACCCTCTACTCAGAATGAATTTGATTTTGCAAAACTGGCTTGTATCTCAAAACAGCTACTGTACTTTAAAATACGTGCTTTGAATTCTTCAGAGCTTTAATGTACACACCATTCATTTTATCCCTAAAGGGGAGTGTGGATAGTTGTTATATTTGTGAATGTTTTCCATCCCCTGATCTTAAGACTTTTACCAAAAAAAGCCATCGTTAAAACCAAGCCATGATATTTGCAAATACCTTAGCTTTTCCTAGTGATACTGTAGTCTGCAGTTTTTTTTTTTTTTTTTTGGTCTTGTTTTGTTTTGTTCTACTTCCACATTTTAAAAGACCTCATGGATTCTACCCCAAAGCTGGCATTTCCACACAACATCTTGCCAGTCTTTCTAAGAAGCAGCCGTGTGGGCCAATAACGCGGCTATGTTTTTATTGTGCAGAGGCACTATTAAAATCCTAATCTACTTCTTTCAGTAAAACCATAGTTAGTCAAGGGGATTCTTTCAGCTCAGAAATCATACATATTTGGGGAGAGCTAGACCCCCTTGCTTCCTGCGTTTATTTTTCTTTTTTCTTATTGGAACTTTGGAATGTATTATCTTTTTAGGGCCTCAGTACCATTTAAAAAAAAATTTCCAGTGGCATCATTTTTCAACATAAAAGCCAGGACTTTTCACAGATAGGTGGTGAAGAGCTCCCCGGTGTACTAAAAGAATTTTGGGACAGTAAAGCACACCAAAAAGGAGCAGGTCGCCTCATCTGGAGCACTTACGGGGAGGAGGAGAAGTAGCTCCTGCCAGCTAATGCCGAGCCAGAGCGCCTGTGCCGGCCACGCTGTCCCTCCAGATGCCGCTTCCGCCTTGGGAAGGCGTCCCAAGGCTGCTCTTCTTAATTCTCACCAGATTTCCCTCGGCCCCCTTTGCTGGTTCTTCAGCAAAGACCAACAAACCTGCTGATGGCGGAGGTGAGAAAGAGGAGGAGGAGGAGGAGGAGGATGGAGAGGGGGCTGGCTCTCTTCCTCTTCCTGCCGGGGTTAAACCCTGAATCCCCGCTTGACTTCTGAATAGAGCACAGAGACTCCTTTGCCCTCTCCTCTCCCTCCTCCCATTTCTTCCTGTTCCTCTCTTCTCCTCTTCTTTCCTTCTCTGCACTGCCCCGCCCACCCGTGCCTGGTCTCCATCCTCAAGTTGTAAGGCGGGAGTCAGGGGTAGGTCCTGCCCAGTGAGAGGGACAAAGGACAAAGCTGTTCATGCGTTTTTGCTGTTTCTCCCTCCAACTTCTCTTTTCTTCTTTTCCAAGCACATAGAACCAATCTCCAGAATATCCCATCCTGAGCAAAGCCATGGCTTCCTTCTTCTTGTCCTTATCCTGTTGTTACTGCTTTCAGAAAGAAAGTATCTTTATCTAGTGATGTGCTCATGGGTCTTCCTTGTGCTCTTCTTCATGAGGAGCCGTTCCCAGGGCTCTTTCTGATCTCCTGTCCTCCATTCTGGGATCACCCCTTGTCTGGGAGCCAGGCTACCCCCACTCTTTCCCAGAAATGCACTTTTAAAACCCTTGCCCCCTGTGTCCCCAGTCCTCGTGGCTTCTAGTGGCTTGACATGGTGTTTTTATTCTTCATGTAATCTGGAGCAGAGAGGCTGGGAAAAACTGGAATCCCTTTAAATACAGGACAGTACACAGTCTCCAAAAGGCCCAGGTCTCTTTGGTAATAACAAATAATTTTTAACTTTCTTTGTAACATGTAGTGTAGCACTCTTCACAAATGTATAGAATTATTTGTCCAAATGATTTCCAAATAGTACATAGAGTGGTTTCATGGACAGTAGTCCTTATTCACATCAACCTACATCTCTGCAGCCTCCTCCCATGTACCCCACGGAGTGGAATTGATATGTGGCCATGACTTAAAGGATGACCAAGAATTCTTCAAACATAGAAGAAAGGGAAGGGCATTAAGAAGACCAATGTGGCTGGAACAGAGGAAACAGGGGTGCATGTATGGCAGGGAGTAACGGAAGTGGAGGCCAAATATTTATGGTCCTGTTCACCTAGCTCAGTTGGGCTCCACTGTGGAGGCCAGCATTGCACAGGCTAGTCTAGGAAGATGCTAATCAATGCTCCAAGATCAAAGAGTTCCCTTTTTTTTTTTTTTAACAAGTTAGGGAAACTGAATCCTGAATCCCCTTTTTAAACAGTCACAACTGATTTTTAGAAAATTCAAGGTTCTTAGAAGTCCTGCAAGAAAGTTAGCCTGTTTAATTTTGTATAAAGGTTAATCAAACTTTTTGTAAGGAAATTATTTACCCCTTACCCCCTGACCCCTGCAACAACTATTTTCCAGAGATGTTGGGAATTGTTGTGTGTGCTATGCGGAGCTTTGCTAGGGTTTTTATTTTGTTTTGTTTTGTTTTTTAATTAGGGAAAGGACATGATCTTGTTTTTAGGAAGAACACTCTGGAAATGGTGTATGGAGCTGGGGAGATGGGAGTTAAGAAAAATAATTGCAGTTGTTCACATAAGAGAGCATTATGTCTAATCTCTCAATTGGAAGAGTAAGGCTGACTAGTTCTTTGCTTAAAACTCTATTGACATCCCTCCTGCCCACAGGTTAAGGTTCAAACTCCTGAACAGAATGGACAAAGCCTTCCATGATCTGGTTCCTACCTGCTTCCAGCTCCAGCTCCCACCACTGTACCCTCCTTTATAATAAATTCTCAAACAAACAAACAAAACTCCCCAAACCGGAATGTCTTATATACTCCCTCCAGCTGTTCTTGTGAGTTCTTCTTGTTGGCTGGAGTGCCTTTCTTCTCTTTGTTCATTTGGCAAATGCCTGTCTGTCTTTCAACAGTGGTCAGCTGCTCTAGGAGCTTTCCAGACCTGCCCCTGAGCTCTACCGTGTGTGTATCCCCCTCACTGTGTAGAGCGAATCACCCCTTCTGTATCACCGGTGCTTTTGTGCTGAAGTTACCACCTGGGGTTCTAAAATGCAAACTCCTTCATGGCACCATTTTTGTCACCATAGACATAAAGGCTGGCACAGTGCCTGGCACACAGTAGGTGGTTGCTGTCCTGTCAGTGAATGTGATGATGGAAATCGACAGAGAAAATGGAGAGAAGGGGAGAGACTCAGGGGAGAAATGTAGTAGGTGGCGTGAGTAGGTCTTGGTGATTTATTGGGTATGGACCCCCAGGGAGCTAAGGGACACCCTGAGGTGAGCTAAAGACCTCAGGAGGAGGAGTTTTGGTAGATGGAGAAGATGAATTTCAATTTAAGCTTGATTTTTTTTTTTATATTATTTTTTGTTGAGATAAGATTTATGTACCGTGAAATGCATGGCTCTTACACAGTTGGACAAATAAAAGAAGCTGAATTTGAGATGACTGTAAGACATCCAGGTGGTGGTATTCTAAGGATGGTCAGCAGTGTGAACTGAAGGAGAGAGTTTGGTGCTAGAGATTGAGCTCTGGGGTCCTTGTGAGAAGGATGCTGGGTGCAGATGAGGTGGCCCCCGGGGACGAGAAGCCAGGGCCAGGCAGCCATTGTGGAGCATAGCCCACATCTGGATGCTTGAATGTCTGGAGCCTTCTCACTGGTCACTGGAATGTTTTCTTCTTCCTTTGGCTGATTTCTGTTTCTGTTTTGGCTGGGCTGGGCTTCCTTTTTGTTGTTGTTTGTTTAGGACGTGGAAGGGTTAGAAAGTGTACAGGAGAGTGGAAGGGATATGGAATGCGATGGTCACAGTTAATTGGGAACATATGTAGAGGACCCATACTTTGATCTACATGACCAGACACACTCATGAGCGCGGTGTTTCTTCATCCACTCACCAAGAGTCAGCCAATCGCTCCCTGAGTGACGGGCTCCCACCTCCAGCGATCACGATCACCACATACAACACATGAGGAAAGAATTCTGAGACAAACAAAAATGACTCATAGCCTGAGATGAAAACTGAAAATTGCATTAACCATGCCACCTCTTAGCTTCCTGAAGCAGCAGAGTCATTTGCTAATTAACTCCTTAGGCAAATAAATGTTCTGGAGGTTAGCATTCATTTCTCCCCAAAGCATAGTGCATTTAATTAAATATGTAGGAAGAATTCATTCTCCTGGACAGAGGAGGCATGGAGATGTGGTGGGAAGATCCCTAGTCTGGAAGTCTAGACATCCTTGGTTATTTTTCCAGTTTTTTCTGCTGTGTGACCTAGGGCAAGTCACTTGGCTTTTCTGAGCCTCAGATCCTTCTTTGGTAACCTGCACAAAATGTTCACTCTGAATCCTGTATTCACTCAACTCCTTAAAGAATATTTTTTAAGCTCCTACTCTGTTTCTGGCACTGACTTGTTAAAAATCCCCTGCTAAAACAATTTTTTGCTCCGGTCTCTGGCAGCCATCACTTTTAATTCAAAAGCATACTTCTGCTCTTTATGCCAGAGGATGGAAAAGTGTGTTGCGCGCTGCTCTGGTTCTTTGTAGGAATTTTGTTCTGGCCCAGATGAGTGGGTGTAATAGTGCCGATCTGGTGAGGCTGAAGGAATGCTGGGATTGGACTGGAATAGACCTGGATTTGGGTCCCAGCTCTGCCACTTACTGGTTTGTGACCCCGAGTAAGTTACTTAGGTTCTCTGAGCCTCACTTTTCTCATCTGTTAAGTGGGGATAGTAATACTCACTTCTTCAAGTTGTCTTGAGAAATAAGACGATGGATGTGGAAGTGCTTGTCCTAGTGAGCAGAAGTTGCCCCATGACTTTGTTCACCTCAAACATTTCACATATCCAAGCCATTCACCTGCGCCACGACTTAGTTTATAAACAGTTCCTGGAACTTGAAGGACTAAAGTGGTCTTATTTCCCTCAGTATATCCTCACACTTGCCTTCTCAGTGCATTTCAGACAGACTTGAAATCAGGCCCATTTCATCTCCACTTTCTACAAACTGGGACTGTGGTTTCTGGCAACATTTTTATGTTGGCAATGCATTGTGGGTGTGCCAGGGAGACAGTTTTAATTAAATTTTATTGGCAATGCCTCCAAAAAAAGTATAGAATTATAGACCATGTCAGCTGAAAGGATGCAGAAATTCTGTCATGAGGACCGACTGCCTTGTTTACATTGGGGACTCTGAAGTTGGGGGTGGGTGATATTGACCAGCCCCAGGTATCAGTGAGTTAGTGGCAGGTTGGCAGATAGGCTCTTGGTCTAACTCTCTTTCCCCTAAAGCATAGAATCTTTCCAATCCTAAAACATTTTAATTTCTTGTATCTCAAGTGATCTGAAAGCTATTTGCTTAATCCATAGGACTCTCCTTGCCCTTTTGTACTGAAGGACATTCACTAATTTAGACCATTTTACTGACCTTTTCGAGAATTCAGTGAGGTAAACTCTGATACCACAAGGGACAGCAGAAACCACAGAGATCAGAGTATGTGGCAACTCAGATTAGATTTAGACAGAATATGCACCATTGGAAAAGGACAGAAAGACTTCAGAGGCCTTGAGTGGACAGCGGACTACTGCTTCTTCGGTCTACAGATCCGTGATGCAGAGACGCTTCCCATGTGGTGCTCTGAGCTTTGCGTTAATCAGGGTTATGAGCAAGCAGCCGCAGCGTGAACAGCTCTGGGGGACAGCGGAGGCAATTCTTGGTGAGACCACATGAGGACTACCATGCACACCTCTCCCTCCCTCCTTCCCTTTCTTTCTTTCTTTCGCAGACTTATCCTGAGCACTTTTTATATGCCAGGTTCTTAACTCTTCCCATGAAAAACTAGTGATTTTTTTTCCTCCTTGGTCTCCCTTCAAAAACTCATCTGTCATTCTTACTCATCTCTCCACCTTTTGTCCTTTTGTCCTTCCTTCTCTGTCACCTCTCTGGTTTCCCCTTCCTCTTGTGTATTTGTTTTGTAACCCAGAAGTCAGCTCTGGTCTCCTGGCCAATGAGATACAGAATATATTGCCATGAACTTCTCATTCCATGCCCTGTGGAATTCCAAAGCTCTCCTACGTTTCTAAAACTCCAATGGGAGGTGGAGGAGGGGTTTTGTTTTCACAGTCACTTCCGGCTCCAATCTCTGAACTTCTCTTGAATTCATTTGGTTCATAGGCCATTTCACCACCACCACAGTGGCCACCCCCAATAGGCTCTCACCAATTGACCCTGACATGAAACTCTGCCTCTTCCTAGATCTCCACAAAAACAAAATGAAATAACACTATAGGGGATTGAATAATGTCCTCCCAAAATGTATGTCCATCTGGAACATCAGAATGTGACCTTGGTTTTTGCACATGTAATTAGTCAAGATGAGGTCACACTAGAATAGGATGAACCCTAAATCCAACAACTGATGTTCTTGTAAGAGGAGAGGACATGCAAAGATCACAGAGAGAAAGAAGGCCATGTGAAGACAGAGGCAGAGCTGGAGTGATAAAGCCACCAGCCAAGGAACATCAAGGACTTCCAGGAGCCACCAGGAGCTAGGAAGAAGCAAGGGAGGATTGGTGCCCAGAGCCTTCAGAGGGAACATGGATGGCCCTCCTGACACCTTGATTTTGTACTTCTAGCCTCCAGAACTGTGACAGCATAAATTCCTGTTGTTTTAAGCCACCTAGTTTTTGGTACATTGTTATGGCAGCCCTAGGAAACAAATATACTCCATTCACATTTAGGCGTGTAGTCAAATTTACTGAGGATTTGAGATTAGAGGGCCGGACCGAGAGGAATCTACATTTTGGTTCTCCATCCCTGCTGTTCCACTGGCTCCCTCTTCCACCACCCATCCCCCCCTCTTCCCTGCTCTCCTTGCCTTTCATCCTTTCTTCCTATGAAGTTCCTAAACTTCAGATTCATCTTACCCTATTATGCAGAACTCCAACTCCCAAACTTAGCTCCCAGCCCGCCATTCAGGTCAAAACCGCTCCAGGGGAATGGCAGCCGCCTCTCAGAACGGAGATGTGGATTTATAAAGCTACTTCTGTCTCCCTTTTGGGAGGACATCTTCCTTCTCTACTTCCTGTCTTCATTCTACCAGAGGCAATGGAGGAGGCTGTGCCAGCCTTTACCCCCAACCGGCCCCTCAGCACGCTCAGGGCATGGAGTGGGGAAGTCGCGAGGAACCTGTCATCTGTCAGTCAGTCTAGCCTGATAGTTCTGTGTCTGGATGCTGCCATGGGGACTTCGGAGAGATACTAAAGGAGTACAAGAGGTCTTGCCCTTGAGGAACACTCCAGAAGATAACCAATCCTTAGCTTTTCTTCTTTAAAAGCTTTGTTCAGTTTGTTTGGTCTTTTCCATCTTCAAATAAAAATCTCTTCCATTCTACTTCCTCCTCCTCCTCCTCAGTATTCCGTCTTCTCCTATGTGTCTATATGTGTAGAGCTTTAAAAAGTTTTGCATTCATTGTTTTATTTTATTTTTTAATGCTTGAATATTTCTAAGCCCACGGGGCAGTATTTTTCTTTTCAAGTTTTGTGGGTAATAAGGAAAATCAAGCCCAGGATAAAGCAAGATCATCTGTGTTTAAATGACAGAGGTTGCCCTAAACCCCAGGCCAATGCCCTTCCTGCAAACTCCATGGCTTTCTTAGAGTGGGTGTGAGCTGTAGCCTTTAGCCTGGAAAAATACATTTCATTTAGACTAGCCATCTCTTGTTAGAGCTAGAGCTAGAGCTCTGGATACTTGATTCCATTTCAAAACCATGCTGTGTTTAAGAACAGACTTCTAGCCTAATTTTAAATTAAGGTTATTAATCGGTTTCAAGAACTCTGTATTTTGACTCTGGCTTCAGAAAAATATTCTTACTAGGTTACACGAGTATTTTGAAATTCAGTCCTTACTTTTTTTTAATTCAATAAAAGTTTGCACAAACAATGCATCCCACAGGAGAAACTTACGCCAGATCCCAGATGTTTAACACGTTTGCTTCAGATATTAGAGTTCATGGCCTCTTGTGCTTGTTAAACCAAAAAATGTAAGCTCATAGAAATGAGTTTTAATAACTAGGAGTGCTGCAAGGTCAGGCTGAATTCTGGGCAATTGCAGCACTTCAATAACCTTTTGATCACAGATTGTGTGTGTGTGTGTAAGTTTTAAAAACAATCCAAGGAGAGAATTCAATGAAGGGGAGCATGAACTATTTAGTTTTGACTCAATTCCACTTAAATTAAATCTACACAGAAATGTTTAAAAAGTTCCTTTTCTGATCCTGACATTGACTGTCTAGTTTGTAATCACTTACCTGGGTCTGCCATTTAATGAACCAACTGTCTACTGGCTAGTCTTGGGGTTCAGAATGCCATTAAAATAGTGAACACCTACTGGGGACTGACTGTGCCAATCATTAAGCTATTTTCTTTGCATATGTTACATTATTTAATCCTCATGCCTGTCTCTGTCCCTACTACCACCTGAGTCCCAGACACCTTTCTCTGTCACCTTGATTATAGGCAGAGTCAGCTAGCACCATGGTCTTCCTGCTTCCACCTCTGCCCCCTGCCCCTAGAAGTCTATTCTCAGTCCAACAGCTGGAGTGATCAGTATAAATGTTAAATCAGTTCATACCATTCCTCTCTACTCCAAACCCTCCAATGGCTTCTCCCCCTATTTAGAGTAAAAGCAAATGTGTAATAATGGCCATGCCATCTCCTTTACCCCAAACTCTAGCCCATGTTCCTCTGCCTCCTATTTCTAGCCTTCTTCCTCTCTCTCTTGCTGCAGTTGCTCCAGCCCTCTCCTCAAACACGCCAGGCATGTTTCTTCTGTATGATTCACTCGTCAAGCAAAGGTTAAAGCACACGTATTAGATCACATCTATTAAGGTACGAAAGTGGGAGGTAATTTATTTTAAACAATTCACAAGTTAATGATCTATTGGTGGGGGTAAAAAAAAATCAAAAGTCCATGATAATTCATTTTTTTCCAATAATCTTTGCTATGGGAAATTTGGCCAAAGACAACTTTTCCTTATAATTTGAAAAAGTCAATGTTAGTGAAGCAAAGCATTTTTATCCCAATAGAATATGCCTATTGTTTGAAAGTTGTTCATTTTCACCTATTATACAACATTAAGGGTTGTGAAATTTCCATTGTGGTCATCTAGTACCTGGGAGTAACTTACTGAACCACTGAATGAGCAATGATACACGAAAACTAAGGCTATCTTGAATAGCTGGAAAATGAATCAGTTGGGGAAATATGTTTCATATAATTCAGAAAATGCTTTTTGAAGCACTAAACCTTTAAACTAACTTTAGTCATTTTCATGGACATTAAAAATAACTTTGACCACTTTTTGTCTTAGTAGCCAGATTCTACCATGTGTAAAATTTTCCTTGGTGATGATTCAGGATAAACATCAGTGGCTGCGCTCTGCTGTATTATTACTATAATATAGTGTGTAGGTCTGTTTGCCCCTCTACTGAATGGCCCCAGGCTGCTGTGCTTCTTGAATCCTTATTTTTTTTTTTTTTGTATAATTTTACATGGGCTTTTGGGAAGGCAAAAAGAAGTCATAAATAGGCAATTTGAAGTCTGAGAATTTTGTGGGAGCCTCGGCCATTGTGATGCTTCCAATGGGAGAGAGAAGTTTATGTGCTAAATACAAGTGAAACGGCCTTACATGACTTTAGAAACCTCCTTCTTCTCCAGCCTGATGCTACTGTAACAGCATCCAACAGCCCTATGGCATTGGCCACTTATAGAATTTGGGACCAGAGACACTGTGACACACTATTTAGGGAGAACAACCAAAGATAGGATTGCGGGGGAGGTCCCAGACGCAGATTCCATTCACTTTGTAGCTTATCTATAGGAAGCTCTGTTCATGACACTGAAATCGTTATTTAGTCCAAGACTGACTTAACCTGACAATGTAAATATTTATACATATACTATTGTTGTAAAGTGGTCTTCATCATATAATTCACATTTAAATAGTGTTTAAATGCTTTTGTGTTTTTTATTTCATTCATCAAATATTTGTTCAGTATCTACACCACTGTCCCAGGCCTTACAACAGACATTGGAAATACAAGATGAATATGGCCTCATCCCTCCTCATTTTCTTATTTTAATCATCATAATGACCCTGAGAGGTTGCTAGGGCAAAGGTTATTATTATCCCTATTTTGTAGAAAAGAGATTGAAGCTCAGGGTGGCTTTTGCACTGTGGCAAAAAGGTATTAAAGCCAGAACTTTTTAAACTCAGGTTTTCTACCTCTAAATCCCATTTTTTTCACCCAGTTCCATGCCATAAACAAATACTAAGAGGCAATCACTTAAAGCAAATGAAAACTAAATCATGATCAAATGAAAATGCTAAAGACTCGGTGCCAAAGAATCTCACAGGGACACAGTTTTTTCGGTATTCATATTGTTTCTTGTGTTTAAGTGACAAGAACTAAACATGTATTAACTTAGGTAAAAGATGTAGTTTATGGGCTTATAATTGGTGTGGTTTATATACTAGAAATATGGGAAAAGTAAGGGCGAAACTTATCTCAGGACTGAATGCAGCCAAGGAATCTAACGCCTTTGGAACACCTCACAGTTCTTATCTTTACTCCTCTCAACATGTTAACTTCCTTCTCCTTTTCATAAGTTGACTTCTTCTGCCTAGGAAATGTGGCCAACAAAGTGTCTTCTACCACTAAAAAGAGGACTGGCTGGTTTTTCCTATTTATAGTTTGAAAAAAAAAAAAATCTATGGAAGGATTCTGATTGACCACCTTGGGTCAGATGCCTTCTCATGAACCAATCAACTTTGAGTAAGGGAGTGAAATCATGGAACTCATAGCAACCACACAACTTTGGGATGGAAGAAGAGTGGTTCTCATGATCAGATAAAAATAGATGCTTACTCTGAGCATCCTAAACTTAACTCACAAAAACGTTTGTTTTCAAGAAATATCCTGTTCAATTTCTGGAAAGAAAATATTTGCTAAACTCCATCACAATGTTGTGCTGTGTTTAAAGGAGTCAGCACAATACCAAAGGTACAGGGGTAGCCAGTCCAGGAGGAGAAAAAGGAAGGCATCCTTTTGGAGGTGGCCCAGAGCAGTGAAAGCAAAATACGAAGGATGGGGAGATGGTGATTATGAAGAAGATCTAAGCATACAGCACAACTGAGACAAAGCTGCATGGATTTTCAGGCGTGGCTGTAGTCATCTTGGAAAAGATAGGAGGCAGAGTCCAAAACTCCTAGAGCTAGAAAGGCTATTAATCTTCTGGTCTACTCCCTTCGTTTTTCATATGAGGAGACAGATCCAGGGAAAAGTAATCTTCCCAAGACTATCCTAAAGCTTTAGTTATTTCATTGGCAAAAACAATGACACCAATTCTTGCTTATATCAGGAGGTTTTCCTTCAGAGGGAAATTGAAATAAGTTGCCAGAAGTTGAATAGTGCATTCTCCCCACCGGCCTATAGACTGACCATTGCAAGAGAACAGGTATAAATATGCAGATAGCTGATGAAGGTGAAACAGGTGATAAAAATGAAGGATGCCAGAGAAGGGGATACTGGAAAGGTTAAGAGCCAAATGGATTTTGAAGGTGGGCAATCCGTACCAAGCTAGATCCTCCACTAGCTTACTCAGGATAGTCATGATCCTGTGGCTTTTCTCCTAGTTACCATATGCCTGGACTGGCCACAATCTGAAGGTTTTCCCATTTACTTGTCCCTTTTATCAAATGTCTTAAATCCATTCTACCCCATAGGAGCAGCAATGTGGTTTGGGGAACTTATCTCAATTTAAGGGGTAGGCCTGATTAGTGACAATGGTATCTTAACCTGTTTGCCAGTATTGGTTCAAGAATGAGCATTTGACTCAGTTCTGGCCAAAGAGATATGAGGAGAGGTTTGTTGGCTTCTAGAAAAGTTTCTTTCTCAAGAGTGATCCAGGGGAATTTATTCTATTCCCCTCACCCGAACTAAGGAAGGAGGGTCTCACTGCCCCTGGCAGCCATTCTACAACCACAAAGAGAACTAGACTGAGGACAAAGCTTACATGACTCAGATCAGAGAAAAGGGAAGGAAAACATTCAATGATAAATGGTTGAATTGCCAAATCAATGACTCTGAAAGCTGATCTACCTTTGGCTTCCGTTTAGGTTAACAATATCAGTTATCTATTGTTGTGTAACAAAACTTCCCAAAACTTAGTGGCTTAAAACAACAACATTTTATCATTACTTAGTTCACAGATCTGCAGTATGGGCAGGGCTCAGTGGGGAAGGCTAGTATCTGTTCCATGAGGTTATCAGCTGGGGCAGCTTAATGAGGGCTTGGAAAATCCACTTCCAAGATGGCTTACTCACAAACTGGACAGTTGGTGCTGACTCCATCAGATGTCCTGGGCCTTATGCCTTTCCACATGAGTCTTCCACAAACTGCTTGGGCTTCCTTAGAGCATGGTGGCTGGATTTCAAGAACAAGCATCCAAAGAGGACTAAATAGAAATTGTATCACGTTTTATGACCTAGCCTTGGCCACCACACAGCAACATTTCTACTGTGCTGGTTGACCAGTCACTATGATTAGCTTAGCTACAGTTCAGAGGACATAGATTCCAACTCTTGTTGAGAGGAGTTTCAAAGAATTATGTACATGCTTTAAACCACCACACCAGCTAAAACATTTCTTTATTTTTATGACCATTTGAATTGGGTTTTCTGTTATTTGTGGCTGAAAGCATCCCAATTGATACAGGTAGTGTCACCTCAGCTGTGGGCAGCAGAATGTCCTAAATTAACAGCTCTCAATCACAACTCCAATTGTAACAAGGTTACCAGTAATTTTTTTTTTGAGACAGAATCTCACTCTGTTGCCTGGGCTAGAGTGCTGTGACATCAGCCTACCTCACAGCAGCCTCAGACTTCTGGGTTTAAGTGATCCTCCTGCCTCAGCCTCCCGAGTAGCTGGGACTACAGGCATGCGCCACCGTGCCCTGCTAATTTATTTATATTTTTAGTTGTTTGGCTAATTTCTTTCCATTTTTAGTAGAGACAGGGTCTTGCTCTTGCTCAGGCTGGTCTCGAACTCATGAGCTCAAGCAATTCTCCTGCCTTAGCCTCCCAGAGTGCTAGGATTACAGGCGTGAGCCACCATGCCCGGCCAGTAATTTGTTACTAGTAATTTAATACCAAGGTTTGCAATTATTTACTTTTTCATTATTTTCAAATCAGAGCAGAATCAAGCCTACTTCAAAAATAGCATGAGTCCTTTATGTTAATTCAAGTACAATTCTCTGAATGGGGGATAAAAGGATGGAATTGGAGCAAGGACACTCCATATGGTACCTAGGTTGAGAGCTATTGGCCAGGATGCCTCTTTTGGTAAGAGAGCTGGAAGAAACTTTAGAGTTCCTTTGTTTAGGCTCAAAATTCTTTTTTTTTTTTTTTTTGAGACAGAGTGTCGCTTTGTTGCCCTGGCTAGAGTGAGTGCCGTGGCATCAGCCTAGCTCACAGCAACCTCAAACTCCTGGGCTTAAGCAATCCTACTGCCTCAGCCTCCCAAGTAGCTGGGACTACAGGCATGTGCCACCATGCCCAGCTAATTTTTTCTATATATATTTTAGTTGGGCAGATAATTTCTTTCTATTTTTAGCAGAGACAGGGTCTCACTCTTGCTCAGGCTGGTCTCGAACTCCTGACCTTGAGTGATCCACCCGCCTCGGCCTCCCAGAGTGCTAGGATTACAGGTGTGAGCCACTGCACCCGGCCCTTAGGCTCAAAATTCTTTTCCTTCTCACATAAGCTCCAGTTAAGCCAGTGAGGCTGAAGACTTGTCACCAGGCATTTGACTCTCTTTCTAGTTCTGATGATCTGTTAACAAGGGAAGGGATAAAGAAATTCTTCTTGATCTTCTGCATTGTCCCACCCCATGATTATCTAATGCAGCAAGCCGTTTTTCAGTGTTCACTGTGTTATATCTGTTAGATACTGTAGATATAGCAACAGTAAGATGGGTTTCTCTAAGAACCTGGAAAATAAACAGAAGGCAATTGTAGAGCAATGGGAGGCCACTTAAAATTACGTGCTAAAGCAGGTATTACAGCCTTATAGAGGAAAGGAGAGTGAAAAAGAGCTGAGCATTTGCTGGATTTTAGGATGCTTCTCCATCTAGAGGCATAGCAGCAGATCCCTTGGCCCTCTCCTCAGCTATGTTTGACTGAACAAGGGTGAGCATCTGTCCCAGGGATGCCCAACCATAGACACAACCAGCAGTCTATGCCTTGTGTGTGGCCTGGCTGGAAAATATGAGCTGAACCAATCAGATTCCTTTCCCAGGAATCTGGAAGGGGAGAAGCAGTTACTTCTTAGGCAGTGGATCCTGCGTCCAAAGGTCTAGTAGATTTACCACCAAGCAAGTCAGTAAAGAATCAGGTGCAGCCTGAAGCTTTGAGGGACTGGAGACTCAGAGAAGCTGATTGGGCCATGCAGGTGTGCAAAAATATGCAGTTTCCACGAATGAGAGGCTGAGCGGTGTCTGGGTGCCTTAGGTCCTGCCCTTTCTGAGGTCTGCTTGTTCAGATTTCTGGATATGTTCCCAACATTTCCTTACGGTAGGGGGAGGACTAGAATACCATTCCTTGCTCTTTACTTGAGCTAATTTGAGTGAGTTTCTGTTACTTGTAAATATCAGAACCCTGTCTAGAACAAGTCAAGAATCCACAGAAGAGATGACGATTCCAATGGGCTTTGAGTAACAAATTGGGTTTATGTAAAGACAACACCTATATCTGGGCTTTACAGTTTACCAGCCAAGTCTGTGGTTTAGTGAAAGGAGCTTGAGCTTTAAAGTCACACACAACCTTGGGTTCAAATCCTGGCTCCTTGATCACTTCTTTCTGATCTTGGAAAAGTTACTTCTCCATAAAGTCTAGATAATAATATCTACCAATTCTTACAGGGTTGTTGCAGGAATTAAAATAAATGTATATATATGACCCATTAGCATAGTGTTTGGCATGGCAGAGGTCAATGGAGAATGGAAACTGTTGTCATTCCAAAGTAAATTGATGTGCATGTTTGGATAGGAGGAAGGAAGTAATTTTCAACCCTCCTCCCAGTAATGTAAGGTTGTTTTGATTGAAGCATTTTATATTTCCCAACATTGTAAGAGTGGCTTTATATATTTGGGCCGGGTGTGGGTGTGGGTGTGGGTGTGTGTACATGCATGTTTGTCTGGCAAGGGTACTACTTGGCTGTCCTTCCCCTCTTCCCGCTGAAGTTGTGTTCATCATGTTCTCATAACGCGTCAGCGTTATTAATCAGGCGTGCGGGATGAGATGAGCAGGGGTGATGAGTTAGTCAGGCTTCCAAGCAAGTTCGTGTTTTGCAGGAAATGCCAAATTGTTTCCTGAGGGGATGTTTTTCAGGAATGGAAGGATATGCTTTTCTGGCCCTCACAGACTCTGTCCCATCCCTTGAGTGCTGTCACCTCACAGGGTGATGTGATAGCTCTTTAAAAGCCACTTTATGGTGCTGTAGCCCAGCTGTGCTGGAAGTGTATTTGTATTGTTTTTTTCTTCTGGTAAATATAACCCACATCAAGTAGGAAATGGATTACAGACCTCCCACATTTCAAAAAAAAAAAAAAAATTAATTCCCAGTATCATCAGTCCTTTCATACGCTAGAAGGGTGGGAGAAGCTAGTGAAAGGCTGGGAGTGGTGGAGAAAGAAGGAATGTCTGAAAAAACAGTAGAAAGCATTTCCAGGCCCCTCCCCCTTTTAATTCGTATAGAGACCAATTTATACTTTAAACTAACAAACTAAACATCTTAACTAAAGTCTTAAAAAAGTATGCCTTTGGATATTTTGTCCATCTGCCAACCACATTATTCATGAATTCTCCTTATGGATTTGGAGCAGATTTAAAGAGAGAAGAAGAAAGCTTTGGCATCCTAAGCTGCCTGGGGATTTCGCTGGACGTAAGAGTTTTCCTAAAACTCTGATGAAGCAAAAATTACAAATGATAGGCTTTAGACTGCATTTCAGATTGTGATTTTGCACTCAAAATCACATTTACAATCATTACTCTTCAGAGGTAGCCTTCTGAAGAGGTTTTTAATCTTTCTTTTCTCTGCTGTGACAAATATTTAAGTTTTACATCTAACTCAAAGGGCAAAAAATATCAAATAGAATTTTACTAAGGTTAAGAAGCTGAATTCTCCAACTTACTAATTGGTGGTCCCTAGTGCTTGGGAGGGGAGTCCTGGGCAAACTGGTCTGGAACTCTGGGGCCACAGTGGGGTTAGATTTTCCCCATCCCAGAAAATCATAGTTGGAGGATATGTCAGGTAACTATAACTGTGTAACAAAAAGTCCCCAGATGCTATGGCATAACAAAATGATCATCTATTATTTCTGACATGTCTGCTGCTCAGCTGGAAATTAGCTGTGCTAGGCTGGATTTATCTGGCATGTCTTGCTCCATGGGTCTCTCACCCTCCTTGGGCCAGCCGGCTGGCCCAGGCAAATCTTCTAGCATTGGCAGAAGCACAAGAGGGCAAGCAGAAACACCTGAAGTCTCTTAAGGCCTAAGCTCCAAATTTGAACACTATTACTTCCACCTCACGTGATTGCCCAAAGGAAGTCACATGGTCAAACCCAAAGTCAAGGGGTAGGGAAATACACTCCACTCCTTCAGCAGAAGGAACTTCAAATTCATAGCAAAGGGCATGGATGCAGTGCAGGAAGAAGTCCTGGGGCCAATGCTATAATCTACTGCAGAGAAGAAGGGCTATGACCATGACTATGCCTCCAGTCAGTAGAATCACACAGCTTGTCTGTAACTGTGACAGGGCAGTCCATTCCGTGGTATTAATGATGGCTATCATAACTTCATGCTATTAAATGCTCAATATTCCTCCTAACTCTCCTAATGTTGGTTCCATGTCTTTCCTCACGCAATCTTTTGATTATCATGTAGCTTCCTGGTTGGCTGTTTCTGTAGGGCATAGTGTTTTGGCCATAAGATAACAAATGTCTGGGCCCTGCAACAATCCTGTTTCTCATTCTGTATTAATAGACAGGTACACTATAGTCTACTTCTAGTGAGCATGACCAAGCTTTCTTCAAGAGAGGTTTACTTAGTATGCTAAAGGGGAAAAGAAGCAAGTTTCTAAGCTTGAAAAGCTGAAAGTCAGTTCTTCTATCATGTAAGTTCACACTATAAAGGCAGTGTACAATTAATCACCCTCTCCTGGGCAGACTTGTACCATGGTGTGACTTTAACCCAAATTTCTGCAATTGCTATATATAACTGTAGCACTTTTCCTTCAGTAGTGGAAGGGAAGGGTGATACAAGCCACATAATATTACTGTTGGGCAGTCAAGTACATGCGTGGTATATCAGAGGGGTTCAATCAGGGAAAGAGATCCACCAGAGTATTACTGATCTAGGAAGAGGTCTTACAGGATTGTGGGAGAAACTGGTGAAATAAAATTCTGAAAGTGAGAATGAAGGATCAGAGAAAAGTCACTAGCCCTAATGAAGCCCCAGCACAGGAGTACTTGTAGGTTCAGAACTTGTTATGAATGTAGGAAGCCAGGCACATCCAATTGCTGACATGGAACCCAGGAGGAGAGCTATGGAAAATTCTATAGATAACTGTGATCTCTAAGTTGCTGCTGCTTCTGTGTATCTTCCATTAAGCCCCAGAGGCCGGCTTGGGTCTTCTGGTGGTCAGCAGGGCCAACAGTTGGGAAGAAAAGCTAGATATGGGGAACATGACCAGCCAGAACCTGCCAGCATCTTTTTTTTTTTTTTCTTTCTTTTTTTTTTTTTTTATTTCATCTTGTTATGGGGGATACAGAATTTCAGGTTACATACGTTGCTCCTGTTCCGCCTTTCCCCCCAAGGCAGAGCTCCAGACGTGTCTGTTCCCCAGGTCGTGCGCATTGTACCCATCATGTAGGTATATATCCCTCCCTTCCCCACCCCCCCCCTTCCCGAGTCAGCACCTTCAAGTGTTACCACTCCCCAAACGGTGCACAATGCACTCATTGTGTAACCTGCCAGCATCTTTGTGTCTGTCTGCCACTGTGTGTAGGCACCATGATCTTCAGAGAGACTAGCTCTGCTTCCTTTCTACCTTCCAGATCTTTCCCAAAGTCCTCTTTTTGGTCAATCTAACTTAGAACTATATAGGGAAAGAAATTTGGGGGAATGTAGTTCCAGCTTAAGCACTTTGACACAGAGTCCAGAAGAATGCAGAGTCATTTGCTTCAGATTTGAGTCGTTTCTTCCAATCCACACAGAGTTCACAGAAGTGGGGATGTAGATGTTTCTCGGCTCTACACGGTGAGTCTGGGGACCTGTGTTCTGGAATCCTGGGGCAGTTTCATAGGACCTGCCCCAGGTGCTCTCGCCCTTTTGGACCAGCTGCTCCACCTGAGCGAGTTGATCATGTCATTGGTAGAAAACCCTCTTTTTGTCTGGATCCTGTATTTCTTTGTTTTCTCCTTCATAGTCTTCCTTTAATCCCACTGGTGCTACTTACCTGTGCTAGGTGCTAAATATTTTTCATCTGGCCTCCAGTGAAACTGTCAGCATTTTGGAACTATGAAGTTTCATTGATTAGTGGAATTTGGAGGGGGTTTGGATGAGGGGAATGGGGTGTTTTGGGGAAGGGCTTTGTGGGAGGGCACTGAAAAAAGAGGACTTCATTATGATTAGATCTCTTGGTGGAGCATCTATGACCAGTTATTTTCTCATTGTTAACTTAGTTTAGTGGGTGTCAGGTACCTGGGTAAGAAAATGATGGAGTAAGGAAAGAAAAGAGAAACTCATCATATTGTAAATAGTTCCTAGTTTATTCAACTATGTGTCCTGTAGATTAAAGGTGCAAAGTCCTTAGTAAAATATTCATGACCATTCAGAGCCTACTTTCCCACACCTATCTTTTCCTCAATATATACTCAACTTTGAGTAACACTAGATCTCCTGAAGTCCACCTTGGGAAAATCCTTCAAAGTGCATGTAAGACACTGAGAAGGGCTGATAAAGATGATGAAAATAATGTGATAGTGATTCTATGCTTGTTATCAGGTTAAAAAGTCAGCATTCTGATCAGGCAGCCAAACACATCCATAAAAATTTTTCTTTTATCCACTTGGAATGAAAAGTTTCTATGACCTTAATATCCTCCTTGATAAATTTTTATGTTCTATGTTTCTCTTGCAATGCTTAGAGCAGGAGATAAAATTTTCTTTGTTTTATGTACTCTATATGTCATTGTTCATGAAAGTGCTAATCAGAGTAACTAGAGCTAGCTATTGGGAAAAAATTCCAAAATATTAGTGGTTTAACACAATAAAGTTTATTTTTCACTCACATCACCATCCAATGAAGGTTAGTGGGCAGCAGGGAGAGCTCTGTTCCATGAAGTCAGCCAAGGACATAGACTTCTCCCATCTTGTTGCATTGTCAGCTTTAGCAATGTTTAGCATGGTTTAGTAATGGTCCAAGGTCGTCAAGGTACAGGAAGAGGGAGAGAGTGGCGTGAAAGCTCACCTGTTCTTAGTTGCCTAGATCCAGAAATGAAACTCTACTTCTGCTCAAGTCCCATTAGTCAGAACAGGTCACATGGCCTAGATGCAAGGAGAATGGGCAAAGCAGTTTAGCTTTGTGCCCAGGAAAAGGAATTGAGGTTCAGTGCATATTCATGATGCTTTTGAAATGTCACTTTCTCTCTGAAAGTGCCTAGGACTGCACCTTTTATATAGTACACACGAATGTTTGTTGAACAAGTAAATGAATGAATGAATGGATGAATGATTATGTCTAGGCTTCTGCTGTTATGTTCTTCTAAGGCAGAATATTAGAAGGAAATAACTTTTAGAGAAGCCAAAATCTGTCTGCTATCTGTATTCATGTGACCATTTATATTTGTGAAATTATTTTACAAGCACTCCAGGAATTCATACTCTTTTGAAGCTATGTTTTCATTCATTTAACAAATATTTGAGTGCCTTCTATGTGTCGAGTGCTATGCTATGTGCTCAGGAAACAGGTGGAAATCATAATTCCTGCCCATTGGTAACTCACATGGAATGAGTTTAGTGGAAAGAGGGAAAAGAAGCCAATAATTACAGCTATTATGTAGGTGTCATGATAGAGACATGGATGCATTGTGGTGGAGTGTTGAGAGAGGGAACCTAATTCAGTTGGGAATGGTGTTGTGGGGTTTCATCTTTCAGAAGAGGTGGTACTTCAGCAGAATGAATATGAGTTTGCCAGTTGATACCCATAAGAGAGAGGGAAAAGGAACAGTATGTGCAAATTGGACAACTTAAGGAACTGTAATTAGTTCAGATGGTCAAAAATGTGTGGTTGGGGGTAGTGGGAGATGAGGCTGGAGGGGTAGGCCTGGGCTGAGTTGCAAAGCACTTACAAACTGCATTCAGTAAAGAATGAATAGGGATTAGGAATAGGGATTACAAGATTTGTCTCTGTCGAATGAAAGATTTGATACACACAATAAAATCTAAGCAGTCATTATCCGTACCAACCAAAATCTATTTTTCTCTCCAGATCTGCCTCAAATAATATAAGATTAGTAACATTAAAAACAAACAAAACCCCACTCAGAATGTTGCAATGATGATCCTTTTATGGGCAGAGGAAGAGCACAAAGAAAGGTTTACAATACCCTCTGTTCATCTCAATGTAGCCTTACCCCTGAGAGTAAACCAGGAAGGAGGCACACTTCAAGGCAAACAAAGGAAGTGGTATCATGATTTTGTAAGAGCTGTATCTGTCCACAGAGTGGATTCTTCTAGGAAAGCTTTTTTAGTTGGACTGTGGAAGAAAACTAGGAACAATTCGTTGCTCCTGCTCTTGGAATTTTTGCAATAAAAAAGAGGTTGTTAAAGTTGTTCATTTAAGGAACCAAGTACTTAGCCCAGTTCAATCAGTTATTGAGCACTCATGCATTCATTCATTCATTCTTCATTCAGCACATTTGAATGACCCTTTTGTGCACTACTTATGTCAGGTGCTGCAGGGGAGTAATGGATAGGTAAAGACATAGTGTTGCCCTTGAGAAGCTTCAAATAACACATGAATCTAGAGATTTCTAACCAAGGATGGGCTCTACTTAAGGATCAAATATGAGAGAGAGAGAGAGAGAGAGAAAGGGGAAGAGGGAGAGGGAGACGGAGAGGGAGAGGGAGAGGGAGAGGGAGAATATTATAATAGTTAAAAAAGTCTTGGAGCTCAAAGTCCACATTCAAATCTTGGGCAATCACTAACTGGTTGTTTGACCTTTCATTTTTTTCAACCAAAAAATGAGAATAACAGCTATATCACCATTACCAGAATTAAATGAGATGACTCATGTGAAAGTTTTGTGTAAACAGTACAGAACTTTGCAAACATTAGTGATAAATGGTTGAAGGTGAATGTACTAGGACATTTGTCAAAGCAGCATTTGTCAAAGTGTTTGTTGAAACACTAATGCCCAAGAATGGTAACAAGTATTTCTCCAGAAGAGAGTTCTGTGAGTCAAATAAATTTGGGAAATGAAGCATTAAACAAAGTAAAACATGGTTCTTAGGACTGTAAGATGCTAATGTCTGTTGTGAATCCCAAGGAAAGCAAGTATGTACTGTGTCTTCTCTCCAAATTAATGTGATCTTAGGATCTACTCCCACCTCTACTCCAGCATCTCTAGGGCCTCCAGATTGACAGAACTCACTTTGGGAAAGACTGCTGCTCTCCAGGAAGACAAGTGTTAACCTTCAATTTACAAGCCATCAGCATCTCAAAAGCTGAGCAATTCATCATCAGATAATCTAGAAATCCATTCAACAACTTCCGAGATACAGTGTTGAGATTTCCACCATGGGGAGCATAAAAGAAAAGGGCCAGGCACCTCCTTGCGAGGGTTGGAGGGGATTCCAGCATAGAACCAGGTATGTGAGGTGTTGTAGTGGACACATCTAATGCTCCCTCCAACACACCGGCTGGTGGCAGGGCAGTCACGGATATAAAGCAACAAACACGAAGAGACGCGGGCTGATTCTCAAAGACTCTATAATTAGACTTTTTATAAAAACTCTAAAAGTCAAGAAACACCAACATTTCTCCCTTTCTTAGAAAAGAGCGCAGAAACATCTCCGGAAAGAGACACTGCTCCTTCCTCCCCAATTCAGAAAAGTTCATCAGGCCAAGAGCTTTCCCTCTATATCCTTCTTTCCGCTTGTCTCCCTTCTGATCCTTCCACATTCCCGCAGCTCTGCGTGGCTCCATTTTAGACCTTTCCAGAGGGAGCAACTGAAAGGCGCGGCCAGGAGGAGCCGACACGTCGAGGACGCAGGCGCAGCGCGGCTCAGGTGCGCGGGCGGGCAGCCCCGCCCCTCCGCTCACCTCCTGGGGGGTCGGGGGTTGCTGAAGTGAGGTCGGGAGGGGAGCGGAGGGTGAGGGGTGGGTGCCCGAAGCGGGAGGGGCGGACTGGGGGCGGGGTGGACCTGGAGGTGGGGCGTGGTAGCCCTGGGACGGGGCGGGAAGGGGGGCGTTACCTGAAGGGGGCGGGGCGGCCCTGGAGGGGGCGTGGCCTCGGGGCGCGGCCGCGTGAGGTGATCCGAGTCAACATTGTCTCCGGCGGCGAGGGCAGAGCGCCCACTGCCTCGAGCAGGTGGCTGGCCTCGCTCTCCTCGGCGCGGGGTGGGGCGGGGGCGCCCCGGGAGCCTCGCGCGGAGACCCGCAGAGGGCGGGGGGACCCCGGCCGAGAAAGGAGCCGGCGCGGCTCAGGTGCGCTTCTCCGGGCGGGCGGCGCGCGGGGGCCTGGCGAAGGTGGTGACGGGGAGCGCGTGAGAGCGGCGCCTTCTCAGCGGGGTGCCCCGCCGCCCCCAGCCTCGCGGGGCTGGCTGTGGAGCGACTGTTTTTGTATGGCTTTTTGTCTCGTCTATAACTTTTTAAAAACATGTGGCCGTGGTTGGGAGTCTGGGAACTGTTCCCCCGTCTCTTCAGCAACAACGCCTGCCTCGCGGGGGCCTGAGGGAGGTTTAGGCCCCGCGACGGTAGCGATCGCGGTGGCCCGGGGGTCAGTTGCTCACCCCGGGGAGCGGGAGTGCGCGGTGGGGCGAGGCCGGGCCCGCGTCCTGCCCGGGTTGGTGGGTCCGCTTAGTGGGACGCGTGATCGGAGCGAGGGGAGACCCCAGCCCCGGAAGGGGCGGCCGCGCGTCCCGCTCCCCGCGCTGGGCTCGCGCCTCGGACGACCCATCCCAGGAGGGCTCCGGACTCCGGGAAAGAGAGAGGCGAATTTCCTTTCCCTGGGGACCGAGTTCTGACGAGACCTGGTCAGCAAACGGTTTTTATCCGTGATGTTTCTGAAACTTTGTGAAGCGGCGAAAGGGTGTTAAGATGTCACTTTCCTATGGTTTTTGCAAACTACAATCTATCCAACAGGTTTTTAGATTTGACTTCTTTTTACTGTTTTTTGTTTGCTATGGTTTCTTTTAAATATAGGCGGATACTGCGGGGTATATTGCACATTCGGTGGACGTCCAGGTATAGACAAGATAGATGCCAAGCCAAAAGCATTGATTCCTTTAGGATATTTAAAATACAGCGTATAAAAGAATTGCTTTTGTAATGAAAATATTATTCTGATTCCGGATAAGCATTTAAAAGAGTTGTGTTTTTCCAGAAATAGCCTAGAATATATTGAGAATTAGCTCCAACAACTCAACCGTATTTACCAATGTAATCCTTTGATATGTAACCTCATCATGGTTAAAAATTGCTTTTTCTGGAAGGAAGTGTCAATGTGTCTTGCCTGTGAAAGGTGGGATTTGAGGAGACTTGCTTTTTATCATCTCTTTCGTATTTTGTAGTTTTGCTAATGAATATGAGTTACCTTCATAACTGTGGGAAAAGCCTGAATAGAAATTTTTTTAACCCTTCAATAAAAATTTAAATTTTGTATTTTCTTGGCTTTGCTTGAATTGTAATTGTGTATTCACACATAAAACTAGTAAGTTGAGAGATTAATTCACGTGGAGAGAAAATGAGATTCTCGTGGGACATCTGGCAGAGCTGTCTAGTTGGCAGTTAGGTATATTGGTATCAGGTTTTTCTAAAGTCAGGCTCAGAGTTATAGATGTTGGAAGCAGCAGTGGATTTGTGAGCGTTAATCCTGTAAGGGTGTCAGAAATCACTGAGGCGCGTATATAGAGAAAGAAGAGAGGAAGACCAAGGATTGAGAACGCCAGTATTAAGTGATGGGTAGAGACAGTCAAGGAGACCAAGGAGCAGCATTCAGGAAAGGAGGAAAACTAGGAGGTGGTGGTGTCAGAGAAGCCAGGAGTGGAGGGTTTTATTAATAGTAAGGAGAGAAGTCTGTTTGGGAGTCAAATGAGCCTGAGGGATTGGGAAGATAGGAACTGATTAAGTGCCTATTGGCTTTAGTAGTTAAGAGGAGGTCATTAACCTAAGCAAACATAATTTAAGGTAAAATTGTAAGGGTAGAAGCCACATTTGAATGAATTTGAGGAGTGAACAGAGGACGAAGAAGTAAAGATAGAGAGTGTAGAATCCTTATTTCGAGAAACAAAGGTTAGAAAGAGAGGCAACAGGGTGGCAGAGGGGAGTTTATAGTCATATTGGAAATAATATAAGGACTATAGTATACCTTTGTGTTAAAGTGTGTCATCTCCCTAGGCGGGAGGATTGCTTGAGCTCAGGAGTTAGAGACTCCGTCTCTAAAACTTAAAAAAAATTAAAATGTGTCATCTCAGAGCTTTTTTCCTTTCTCATGGTTAAGTAGCAGAAGCTGAGAGCAAGTAACTGAGCATATTCATAATAAGTACTTCATCACACCCTCTGCCCTCACCCCAGTTTGAATTATGAACACTGTTTTAGTGGTATTTTGGTGTATTGGATTCAGGTGTTATTAGTGTTTAAGACACAAGTATAAACTGTGTTGGATTGTATTTCATCTGAGTTCCAGTACTTTGGTACTTCCAAGTTGCTTTTATTTGATTCTTTCATGTGTGTCTCAATGATTCTTCTAAAAAATCTTATGTAGACCTCAGATATTTGGACTAAATCAGAATCTGTTGGGGACCATCACTGGTCCCCAACCTGTTTGACACCAGGGACCGTTTTCATGGAAGACAATTTTTCCATGGACCGGGGTGGGGGTGCCGGGGGGTGGGGGGGGGTGGGGATGGTTTTGGGATGATTCAAGCACATTACATTTATTGCGTACTTTATTATTAATACATTGTAATATATAATGAAATAATTATACAACTCATAGGTTGGGGACCCGTGGTATACATCAGTTAGGGCCTTTGCTTCAGTTATCATACATTCAAGGGAAAATCCTCCAGATTAAAATTTCTGTATAATGAGTTTCACTTCAGTCTTCACTGAAAGTTTGATTTTTTTCTGTTGTTGTTTTGGAGTTCAGACAAACAGTTTTATGGGTGTTTTCCTCAGGAATATAAAAAAAATGGTTACAATGGAAAAGGCCAACAATCAAGTGTTGATGAGGAGGATGTGGATCAGCTGGAAATCTCATATTCTGCTGGTGGACGTATAAATGGGTGTAATCATGGAAAAATTTTTGGCAGTGTCTACTAAAGTAAAACATTTGCATAAGCTATGCCCAAATATATACTCAACAAAATTCTAGAAAATGCATCAGTGGTTACTTGGGGATAGGGACGAGAGAAAGGAGGGATGGTAAAAGAGGGACATGAGGAAACTTTTGAGGATGATGGAGATATTCATTTTCTGTGATAATGCTTTTACCAAAGTATACATATGTCTGACTCATTTAATTGTACATTTTAAATATGTACAATGTATTGTAGGTAAATTATACCTCAATACAGTATTAAAAATAAAGAGTGGAAGGAAACACATCATTTAAGTATATTTAGCTCCTTCAAATACTATAGTTATCTTAGGGTAATAGGATTATGGATAATTTTGATTTTCTTCATATAGGTTTCTGTATTTTTCAGATTTTGTGCTACAACCATGTATTTAATTAGTTTTTAAGTGAGAAATTTAGTCTGTATGTCCAAAATAGTACTTTTGACACATCTACAGATTTAAAGAATACAAATAAAATAAATACCCCATACCCATATCATGCTTAAGAAATAATACATAATCAGTAATTTTGAAGCTAACTTATGTATTCTCCCTGATTATATCTTTCTCTTTCCACTCTCCTTGATTTTCTATATAGTTAAACCACATACGTACACATTCCTAAATATTGTATTGTTTGGTTTAGTCTACTTTGGAATGCTGTGTAAGTGATACTATACTATATGATTTGTGTGACTTTATTTTGGGCATTATATTTGTGAGATTCCTTCATGTTGAGGTGTGTTACAATTCGTTTATTTTTTATTGATGTACATCATTCCATTGTGTGACTTTACCACTGTTTATCCATCATCCTGTTGATGTATATTTAGAGTGTTTTCAGTCCTCTTTTTTTTTTTTTTTTTTTTGAGACAGAGTCTCACTTTGTTGCCCAGGCTAGAGTGAGTGCCGTGGCGTCAGCCTAGCTCACAGCAACCTCAAACTCCTGGGCTCAAGCGATCCTACTGTCTCAGCCTCCCGAGTAGCTGGGACTACAGGCACGCGCCACCATGCCCGGCTAATTTTTTCTATATATATTTTAGTTGTCCATATAATTTCTTTCTATTTTTAGTAGAGACGGGGGTCTCGCTCTTGCGCAGGCTGGTCTTGAACTCCTGACCTTGAGCGATCCGCCCGCCTCAGCCTCCCAGAGTGCTAGGATTACAGGCGTGAGCCTCCCAGAGTGCTAGGATTACAGGCGTGAGCCACCGCGCCCGGCCTCAGTCTTCTTTTTTTTAATTTAATTTTTACTTTTTGCCATTAAAAGCTGTTTTGTTATGACTATTCTAATCCATATCTTTTTGTGTTCATGTTTACAAATTTCCCAGGCTTTTTAAAACCTAGGAGTAGAGTTGTGGATCTTCAGTTTTGCTAGATAATACTGAATTGTTTTATAAAGTGGCTGTACCACTTTATACAAGCAGTGTGTAAGTGTTCACTTTGTTCCTTCTCTCAACACCATTTCAGACATTTGTACATTTGTAATTACCTGAATTTTTTCTTTTTGAGAATCTGGTGGTTGAGAAATAGTATCCCACTGGGGTTTTAATCTACATTTCCTTAATTAATGATGATGTTGCACCTTTCATAGTTACTCTTCTGTGAATGTCTCCTTATGTTTTTTGCCTATTTTCTATTGTTTTGTTTTGTTTTTTTGTCTTTTAAAAATTGATTTCTAGACGTTC
The DNA here is from genome assembly GCF_041146395.1 of Eulemur rufifrons. Classification (NCBI taxonomy): domain Eukaryota; kingdom Metazoa; phylum Chordata; class Mammalia; order Primates; family Lemuridae; genus Eulemur; species Eulemur rufifrons. The sequence continues at coordinate 115,064,262 of NC_090984.1, read as the reverse complement.
TTTATATATTCTGGATACTCATCCCTTGTCAGTTATGCATGTGGCACATTTCTTTTTCTCAAAGTGAGCAGCTTGCTTTTTACTTTTTTATGGTGTCTTTTGACAAAAACATTTTATAGTTTAATGTAGTTGATCCTGTCAACCTTTTTCTTTTATGATCTTATATTTTCTGCTAAAAGCAGGGGGATATATGGGAAATCTCTGTATCTTCTCAATTTTGCTGTCATTCTAAGACGGCTCTAAAAATGTCTATTAAAAAAGTTGCCTTTCATATTTGTCTTTAAAAAAATTTTTCATTTATTTATTTTTTTCCCACCCAGAAAGCTAAGAAACCTTTCATATTTGTTTTCTTAATCCATGTAGAATTGATTTTTGTGTGTTGTAAAGTGGAGATGTGAAGTGGGAGCCTAGTTTCTTTTTTTTCCATATGGGTAATCAGTTTTTCCCAGCATCATTTATTGAATATTCTGTTTTTCATTCTACTAATCTACAGATTTCATATATCAAGTTTTGCTATATGTGTGGTTATGTTTCTAGGCTACTCTTTGTAAAACAGACATCTGTTTGTGTATCCTTACTGCAGTCTTATTTACTTTGGCTGTATAAAGAACCTTTATACCTGAGAGAACAAGTCATCCACTCATGCTTCTTTTCAAACTAGACTCCTCCTCAAATTAATGTTTATTTTATTCTTTTTTAAAAGTAAACTTTTAATTGGAGTGTAATGTGTTATTTAATTCTTAAATATCTACTGTAATCACCTGAGGTCATAAGTAATACTGAAGCTACTCTAATGTAGACTCTATCAGGCTGCAAGTCCTTTCTTAACTCACTAGAATTAATTTTAACTTGTATAAACATAGGATTTTCCTTGTGGGCATATACTAAGTTGAGGTATTGCGAGTAACTTTATAATGAAAACATCTAAGAATACTCTATTTAAAAAACAATTCAAAAAGATAGGAATTAACTTGCCATAATCAAAGAGAAAGCTGAAACTATGAGAGACTAAAGGAGCCTTTAATTAAAGTCTTAGTTGCTGCTCTGAGGGTATTTGCTAAACTGGGGAAACTTGATGGATTTGAATAGGAATTTGATGGATTTGCAGGGCACCAGGGATAGTTGGAAGTCAGCTCAGGGCTCATTCAGGGTAAGCTAAGAAGACTTTCTGGCCCCACTTCTGCTCTCTCAAAGTTCATATCACTTTGGTGGTCTAAAAAATTTTCAAGATACAAATTTTTAAAAATCTTTTTCTTTTGAGACATTCAGATACCATAAAATTCACCACTTTAAAGTATATGATTCAGTGGTCACCCGCCAAAAGAAACTTTGTATCCATTAGTAGTCACTCTCCATTTCACTCTTCCTTCTCAGCCCCTGGCAACCACTAATATACTTTCTGTTTCTATGGATTTGCCTATTCTGGACATTTTCTATAAACGAAATCATACAATGTGTGGCCTTTGGTGTCCTGCTTCTTTCCTAGCATAATGTTTTCAAGGTTTATCCATCTTATAGCATGAATCAGTACTTCATTCCTTTTATGGGTGAATATATTCCATTGTATGGATATATACCACATTTTGTTTTTTTACTTATCAGTTGATGGACATTTGGGTTGTTTCTATTTTTTGACTGTTATGAATAATGCTTCTATGAACATTGTGTAAAATTTTTTGTGTGGAAGATATGTTTTCTATTCCCATAGGCATATTTACCTAGGAATGGAATTCCTGGATCGTATGGTAACTCTGTGTGAAGTTTTTGAGGAATTGCCAAAGTATTTTCGAAAGCAGTTGCATCATTTTATATTTCTGTCAGGAACATATGAGGGTTCCAGTTTCCCCACATTCTCATCAATACTTATTTTTTGTCTGTGTTTTTGATTAGTGTGTGTGAAGTGGTATCTCATTGTGGTTTGATTTGCATTTTACTAATAATCCGTGATATTGAACACATCTTAATATGTTTATTGGCCATGTGTATATCTTCTTTGGAGAAATATCTATTTAAATCCTTTGTCCATTTTTAAAATTGGGTTATTTGTCAAGGCATGAATTTAAAATGATCTAGTAAACAAATACAAATATTCTGTGGAGTATACTTTCATTTTTTGGCTTAAGAAAAGTCCTACCAGTAAAGTTTCATGGTCAATGAATAATTTATTGTCAAAGATAACCAAGTACACAAGGAAATAAGACATCTTGAGCAAAAATCAGCAGAAATAATAGATAATTAGAAATAAACCTACAAAAGCTTGAATTACCAGCCATGGATTATTAAAATAACTATGCAGGTCTATATTTAAGTAAATAAAAGACAAATTTGGAGACATATGCAGAGATCAGGAGTCTAAAAAAGTGACAGAGCTACAGAGCTGGTTGAAAAAAGAACTAAATGTAATTAATTTATTTTATTTTATTTTTTTAGAGACAGGGTCTCACTCTGTCACCCAGGCTGGAGTGCAGTGGCATGATCATAGCTCACTGCTAACATAGTTCAAAGGCACAGAGGTAAAAAAGAAATAGTGTGTTTCTAGAACTGCAGGTGGTTATATTTTGAAGCTTAGTATTTGCAGAAGGAGATAGTGGAAGATGAGCAAAGAGAAGGGGTCATATATTTAGGAAAATAAATTTTATCCTGAAAGGATTAGATTTTATCCTGATAGGGAGCCATGGAATTACTTAAAGCAGGTAATGAACATTGGCAGCACAGTTAGGGGATAAAAAGAGTTTGAAAAGGCAAACCTATTAGCTGCTGTTTGTAATTTGGGCATATGATCACACCTGAATCAAGGTAGTCAAATTGAGGGTGGAAAGGAAGCTGTAGAAATTACAAGTATTAAGGAGCTCCACTCAACAGAATTCTAGTCCTTGCCTATTCTTTCTGTTGCTCAGTACCTTGCGAAATAATGCAAAGTGCGAAAAACTCAAGGCCTTTGCACTTTCTGGAATACTCTGCCCTCACGATCCTTTCTTGTCATTGAGCTTCCAGCTGGATTGTTTCCTCCTCAGAGAAGCCTTTTCTGATTACAGAAAGTTAACATTAGGGTTCCTCTTGAATCTTGGTTAATTTTTTTCATCAGATCAAACATTTCATATGTTAACTTAGTTTTGTTTATCCCCCTCTACGCTGTAAGCTCTCTGAAAGTGGAGCTTTTGTCTATCTTGTTCACTGTTGTATCCTCAGTGCCTAGCAAATTGCCTAGTACATATTAGATGCTCAGTAAATGCTTATAAATAAGTGAATGGATAAATTGGGTGTGTTGATTATGGGAACTGAAGGACCAAGGATGACATCCATACTTCTGGTTTAGTTTGTTAGCTGGATGGTGGCACTATAGTAGGAAATACCAGAAAAATAGCAGGTTTGCAGGGGAAGGTTGTGATAATGTACTGTCCTTCATTTGTAAGAATGCCTCAGGCAGGGCTGTTCCTAGGCTATGTCAGGCCACTGAAGGCAAAAAAGCACTTTGGGAACCTCAGACATGGGGTGATTTTTTCTTTCTTTCTTTCTTTTTTTTTTAGATGGAGTCTCACTCTGTGGCCCCGGCTGGAGTGCAGTGGCATGATCATAGCTTGCTGTGGCCTCGAACTCCTGGGCTCAGGCGATTCTCCCACCTCAGCCTCCCAGAGTGCTCAGATTACTAGTGTGAACCACTATGCCCATCCAGTATTAAAAGTATTTTAACAGGCTGGGCACGGTGACTCATGTCTGTAATCCTAGCACTTTGGGAGGCCAAGGCAAGAGTATCACTTGAGGCTAGGAGTTCAAGACCAACCTGAGCAAGAGCGAGACCCTGTCTCTACAAAAAATAGAAAAATTAGCCTTGCATGGTGGCATGCACCTGTAGTCCAAAAAACATATTTTAACAACCTGTCTAGTGTGGGCACTGACCAATCAGAATGGACACTATCCATAGTATTAGAGCTGGGTCATGGAGGCCTTTCTCAGACATTAACACAGAGGATAGCGAGGGAAGAGTTAGAGTGCCTAGGGTGGCTTATAGCTTTTACCTACTGATATGGAAATATTTAAATCTTTTCACAGTCTGTTTCCATACTGGAATGTTCTGGCTAAGTGTCCTCATACCATTCCTGGGATTGGATAGAGTGCCTCACATGAATCAGATAGATTGCAAGTAGGATCTAATGATAATAATTATAATCATGGTGATGGCAGCAAACATTTACTGATCTCTTATAATGGGCCTGGCGCTAGTTTAGTGCTTTATGGGCATTACCTTAGTTGATCATCACAATAGCCCTAAGAAGTGTTTTTATTAGCTGATGACAAAATTCAGGGTTAGAGAGGTTAAGTAACATGCCCAAGGTCATTTAGCTAATAAGTGAAAGTTATAGGATTTGAACCTAAGCAGTGTACTTTTACCCATTTATATTTGCTTCCCCTTATTGCTAAAAAAAAAAAAAAAAAAAAAAAGCAAATAAGTGGTATTCAATAGAGATAGCCAGCACATGGTTTGTTAACCTGACTGGTCCTGCCCTTCTGCCCATACCCTACCTAAAGCAATGTAGTATATTAGAAAAAGGTGGGAAACTTAGGTTTTAGTTCTGAACCTAACGATAGTTGTCTTACTATTTTATATATGTAAAATGAAGGACTTTGACAAAATGATCTCTAAGGCCTTCTTCTCTGTTAATGTTTTTGAGATTTCTTTTTCTGTTAATGTTCTATAACTGTGTTATTTTGTTTCAACTTTATTGAGATATAACTGATATACAATAAATTACATATACTTGAAGTATACAATTTGATAAGTTTTCATATTGTATGCACCCATGAAACCATCACCATAATCAGTATACTGACTATATCACCCTCAAAAGTTTCCTCCTGCTCTTCTGTATCCTTCCTTCCTGCCTATCTCTGCCCTCTGTCTCTCCACCCCTCACTGTCTGCAGGCAGCCTCTGATTGGCTTTTTGATTAATTTCCATTTTCTGTAATTTTATGTGAGTTGAATCATATAGCTGAAATTCAGCTATAAAACATTATCAATAAGATAGCCGGAAAAGCTAAATTAAAGAAAAATAAAATAATAAGACAGATGGAGAACTGAAATATGGCTTTGTTATTAACGAAGCTAATACAAGAGAATATGGCATGTATCTGTATGGCATGTACTCTCTTTGTTGGTGTTCTTTCACTATGTGTAATTATTTTGAGAGTCATCCAGGTTGTTGCATATATAAATAGCTTACTGCTTTATTGCTGATTAGTATTCCATTGAATGGATACATTATAATTTGTTTATCTGAGTAGATTAAATAGATGGATATTTGATGGTTTCCAGTTTTTGGCTATTTCAAATAGAGTTGCTGTGAGCACTAGTGTACAAGTCTTTGTGTAGACATATGATTGCTTTTGTCTTGAGTAAATACATGGGAATGGGATGTTTGGATCATATGATATATATATGTTTAACTTAAGAAACTGTCAAGCTATTTTCTAAAATGTACCATTTTAAATTCCCACCACTAGCATATGAGAATACTACTTGCTCCACCTACATGTAAACGCTTGGAATGGTCATTCTTTGTAATTTTATCATTTCTAATAGGTGTGTAGTGTTATTTTGTAGTTTTAATTTGTATTTCTCTAATATCTAATGGTGTTGAGCATGTTTTTATGTGCTTTTTGACCATTTGTATATTTTCTTTGGAGAAGTAGACACTTCTACTTCAAATCCTTTGCCTACTTTTTAATTGGGTTATTTTTCTTTTTATTATTGAGTTATAGCAGTTAGGTATAAGCCCCTTATTGGAGCTTATCATAAGATTTGCAAATATTGTCTCCTAATCTCTGAATGGTCTTTTCACTTTCTTAATGGTGTTTTTGAAGCACAAAGTTTTTAATCTTGATTAAGTCTTATGTCAAATTTTTCTTTTATCATTTGTGCTTTTGGTGTTGTATCTAAGAAATCATTGCCTAACCTAAGTTTACAAAGATTTATTTCTATGTTTTCTTCTAAGAGTTTTGAAGTTTTAGCTGTTATATATGAGTCTGCAATCAATTTTAAGTTAGTTTTTGTGTATGGTGTGAGGTAGGGACCCAATCTTGGGGAGGAGGGTGGCATGTGGTGTCCTAGCACCATTTGTTGAAAAGACTGCTCCTTTCCCTTTAAAATGTCTTGGCACCTTTGTTGAAAAATCAGTTGACCATAAATGTAACGGTTTATTTCTGGACTCTCAATTTTATTCCATTGATCTATATGTCTTTCCTTATGCTTACACTACACTGTCTGAATTACTATAGTTTTGTGGTAAATTTTGAAGTTAGTCTTCCAACTTCATTCTTTTTTTTAAAAGATTGTTTTGGCTTTTCTGCATTCTTTGCATTTCCATATGAATTTTAAGATCAGCTTGTCAATTTCTATAAAGAAGCTGGGTGGGATTTTGGTAGGAATTGTGTTGAATCTGTAGACCAATTCAGGGAGTCTTGCCATCTTAACAATATTGATAACATTAGCATGTTAACAATATTACATCTTCTAATCCATGAATATGGGATGTCCTTAAATTTACTGAAGTCTTCTTTAATGTCTTTCAGTAATGTTTTGTAGTTTTCAGTGTACAAGTCTTGTACTTCTTTTGTCAGAGTATTCCTAAGTATTTTAATTTTTTAAAAAAAATGTTATGAATGGAATTGTTTTCTTAATTTCATTTCTGAACTACATTTTCAGACTAACATTTCATTGTTAGCGTATAGAAATACAATTGATTTCTGTATATTGCTCTTATATCCTTCAACCTTAGTGAACTTGTATATTACTTCTAGTAGCTTGTTAGTGGATTTCTTAGGCTCTTTGTATTTACAAGATCATATTGTCTATGAATAAAGAAGGTTTTACTTTTTCATTTTCAATATGAATGCCTTTTATATCTTTTTCTAGCCTAATTACCCTGGCTAGAACCTCCAGTACAGTGTTGAATAAAGGTGGAGAGAGTTGATGTCTTTGTGTTTTCCCTGGACTTACAGGGAAAGCATTCAGTCTTTCAGCAGTTACTATGATGTTAGCTGTAGGTTTTTCATAAATGTTCTTGTTATATTGAAAAGAGTCTCTTCTATTCCTAGCTGCTCAGCATTTCTATCATGAATGAGTATTAGATTTTGTCAAAAATTTTTTTGCATCTGTTGATATGATCAAGCAGTTTTTGTCTTTTTCTATTAATACAAAGTATTACATGAATTGATTTTCAGATGTTAAATCTTAAAATCTTGGGATAAATCTTTCTGGATTATGATGTATAACTCTTCTTATATGTTGCTGGATTTGGTTTGCTAGTGTCTTGTTGAGGATTTTTGTGTCTATGTTCATGGGAGGTATCCAACTTGCTAAAAAAAAAATAAAACAAATAAGTGGTGTTCAATAGAGATAGCCAGCACATGGTTCATTAACCTAACTGGTCCTGGCCTTCTGCCCATACCCTATTTAAAGCAATGTGGTATATTAGAAAAAGTTGATAACAAATTTTGTTGGTGACAGAAATAGGTACTCTTATACATTGCTATTGGGAATGTGAAATGGTGTAGATTCAGAGAGAAATTTGTCATATTTCTAGGTTGTCCTATTTCTAGGAATCTGTCTTGACAGATAGGTACTGAGAAATATCTGAGAAATATGTGTGTACAAAGCTACTGTAACACTATTTCTAATAGCAGAAGATGTAACAATTCAAATCCTGATTTTAACAAAACTATAAAAAAAAATTGAGACCTTAGGGGAAATTTGAACACTGACCAAGTAGTTGAAAATGTGTGTAGTTAATGATGTTAATTATATGTGATAATGTTATTACAATTATGTTAAAAAAGAGCGCTTTTAGAAATATTTGATATAATACATTACTGATACTATTTAACACTGATACTAGTTAATGCTTGAAGTGATCCATCTTCAACCAGTGAGAGCCCCTTGAAGTTAATTCCTGAATCCTTCTGCCCCATCCTTTAGAGATCATTACTTAAGTATTTATGGATGAAATTATATGATTAGAGTTTATTTCAAAATAATCCAAAAGACAGGCTAAGTGGGGAGGTCGAGATGAAGTAAGATTTGCCATGAGTTGATAATTATTTAATCTGGGTGATTGGGATTTCGTTGTACTATTCTATCTTCTTTTGTATGTGTTTAAAATTTCCTGTAAAAAATGTATGGAGTTTAAAGTAGGCATAAATGAAGAGAGTGCATTTGGAACAAAGGCACTGAGACCCAGGAAGGTGGGAAATTCTTAAACAATTTTATGTTTCTGGTATATATAAAACAGACTTCCTTCATTTGTACTTATTAGTGTAATTCTAAGGATTAAAATAACTCATAAAGTATGCCGTTATTTGTTTATTGGCCCCCATTATAGGGCCTTTGGATTACCAAAATAATTGATGTGGAGGAAGTGAAATTTTTCTCACACTTTTTATGAGTGCCATCTTTCTTTCAAATTTTGCTTGGACATAGATTTAGGTATATCAAGTAAAAGAGAAAATTAAGAGTGGGATTTTTCTTTTTTTTCAGATTTTAACATTGGGATTGTTCATTTGGTGATTTTTAAGCATGTTATTTCAATAACTTATAAAGATATCCTAGGTTATACAGAATTATATATAGGAATAAAAATCTATCTTCCTCTTAAATATTTTTGCTTCAGAACTCTGATGTCTTAGAAAGATATAATATGGTTTATTTAATGATATCTAATGGCATTAACATGATCATTTTAACTTGCTTCCTATTCTATCAACAGGTTAATATTAAAACTGGAAGTTTGTATCTTTTGCTGGATATTGGAAATTGAATGTAATGGCAACAGAATTTATAAAGAGTTGCTGCGGAGGGTGTTTCTATGGTGAAACAGAAAAGCACAACTGTGAGTTTTCTTTTGTCTTCAGTAACATTTATTTAGTGTCATCTTTTTTGTGGCATCTTTTAATATAAAGATAAATTAGGCATTGTTTCCTAACTTCACAGAGGCGGCAGAAGGTCACACTAGGTAAATATTCCGGAACTCCAAGTACCCTGGAGCATGGGTAGAAGGAGATGAATTCAACCCAGAAGACACCCTGAGACATTGCCGTAAAGTAGATTGCATTTGCCATAAAAGTCTGAACAGGATTTTAGCAAGCTGGGTGGGAAGAACGAAGTAAGAGAAGGTGATAATTGGACATGGGCATAATTAAGTTATTAAGTATGAAATGTCCGATTTCCTTAAGTACAAAGTATGTCAGTTGATATCGCTGACACTGTGATACTCAAAGTATCACTTTGACATCTCTTGTTTTATTTTTATTATGAAGGTACATCCTCAGTCTTTCAAATGCACATTTTGGCTTGTGATTATCTTCCAAATGTTTTTTTAGAGCAATTTTTGTGAAACAGTGGATAAGTCAAAAATTTGTGTTATTTTCGAGTATGAGTTCCATCGTGGATCCAATGCTGCGCAGAGAGCTCAAAATATCAACAAAGTGTTTGGGAAGGATGTGGCTAATGAACACACAGCATGTCGATGGCTTGAAAAGTTTTGTTCTGGGGATTTTAATCTTGAAAATATTGGGCAACCTGAGACCAAGATGGATAATGATGAGCTGAAACCTGTAGTGGAAGCAAATCCATCTCGACCTGTGCATAACTTAGCAGCAAGGTTTGACGTTACTATTCCAACAATATTGGACCATTTGAAACAAATGGGCAAGGTAAAGAAGCTGATAGACGGGTTCTGCATGAATTAAACGAGCGTCAGAAGAGAATTTGTCTTGAAGCTTGCCTTTCTTTACTGTCACAGCATAAAGGTGAACCATTTGTACAATGTATTGTTACATGTGATGAAAAAAGAATTCTTTCTGATAGTCGCAAGTGTTCAGCACAATGGTTGGATAAAGATGAAGTGTCAAAACACAGTCCAAAACCGAATATTCATCAAAAAAAGCTAATGGTGTCTGTTTGGTGGTCTAGTGCTGGTATCAACCACTATAGCTTTGTGAAACCTGGTCAGTCAATTATAGTGGATGTCTACTGCAGCCAATTGGACAAAATGATGAGGATGTTTGCAATTAAGCAGGCCAGATTGGTCAATAGAGACAGGCCAATCCTCTTGCAAGACAATGTTTGACCACATGTCACATGAACAATGTTGCTCAAACTACAGAAGTTGGACTTGAAAACTCTCTGTCATCCACTGTATTCACCAAACCTTGCACCAACTGACTACCACTGCTTCTAGGCTTTGGATCACTTCTTGCAAGGAAAAAGATTCAATTCTCAACAAGTTGTGGAAAATGCCTTTAGCAATTTCATAGCTACTCACTATCCAGGCTTCTTTGCTGCTGGCATAAACAAGCTACCGTTTAGATGGCAAAACTGTGTCAGTAGTTTAGGCACGTACTTTGATTAATTGAGCTCCTTCTTGTTTGAGATATAAACTACACTTTTGATTCGAAATCAGATGTTTCATAATTTAATTACCTAAATATCTACAGTCAGTATGCATTTTATTTCGTGATTTGTTGGAGATTTTTGTAGACTTGGAAAACTAGCTTCTTTTTAGAGTTGTTTTATGTAATTAAGACTGATGTTAACCAGCAGTACTGACAAGACTTGCTTTTGTCGACAGTATTTTTCAATGATGAAATTTTACTTGAAAGCATTGTGTAATTGACTACAAAATAAATTTGTTTTCCATCTATAAACTTTTGTGGAAATGAGACTCTTTAAAAATTGCTCTTACTATTATAATAAATTAACATACTTTGGCAATAGTGTATTAATTGCTCAAACGTTGGCTGGAGAAAATTAATGTAGATCCCACAAATGTTTGATAGGACCCAAGAATAGTTTATATGTCAGGAATTTCTTCTAAAATGATTAAGTACCAAAGCATGCTAGGTTATATTATTATAGGTAATGTATATGCATATTTATGACTTCTTTTGTTTTCCTTTTTCTTTATATGCAGTTTCAGAGGAAAGAGATTTTAAAGCAGCAGTCCCAAATAGTCAAAATACTGTCTGTGTACCTCCATTTACTTCTGTTTCCGTAAAGCCTCAGGTTGGCTGTACTGAGGATTATTTGCTTTCCAAATTACCATCTGATGGCAAAGAAGTACCATTTGTGGTGCCCAAGTTTAAGTTATCTTATATTCAGCCCAGGACACAAGGAACTCCTTCACATCTGAAAGGACTTGAAGGTAAACAATTAAATGGCAGGATTTAAAAATCAACATGTAGCATTTAAATTCCGTTATTATAGTTATTTTGTTCTTTTATATCTTTTTTTTTTTTTTTTTTTTTTTTTGAGACAGAGTCTCACTCTGTTGCCCAGGCTAGAGTGAGTGCCGTGGCGTCAGCCTAGCTCACAGCAACCTCAAACTCCTGAGCTCAAGCGATCCTCCTGTCTCAGCCTCCCGAGTAGCTGGGACTACAGGCATGCACCACCATGCCCGGCTAATTTTTTCTATATATATTTTTTAGCTGTCCATATAATTTCTTTCTATTTTTAGTAGAGATGGGGTCTCGCTCTTGCTCAGGCTGGTCTCAAACTCCTGAGCTCAAACGATCCGCCCACCTCGGCCTCCCAGAGTGCTAGGATTACAGGCGTGAGCCACCGCGCCCGGCCCTTTTATATCTTTAATACAAAATTTATATAAAAGTTTATTTTTTGCTTTTTATATGTTTTGCTCTTTCTGTAGCAGAACTTAATATACAATATTTTTGAAAGATTCCATTTTGAAGTCTGATCACAATGCAATGCATTTGTGTGTGGTTTTGGGCTTTTTTAAAGGAATAACATATAGGCAGCTCTCCATATCTATGGGTCTCCTGCATCTGTAGATTCAACCAACTATATGAAAAAAACTATTTAAAAAAAAAAAGGATGAGTGCATCTGTCTTGAACATGTACAGACTTTTTTCTTATTCCCTAAGCAATACAGTATAATAACTACATATCATTTACATTGTATTAGGTATTATAAGTAATCTAAAGATGATTTAAAGTATATGGGAGGGTGTGCATAGGTTATGTGCAAATATTACACCATTTCATATGAGAGACTGGAGCATCCATGGATTTTGGTATCTATGGGGGATCCTGGAACCAATCCCTCATGGATACCAAAGGATGATTATAACAATAATAATACCTCAGTTATCCTTCACTTATCTAGAAAGAAAAAATAAAGGAATTATTTTATATTTGGTCTGTAAACATAGAAAACCTATAGTTTCTTATCTACTATTTTCTGTTATAATGTTTGCTATAATGAGAAATAAGGGAACAATCAAATAGACCTTCTTCACCAGTCTGTATTTCCCAGTCTAAATAGCTGCTTGAATAAGGTAGATTCATTGGCTGAATTTAACTAATGTGGAGGCCAATGGACTAATGAAGATAAGATTAAATAACATGGAGCTCTTCTTTTTAAAAAATTAAAAAATTAGTGTTACTCCATTGAAACATTGTCAGTCACAATGGCTTTTTTCTCTCAAAATTTTATTAGAAAAATTTCAGACATACACAAAAGTTGAAACAGAAAAGCTAACAGTGAATACCTGTGTGTCCACCACATAAATTCTGCCATTAACATTTTACTATACTTGCTTTATCACATACCAACCTACCTATCCATTACTATCCATTATTAATCCCTTTTTTAGTGGAGGATGCATTTCAGAGTAAGTTGAAGACATCAGTATACTTTCTTCTAAATACTTAAACATATATATCATTTATTGGAGTTCAATGATCTGTTTATAGTCTTTTTCTTTTGAAGTAAATTTTACACACAATGATCTGCCTAAGCGAATATTGTTGAACTTTATGTGTATATGTTGAATTTTAAGTATATATTTGTTGAATATTGATTGGCAAATGCATGTATCAGTGTAATCCAAATCCCTATCAAGATCTAGAATATTTGTCCAAATACATTTATCTATCCCATCCTTTCTCTCTCCTTCTTCTGGGATTTCAATTACACATATGTTGGACCTTTTGATATTGTTCTAGGGGTCTCTGAGACTGTCCAATTTTTTCAATCTTTTTTGTCTCTCCATTCTTTAGATTGGATAATATTGATCTATTTTCAAGTTTACTGTCTCTTTTCTCTGTTATCTTCATTCTACTATTAAGCCTATCTAGTGAATTTTTATTTTAGATATTACATTTTTGGGTTCTGGAGTTTACGTTTGGTTCTTTTAAAATAGTTTTTATTTCTGTGCTGCAATTTCCTATTTTTACATTATTGCAAGCTTATTTTCTTTTATGTCTTTGAGCTTTAAAATTTTTGCTAATTTCAACATCTAGGTCATCTAGGTTTGGATTCTGTGGATTGCCTTTTTTCTTGAGAATGGATTACATTTTGCTATTTCTCTGTATATAGAGTAATTTTGGATTGTATTCTGGACATTGTATGTTACATTGTGAAGACTCTAGATTTGGTTTTCTCCCCCCACCCCTCCTTCTCTCCTTGTAACTTAGTTGAACTTATATTACAAATTCTGTGTCTTAGGCAGTAGTTTATAGATCAGCCAGGTATTTGAATAGACTTTATTCACGGAATTTGGGACTTTTTCCTTTCCAGGATTCCCATCTTACTTTTCAGCAGCTCTGGTTCCCCTGAACTCTACCCTCTGGTTCTTCTGGCCAGAAGGACTGTGAGTTTTCCACTGAAGTTTTATATACCCTGTGTCATGCCAACTTTGACCTGTACTCAGGCTAAAAGTCATTAAAAATAGATAACTCACTTTGTGTCATTACCTTTTTTCCAAGAGTCAACTCCTGTACAGAATCTGTACTACTTCTCTTTACCCTTCAGTGCCTTCAGGATTTTTAATTGTTTGTTTTGTTTTATTTTTGGTGTAGAGTTTATTGTTACTTGCAAGAGAGTTGGGTCTGGTAGGAGAGATTTATTTTCTTTTTTGAAGGAAGGGAGGGAGGGATGGAGGGAAAGAAAAGGAAGGAAGGAAGGAAAGAAAAAAAAGAAAAAGAAGGGAGGAAGGGAGGAAGGAAGGAAGGAAAAAAAAGAAAGAAAGATGAACCCAGTACCTGGCACCTACCATCTTGTTTTGTACATATCAATAATATTTCTCAAAGATAGTTTTAAAAAGTTCTGGCTCACAGGACACCCGGATAAATTGATATTTCTTTTTCTTTCATACTTGTTATCTACATTGGGATTAAACCATACAATCTTGTAATCTGTTTTATTCATATGATATATTGTGAATATTTCATATTCATTGCTTTTTAATGGCTCTAGTATTTCTTCATATGAATGTACAATAATTTATTTAATAAAGTCTCTATTCTTGGATGTCAGTAGTATTTTAAATGTATTTCATAATCAGAAAAACAGTAAGAAATATCTAGCTGGCAATATATGATAGTTTTTCTTATGTTCTTTTTATTGCACTCACTGGAAAACACTGCTTTTTGAGTTGAATGAGTAAGAAATTGTTTAACTCTTAAGTTATTGGCTCACAGAGATACCTAACCATAAGAAGTCAAATATGTATATTTTTGTGTGCATGTATGCATGTGTGAGTGATGGGTTGAGATGGAGAAAAAGATTTTGAGAGGACAGGGCAGACCACTATCAGTAATGACTATGTAGGGCACTTACCATGAATGGAGACTGCAGGACTGGAAGTTGCTCTGGGTGAGTCAGTGAGTGAGTGGTGAGTGAATGTGAAAGTCTAGGACATCATTGTATACTGCTGTAGACTTATAAACACTGTGCACTTAGGCTACATTAAATTTATAACAAAATTTTTTTCTGCTGGTCACAGTGGCTCATGCCTGTAATCTGAACACTTTTGAAGGTTGAGGTGGGAGGATTTCTTGAGGCCAGGAGTTCGAGACCAGATTGGGCAACATCGTGAGACCTTGTCTCTACAAAAAAAAAAAATAATAATTAATTAATTAATTGGGCTTCGTGAGGGGCACCTGTAATCCCAACTACTTGGGAGGCTGAGGCAGGAGGATCACTTGAGCCCAGGACTTCAAGGTTGCAGTGAGCTGTTATCATACCATTGCACTCCAGCCTGGACAACAGAGTGAGACCCTATATGTAAAAAAATAAAAATAAATAAATAAAAATATTTTTCTTTCTTCATTAATAAATTAACCTTAGCTTATAACTTTTTTATTTTATAAACTTTTTAATATTTTAAAACTTTTTGACTCTTTTGTAATAACACTTAGCTTAAAACACGAACACATTGTACTGCTATGCAAAAATACTTTCCTTGCATTCTTACTTTATAAGCTTTTTTCTACTTTTAAAATTTTTTATTCTTTTTATGTCTATATATTATTTCTGATGTGATTAGTAACCTTGAAAGGAATTTTTTTTTAATTTCAGCTTATTATGGGGGTACAAAAGCTCAGGTTACATACGTTGCCAATGTACCGCCTATCCCCCCAAGTCAGAGCTCCAGGCATGTCCATCTCGAAAGGAATTTGATCTATGTTTTACCCTTTTTAAATTGTGAGATGTAATACACATATAGAAAAATGCACAAAACAGAAACATATAGCTCAGTGACTTATTAAAAAGCAGAACACCTGTATAGTCACCACCTGGGTAAAGAAATAGAGTATTACCAGTAACCCCAAAGCTACCCTCATCCTTGCCTTTCTGTCACCCCATAGTAACCAGTATCACAAGTGTTATAACTCTCTTACTTTCCTAACTTCGTACCACCTAAGCACATATCCTTGAATATTGTGGTTTAATTTTTTCTGTTTTCTGAGCTTTATATAAACAAGATGGCATAGTCAGTCTATATTCTTTTGTTTATGGTTTTTTTAAATATGTTTGTGAGATTTATTCAAGTTGTTATTAGTTTTAATTTGTTTTCATATCTGTACTGGAAATGTGTATTACAATTTATCTGTTATGTATTCTAAATGCTATGTTGTATGATAGTGTTTCTATATAGCATAGTGTAAGGTATTTTTATGTGGTAAGTATATACTACTGTTTATTTTACCGTTGATGGGCTTTTAAGTTTTTTCCAATTTTTGGCTATTATAGACAATGATAATAGCCCTTATAGTAGTCATAATTATGAACATTCGTGTACTTTTCTCTTGGTGCACATGTGCAAGCATTTTAGTTGTATATATGTCCAAAATGACATTGTTGGGACATAGAGTATAAATATATTCAGCTTTAGTAGAAATTGCCAAACTCCTTTCCATAGTGATTATATCAATTTACATTTTTACCAGCAGAGTATGATTGTTTACATTGCTCTACTTTCTTGCCAATACTTGGCTATTGTCAGTCTTTTTGGTTTTAACCATTCTGGTGAGTGTTTAGTGAATTTAGTTAATCTCATTCAGGTTTTAACATACATTTCCCTGATGACTAATGAGATTGATAGTCTCTTCTGATGTACTCATTTAAGTCTTAAGCCAATTTATATATAGGCTTGTTCTGTCTTTTTCTTATTGATTTGTAGAAGTTCCTCATGTATTCTGGATATGAGCTCTTTGTTAGTTATGTTTTTCACATCTCTTCTTTCACTCTATGGGTTACCTTTGCATTCTCTTAAATAGTCTTTTGACAAATAGAAATTTTAAATTTTAATCTAGTTCAATTTATTAAAATATTTCTATCATTAAGAAATGTGTTCCATTTAAGAAGTGCTTTCGTATCCTAAGGTCATGAAAACTTTCTTATAAGTTAACTTAAATATAGAAGCTTTATTGATTTGCCTTTAACAGTTAATTTAAAACTGTGATCCCCATGGAATTAAGTTTTGTGAATATGTTTAGTTGATTGAAGTCTTATTTTTGTCCACATCAATATCCAATTGTTTTATTACCTTTTAATGAAAAGACCATCCTTTCTCCACTGCTGTACAGTGTCACCTTAATTATAAATTAAGTGTCTATAAAGTGCATATCTCTTTCTGGGCCTTCTTTTATTTTCCATTGATCTATTTTTCTACAATTGTGCCAGTATTCTATTCTAAATAGCTTGTAGAACACATCTTTCAATCTTATTTTTCTTTCTAAAGATTATCTTTTTGGTTATTCTTGGTCCTTAGTGTTTTCATATAAATATTTTCTGTTCATATTTTTGCTATTTGATTTCCAACTTAATTGCCTTGTGGTAAGAAAACATACTTTGAATGATTTCAAGCCTTCAAATTTGATAGTTTGCCAGTGTATCTCAATGTCAATTTTTTTTTTTTTTTTTTTTTTTTTTTGAGACAGAGTGTCGCTTTGTTGCCCAGGCTAGAATGAGTGCTGTGGCGTCAGCCTAGCTCACAGCAACCTCAAATGCCTGGGCTTAAGCAATCCTACTGCCTCAGCCTCCCGAGTAGCTGGGACTACAGGCATGCGCCACCATGCCCGGCTAATTTTTTTTTCTATATATATTTTAATTGGCCAGATAATTTCTTTCTATTTTTAGTAGAGACGAGGTCTCGCTCATTGCTCAGGCTGGTCTCGAACTCCTGACCTTGAGCGATCCACCCGCCTCGGCCTCCCAGAGTGCTAGGATTACAGGCGTGAGCCACCGCGCCCGGCCTCAATGTCAATTTTTATAAATGTTCTGTGTCTTCTTGAAAAGGGCATATCTAAAAAAAAAAACACAAAAAACCCAGTCTTTTTATTTAGAAGATATTCTGTATGTAAGTAGAAAAATAAGAAAGTCAGATTACAAAATATAGAATTGCTTATAGGGCAAAGAAAAAGGCCAAAAATTTCCCCAGACTGTCTTGAGAGCAGGTTTCACAGCTGATCCCTGGCATAATACTTCACACAGAACTCCATAAATGTGTCCTGATATTTTTAGATATCAAAGGCATGTGATCTAGTATTACCTGAGACAAAATATATTTTTCTTTTGCCTTGGGTTATACCAGCTGTTGGCTAATAACTCCAGGAAAAGGATGTTGTAAAACTTTAGAAACATTTGCTTTCAGGATCTGCCAGAGCCACTTTTGCAGATCGAAAGGTAGAACTTTCCAGTTCATTCCAGCATGGACCCAGCTGTGATGTATATAACCCATTCTATATGTATCAGCACATTTCACCTGATTTGAATCGGCGCTTTCCTCCTCGTTCAGAAGCAACAAGACTGTATGGATCAGGTATAAAAATTTTTTGTGCTTTTCCTCTTTAACAAATTTAGAAATCAGATTAAATCTAAGACTCTGGAAGAAATGATTCTTATTATTAAAGCAATTTAAAAATAAGAGAAAAGTGGGCTTCATAAGTGTGATAAACATGACTTCTCTGTAGTATTTTTATCTAATATAAAAATTGGAAGATTAATGAGTTATGTCTTGTAGTTCCAAATTCCATTTTATTTTTCCTTTTTTGTAAGAAGTTTTGATTCAAGAGATCTATTGTACAATATTGTGACTATATTAATTACAATATGTTGTATTCTTGAAAAATGATAAGAGTGGATATTAAGTATTCTCACCACAAAAAATGATAACTATATGAGGTAATGTATTTTTTTATTGACATCCTGTCATTGAATGTATTTGTTAATTAGCTAGCTTTAACCATTCCACAGTGTATATATACTTTAAAACATTATGTTGTACATGATAAATACACACAATAAGAAAGAAAATTTTGTTTTCAGATGATTTTATATACATTTTAAATATATCATTTATCTGTACATAAATTCTGTAACAGATAGTTATGATCTTTTTCTTTTCTGCTCTTTTCAGTGACAATCATGAATTTAGAAACCCATGATGTGATTAGAAATATAAACAAAGAAAATAGAAAATACGTCAATGATTATAGAACTTTTTAGTTTCATATTTGAGACTGTCAGTTATAGTCTACCATTTACATGTCTGATCTATGAAATTCTCACTGTTTAGAGTAAGGTCCTAAAAATAAAGAAGAAATATTTATTTAAGGGCCTGACTTGTGCTCCCCACTGTGCTAGAATACACAATTGGTATGCAAAGTTCCTTTCTTCAAGGACCTTATAGTTTAGGAGGAAACTAAAAATCTAGACTAGATATATAGGAGGAGCATATAGGATTCAGTATTTTTTTTTTTAAGTAATAAGAGCTTATTAAATATTAATAGTAGCTGAATTACATTTAGTACAGAGTACTTACTCTTAGATTTTTTTTCTTAGAACAAGGATTGGGGAACATAAGGAAGAAAGTGAATATATTTTGATATTTGATGTGAATGTGAAAATGTGATGTTTGATTTATGTTGATTTCTGTTTTAAATTAAAATAATTTTAAAAAGTTTTAAAAATTTCATTAGAAGGCTTTATTTCTTGTGTAGATTTGCATGTAATATTCATGATGTATTCCTATAGAGATTTAGCTTATGGTAATTAAGTAAAATTCCAGTGTTTCTTTTCTTTACTGTAAAATAAGTACTTTTCTCATGTCCCTTTGTAGTTTGTGATTTAAGGACCAACAAACCTCCCAGTTCCCCTGGGCTAAGCAGATCTATGTTTGATCTTACAAGTTCATCTCAGCGATTCATCCAGGTAAACCAATTATATCAATTTAATTATATGTAATAATTTGTTTTCAAATTAATAGTTTAGAAATGTGTGAATTAGGAACAATATGTTGTATTTTTTTGTGGATTCATCTATTCTAATAACTGAAGAATAAATATTTGAAATTTCTCATGTGTATTATTTTAGGAAACTATCATTTGATTACTAAAAAGCAGCAGTTTTTCTTTTGTGTGGTTTTTATGAAGTTTATATCTCTTGGTTGGTATGTGCTTA
This sequence comes from Eulemur rufifrons, assembly GCF_041146395.1. Taxonomy (NCBI): domain Eukaryota; kingdom Metazoa; phylum Chordata; class Mammalia; order Primates; family Lemuridae; genus Eulemur; species Eulemur rufifrons. The sequence continues at coordinate 115,044,504 of NC_090984.1, read as the reverse complement.
GGGAATCTTGAGGCAGTCTGTATTTAAAATAGTATAATTAAAGTGCTTATTAATTTAACTTTATTGAACATAACCAGCTAGTTAGTAAAGATTAGCATTTCTGTTGAGATATAGGACTTTAATTATACACTGACATTAACACCTTGTCCTCCTGTTTTTGAAATGGAATTTAGAATTTTTTTTGATATTTTAAAAAATGTTTCTGTTTTAGTTCAAGTAAACAGTGATTATTTAAAATTAGTAGAGATAAAGTAAAAAGACAAATCACCTGTATTTTCTATAACTGAGAGTATAAGCACTGTGGAAATATTTGTTATATATACTTGTGGACTTTTTTCCATGTGAATATATATACATATATTTTATAAAATTGGAATGTATTCTAAATAATCCTTAATAATCCTCACTCAAGTTAAATTTTTACAGAGTTAATTCTTTATAGCAACAACTCTTTAATATGCATCAGAATTGTTTGGAGAACTTGTTAAAATACAGACTGCCAGGCCGTAACCCGGAGTTTTTGATCCAATAGCCCTGCAGTGGGGCCTTATTTTCTATTTGTACCATGTTCCCAAGTGATGCTGTTGCTGCTGGTCTAGAGGGATCATACTTTGATAACTGCTGCTTTACAGGTTTTTAGGTGACAGGGTACTTCCAAATATATTCTGATTGTCATTAATGCTTTCAAGTGTGAGACTTAAGCAGTAATATTCTCCTTATTACAAAAACCAAAGCAAAGACAACAAAGGCTTTCCAATATATTATCTTATAAGATATTTAAGATTTTCCTGATAATACACACAAAAAACTTTTTTTTCTTTTTTTCCCTCTTTACTATCTACAAGTGGGAAATTCTGACCAGTAACATTGTCAAATGGTTAGCATGCAATTAGCATCCTTAACGTTTCCTATGCAATTTCTGACTAAAGAAGAATTTTATTTGTAGAGACGTGATTCATTGTCCAGTGTACCCAGTAGTTCTTCTTCAAGGAAAAATTCTCAGGGGAGTAACAGAAGCCTGGGTAAGGAATAAATAAAGTCTCCTATTTTTATACTCTTAAGAGAATTATTTCTACTCACTAGTAATTTGAAAGTTTATATGATAAGGTAAAAAATAACTCCAGATGATTATATCTACGTTAGTAGTTTTATCAGTATATGAATACTCAGATCACGTGGTCCATTTCTCAGTGTTCCAGTATGAATGCATCTTTTAAAAAAGTGAAGCAATTAAATATCTTTTGTTTGTTTTAAAGTATTTATGTGAAGGAATTTCCAGAAGCATACAGTATTAAGGCCATATAATTGTTATTCGGGCAGGTGTTTCTTAATTTTAATTTAAATCCCTCACAATGCAATTGGGTTAAGTTTTTAAACCATATGCTTTTTATAGTATGTATCTTATCCTTAGTGCTTCAATAAAAACAGTGAAGTGTGATTTTTGTCTTATTAAATTGAGAGCTTTACAAAATAATTGTGGCATTTTTCAATTGTGCTCTTAAAATTGGATTGTATCATAGCTTAATTGTGTTATAGGGATTGCATGGTATTTCAAACATCTTTGTCCTTTTACAATTCAGATACAATTACTCTATCAGGAGATGAAAGAGATTTGGGGAGATTGAATGTGAAATTGTTTTACAATTCTTCAGTAGAGCAGATCTGGATCACAGTTTTACAGGTAAATTAGTATAGTTCATACCAACTTTTATTACAAAATTGAATTTTTAAAAAAAATATTGAATATTTAGACATAGACATGTACTGTTGCCCGTTTCTGGGGAATGGGTCAGTATCATTTTTGGAATTTGGAATTCTAGAGTAGTTTACAGAAAACAGTATTTAATAAAGCATCCAAAAAATAAATCTATCTTATGGTAGAACTATGTGTGTGTCTTTAACTTCAAGAAGGAAATTGATATGACATCTAGAATGTTAAATATCAAAATTTATTTAATGTGGATGAAACATGAGGTCTCAGTAGAAACTAAAGTTTGTTTTTATAGTAAAGTCTAAAGTCATTAACTCAAGAAATACATCAAGTATTTGTATCATAAGAGTCCTTTGTAAAATTCAAATTGTATTTTTAATTTTGTTAGTGCAGAGATTTAAGTTGGCCCTCTAGTTATGGAGATACTCCTACTATTTCTATAAAAGGAATACTGACATTGCCCAAACCAGTACATTTCAAGTCTTCAGCCAAGGAGGGTTCCAATGTAAGTGTTTGAATTTCTTTTCTGTTTTTCTCACATTTGTCACTGTTATCCATGTAAACAATCAGAATAAGAAAGTGTTTTATTTTGGGGAAACTACAAACTATATACCTTTGCTGTGAAAAGATAATTTTCAGTCTCAAAAATATTTGATATTTCATTGTCCAATATTAAGATGCATTTGAAAAGAAAATTGTAATCACTAAAACACATAGAAGATGAACAGTATCTCAGAAACCTATTTTCTTCTTTTGTATGAAAGGAAATAAATTTTGTCTTCTCTTTACCCTAATGCATTTTGACTGAAAAATAATTGCATGACTGCAATTAATTTCTTTTAAATACTTCCAGTTAGTAACTGGGAGACTTATGATCCTGAATTTGGTTTTATAGATTCTGGATTTCACATTAATTTAAATACATGTTTATTTTTGTCTTTTAATATGGGTTAAAAGGTTATCATTTTTTATGCAAATGAAAAAAGATATATTATCTAAAAATAAGATTCACATGACTAACAAGCATGTAAAAAATTTACTCTCATTAAATCATAGAAATACAAATTTAAATTACATATTGCTTTCCCTTCCTTCCTTCCTTCCTTCCTTCATTCAATTAGGAAAAATTTTATAAGCACTCTAGAACATACAACTTTTTAGAAATTATTTACTTTTTGGTTTTAAAATAAAGAACTTAGTTATATTGTAACCAGATAACCCAGAGCAAGGCAAATGCATTTCATGTAACCAAAATGTTTGTATCCCCATAATATCCTGAATTAGAAATTATTTTAAGAATATACATGAAAACCTTGAAATATTTTTAATGTTTAACACAGTAATTCAAATCTATTTGGAAATGGTTCCATAGAACTAATCTAAAATATAAACAAAAAATATATATAAAATATTTTTGGCAGTTTTTTTCATAGTAGAAAAATTGAAAACAATCTAAATATCTCATATAGAGAAATGGTTGAGAAACCTGATGGTATACTGATGTGTATTAGTTTCCTAGGGTTGCCATAACAAAGTACTGCACCACAACTGGGTGATTTAAAACAACAGAAATTTACCTCTCATAGCTTTAGAGGAAATTCAAAAGTGTCAGTTGTGCTGGTCTTTCTCTGAGGGAGAATCTGTTCCATGCCCTCTCCCATCTTCTGTGATAGCCAGCAATCCTTGACATTTCTTGACTTATAGATCATGCCAATCTCTGCTTCCATCTTCACATGACATTCTATCTGTGTTGTCTGTGTCTTCATATGGCCATCTTCTTACAAGGATACCAGTTATGCTAAACTAGGAGTTTACCTTATTCCAGCATTACTTCTTCTTAACTTCACTGATTATATCCGCAATGACCATGTTTTAAAATGAGGACACTTTCTGAGGTACTAGGGGTTAAGACTGCAACATATCTTTCTTGGGGGATACAATTCAACCCATAACGCTATGTGATAGAATGTTAGGCAGCTGTGAAAAATAATATTTAGGAATCATTTTTAAGGACATAGAAAAATGTTCTTAATAATTGAAAAAGGCAGTAATCAAAATGGGTGTATAAATATTAGGCTCTCTCTTTATGAAAATATGCATCATTGAAAGTCTAGACGGAAATACGTCTTAGCTCTGTTTATAATCCTGACACTCAAAGATGAATATTTTCTGAATTAAACAATTTTACTTGTTGATTTTCAAATAAAACTAAGTTAACTTAGGAAAAGTTAGGGAAAAATGTTCTCATATTAAAATCTGTATAGAATCTTACATTTAAAATTTTATGACTATATTTAAAGTTGTTTGGGAGATCCCTATTATAGAATGAGGAAAATGTGAATTAAACTAGCACACTTGCTTAATTTGTAAGCTCATGAAACACTTTATGTGTAATATATTATTAGTGTCATCCTATGGCTTGAGACTCTAAAAGATAAAAATAGCTCAGTGGTTGAGAGACTCTCAGAAACACAATTCTGACTATGCAGACATCAGCTTTTACAATAAGAATAAAAATTGGGGTACAGTACAGGTATACCTTGGAGATACTGCAGGTTCAGCTCCAGATGACCACAATAAAGCAAATGTTGTAATAAAAAAAGTCACACAAATTTTTTTTGTTTCCCAGTGCATATAAAAGTTATGTTTACGTTATACTATAGTCTTTTAAGTGTACAATAGCATTATGTCTAAAAAAACAATGTACATACCTTAAGTAAAAATACTTTATAGCTAAAAAATGCTGATGATCATGTGAGCCTTCAGCAAATTGTAATCTTTTTGCTGGTGGAGTGTCTTCCCTCAGTGTTTATGACTGCTGACTGATCAAGGAAGGTGGTTGCTGAAGCTTTGGGTGGTGTGGCAATTTCTTAAAATAAGGCAACGATGAAGTTTGCTGCATTGATTGACTCTTCCTTTCACAGAAGATTTCTCTGTAGCATGCAATGCTGTTTGATAGTATTTTACCCACAGTAGAACTTCTTTCAAAATCGGAGTCCATCTTCTCAAACCCTGCCACTGCTTTATCAACTAAGTTTATGTAATATTCTCAATCCTTTGTTGTTATTTCAACAATATTCACAAGCACCTTCACTGGGAGTAGATACTATCTCAAGAAACTATTTTCTTTGCTTGTTCATAAGAAGCAATTCCTCATCTATTCAAGTTATATCAAGATTGCAGCAATTCAGTCACATCTTCATGCTCCACTTCTAATGCTAGTTGTCTTGCTGTTTGTATCACATTTGCAGTTATATCCGGTACTGAAGTCTTAAACCCCTCAAAGTTATCCATGAGGGTTGGAATCAACTTTCAAACTCCTGTTAATGTTGATATTTTGACCTCCTCTCGTGCATCATGAATGTTCTCAATGGCATCTAGAATGGTGAATCCTTTCTAGAAGGTTTTCAATTTACTTTGCCCAGATTCATCAGAAGAATCACTATATATGCCAGCTACAGCCTTATGAAATATATTTCTTAAGTAATAAGACTTGAAAGTCAAAATTACTCCTTGATCCATGGGCTGCAGAGTGAATGTTGTGTTAGCAGGCATGAAAACATTAATCTTCTTGTACATCTCTTTCAGAGCTCTTGGATGACCAGGTGCATTGTCAATGAGCAGTAATAATTTTAAAGGAATTTTTTTTGGAGCAGTAGTTCTCAATTGTGGGCTTAAACTGTTCAATAAACCATCGTGTGAACAGGTGTGCTGTCATCCAGGCTTTGTCCTTCCATTTATAGAGCACAGGCAGAATTGATTTAGCATAACTTTTAAGGATCTTAGGATTTTCAGAATGGAAAATGAACATTAGCTTCAATTTAAAGTCATTAACTGCATTAATTAGCCCCTAACAAGAAAGTCAGCCTGTCCTTTAAAGCTTTAAAGCCAGGCATTGACTTCTCCTTTGTAGCTATAAAAGTCCTAGATGGCATCTTCTTCCAATAGAAGGCTGTTTCATCTACATTGAAAATCTGTTGTTTAGTGTAGCCACCTTCATCAATGATCTTTGCTCAATTTTCTGGACAACTTGGTACAGCTTCTCCATCAGTGCTTGCTGCTTTACCTTCCACTTTTATGTTGTGGAGATGGCATCGTTTCTTAAACCTCATGAATCAACCTCTGCTTCAGACTTTTCTTCTGTAGCTTCATAGAATTGAAAGGAGTGAGGGCCTTGTTCTGGATTAGGCTTTGGCTTTAGGGAATGTTGTGACTGGTTTGATCTTCTATCCAGACCACTAAAACTTTCTCCATATCAGCAGTAAGGCTGTTTTGCTTTCTTATCATTCATGTGTCTAGTGGAGTAGCACTTTTACTTACCTTCAAGAACTTTTCCTTTGCATTCACAACTTAGCTAAGCATTTAGCATGAGAGGCCTACGTTTTGGCCTGTCTTGGCTTTTGACATGGCTTCCTCACCAAGTTTAATCATTTCTAGCTTTTGATTTAAAGTGAGAGACCTGCGACTCTGCCTTTCACTCAAACACTTAGAGGCCATTGTAGGTGTATTAACTGGCCTAATTTCAATATTGTTGGGTCTCAGGAAATAGGCCTGAGTGGAGGGAGAGAGACAGGGAAATGGCTGGTTGGTGGAGCGATCAGAACACACACATTAATTGATCAAATTCCCTGTCTCATATGAGTGTGGCTTGTGATGCCCCAAAACAATTACAGTAGTAACATCAAAGATCACTGATTACAAATCACCATAACAGATATAATAATAATGAAAAAGGTTGACATATCCTGAGAATTACCAGAATGTGACACAGGGACACAAAGTGAGCACATACTGTTAGAAAAATGGCATCAGTAGACATGCTTAACACGGGGTTGCCACAAACCTTCAATTTGTAAAAAAAAATGCAGTATCTTCAAACTGCTATAAAGCACAAGAAAATAAGGTGTGCCTGTATTCAAAATGTTTGTTAGTTGTCCAGATAGCTTGCCTTTCCTAAAGACAAAAATGAAAAAGAAAAAGAGCTCCTTTTCAAAAGGATGCACTAAAGATAGAAAGGAGTATACAGCAAAGAACAGTTGGTAAGCTGAGGGTTTAATAATATTATAAAAAGTAACAAAAATCCCATTTAAAAATATTCTGAGCATGGAAAACACTGACTTGCTTCTTGAGGTGGGTGTTTATGAGAGAAGGTAGAACTTTAAACTTATATTTTCCTTTGTTTTCCCTATCAAGGAATTTGATTTTCCGATTGGAGAGGGTGGAATCAACGTCACCAAAAGAGAAATTGAAGCCTAAGATAGATAGGAAGAACATTAGATAAAGAGTAGCTCCTTTAAAGAAATAATTCAAGTCTGTTTCTGTGAGCAAGTTAGGTTTTGAGTGCTGAGAGTGCTCACATGTGAGATTCATGAAGCACTATCATTAACTGTTGAAGAATTGTGATGAATATCAGAAAAGGTATCCCAGAACCAAAGATGGAAAAACAATCAAATTTTCAAAAAGGGAAAAAGCTATATTCTAACAATGGTGATATAGCACCTCTTGTATTTTCCTGGATAGAGCTGGAACCCATTCTACTAAGTGAAGTATCCCAAGAATGGAAAAATAAGCACCACATGTACTCACCATCAAATTGGTTTCACTGATCATCACCTAAGAGCACATTTAGGAATAACATTAATCGGGTGTCGGGCAGATGTGGGTAGGGAGGGGATGGGTGTATACATACATAATGAGTGCCATGCGCACCATCTAGAGGATGAACAGAGCTTGAAGCTCTGATGGGGGGGGGGAAGGGCAATATATGTAACCTAAACTTTTGTACCCCCATAATATGCTGAATTAAAAAAAAAAAAAGAAAAAGCTATATTCTGATGAGTGTTGTTGACTTGAATTCCTAAAAAATTAAACAGATGATTTGTGAATTTAAGAAAGGTAATATTCAGGATAAACTCTGGAAAAACAAATCATGGTCTTTCTCATTTTCATTTACATTAAAAAATACATTTTTGGTTGTAAAAAGAATTAAATATACCTTTCTTAGAAATAAAATATTATTTTGTATTGGCATGTCAGCCTTTTCTTTATGTATTTTATGTTTTATTATTTTTTTAGGCTATTGAATTTATGGAAACTTTTGTATTTGCTATTAAACTTCAAAGTCTACAAACTGTAAGACTTGTATTTAAGATTCAAATCCAGACACCCAGGAAGAAAACCATTGGAGAATGCTCACTATCTCTCAGAACTCTTAGCACACAGGAAATGGATTACTCTTTGGATATAACACCACCTTCAAAAATTTCTGTAAGTGATAATAGTATGTTATGTTAAAAGTATTTCGTGTCTTTAGAATTATTTAGTGGTTGAGTTTGTTTATTTGTTTGATGGAGGATAACCTGACCTCTATAGAATATTAGAGGACCTGGAAGGATCTCAAGAAGCAATAATAATAATAATAATATTTTCATGTAAAAATAATATTTGCCAGGGTTCAGTGGCTCATGCCTATGATTCTAGCTACTTGGGAGGCCGAGGCGGGAGGACTGCTTGAGTCTGGGAGTTGAAGGCTGTGGCGAGTTGTCATCGTGCCACTGCAGTCCAGCCCAGCTGACAGAGTGAAACCCCATCTCTTAAAAAAAATTTTTGTTAAAGTTATATCTTAGAAATAATTGATAAAGGGCTAATAGAACTGTTTTTCTTTCTCCACTGGAAAATAACCTCAGGGTTACCTTCTCCTAGCACATTTTTTATTAATGTTTTATACTTCGGGGGAAATAATCCTGAAGTACAAGTAACTTTAAATTATTAATTTTTTTTAGTTTGTTTAGTAGTGGAGAACTTAGAAAAAACAAGAAAGAATCATACCTTGTAAACTCAATTGGAGACTGCCCTGAAATAAATTTAGGAAAGCTATTTTAATCATGAGTAGGCTGTATATCTGCTTATAAACTAGTTAGAATGAACTTTTTTACAGTAATTTTTTTTTTTGTAAAATGCTTGATTACCAATAGTACTGATCGATTTTTGAGACCTGATATTTGCTTCTCTCACTTAGCCAGCTAAACACTGTCAGTGTTTATAAATTTCTAATAATTTAATTATATAATTTCTATATCAGGATAACATTTATAAATATCAGTCATAAGTTTTTATAAGGTCAAGCCTACATGTGATCTTATATAAGGTTTATATTTTATCTGCTTCCAAAAATATTTAAGGTGACTTGAAGTGCTTTGTAACCTTGTCTACACATTAGAATCAATTGGGAGCTTTAAAAAAATGCCCACACCTAAATAAGTAAAATTAGAAATTTAGGAAGGGTGTGGGGCAGAAGCATTTGTATTTTTCAAAGCTCCCCAGGTGATTCTAACGTGTAGCCTGGTTTGAGAACCATCAAATTGGAGGGGAAATTAAGGATTAAAAAATAAAAAACGAAGATTACTATAATTGATCTGAGGAATTGAAATTTCATGATAGTTATTTTTTGTTTTTTATTCTTTATCTGAACCCCCAGTGTGTTTTCTTTATAGCATTTACTACAACTTATAATTATTTAAGTTACTTGTTTAAAACAAAAGTAGGCTCAAGTTTTCATCTGTTTTCTTCACATTTTACTGTGCTCTTAGTAAGGGCGTGGCATATTACTGGCACTAAATATTTGTATGTGTGTAGGTAGGTATGAAAGAATAAAGGATGAAATAAAAACACGGTCAATTAGATTGTTGTTATTTTGTGTTAAAATATAGCAAATTTGTTCTGCAACTATGAACAGGAATTTGTCACTGGCATCTTTGACACTAGTTTTAGTAGACAGTAATCTGCAGCCATGTTTTATAGCAAGCACAAATACATTATCCAAATGAATAATTTGTATACTAACGCTTTAAAGACAGAGTACATGAGAAGAGAACTCATTGACAGTGTTTTCTGGGGAATGGAGATTTTATTATCTGCCTTGGAGAATCTGAATGAATGATTATGGTTAAATTTCTACTAAATTATGTTTCATATATCAGAGGTCTTATAAACATGTATATCAGCTGTATGCTAGGTACTGGGGATACAAATCTTGATTCCCTGAAAGAAGGGTATTTGGGTTAAACTGGACAAATGAATATATGTTACTAGGAGTGAATGTTTCATATTATTGGTTAAAGCAAGAATAGTATGCTTTGTTTCATGTGTTGAAGAAGAAAGTATTCTGATTGTGACATTGAAAGAGCCAGAGTTACATACCCACCCACACTGACAACTGTTTTACCATGATCAGCACAAACTTCACGTAAGCGCTAATATTTTACTCAATAAAGAGTTCTTGACTTCAACAAATAGTAGTGTAAGTTGCTTCAGATCTCAAATTTTTGTGTTGAATAATGTGGAAGAGATAAGGTTTCCCGAAGACTTAGCTGGCATTTTTAGATTTACCTTTGGCTGTCTCAATGCTAAGTGATCTAGTAATTACACTAAGCTTATGATCCTCTTCTCTTTATCCCTATTGTGGAGATCAAACATTGAAGCAGTTGCCTGAGTTGATACAATCAGTAGCTGGGAGTCAGGAGTTGAAAGGAGGCATCCTGATTCCAGAGCCAGTTTTCTTAGCTTTACTATGCATTGCACCCCCTAAGAAGATATTGTCAAACATCATTAGATCATGGTTTTCTCTAATTATGCTTATTATTTCATTTTCAACTCTTCCAGGAAGGCTAATAAACTTTTCTTTTCTTAAAAAGAAATGATACATTATTCAGCAGCAGAGTTCATATCTTGTATCTTCTATAGTTTTATGCTGATTAAATGCAGTCAATACATACCTGCTAATTGATTGCAATTTTAATTTTTTGGTTATTATGAAATTGAAAACTACTTTGAATAGTTTCTCTTAATCTGAATTAATGTCCTGGAATATAAATTGAATTTGTGAAATAACCCTGGCAAGTAGGAAATGGCAAACCCACTGCCAAATGATGCTCTGTTTTATGAAAGTGAACTCTACACTTGAGTAATAATAAGAGAAATTTTGCCACCTTTAGGTGTTCTCATGTGTTACTATATTGTGGGTACAAAACCATAATGAAAAAAGACTCAATGAAAAAAATTTTAATCATGATTTTCCTTGTGTTTTATAAACAATAAGTGATATATCTTGTTATTATTATTATTGTTGTTATTTTGAGACAATCTTACTCTGTTGTCCTGGCTAGAGTGTCGTGTGGCATGATGATAGCTCACTGCAACCTCAAACTCCTGAGCTCAAGTGATCCTCCTGTCTCAGCCTCCCAAGTAGCTGGGACTATAGATGTGCACCACCGCGCCTAGCTAATTTTTTCTGTTTTTGGTAGAGATGGGGTCTCACTCTTGATCAGGCTGGTCTCGAACTCCTGAGCTCAAGAGATCCCCCTGGCTCAGCCTCCCAGAGTACTAGCATTACAGGCATGAGCCCCTGCACCTGGCCTGTGATTTCTATAATTTGAAAAAATAGTGAGTCTCATATATAATGTTTTTATCATATTTCATGTGTTCTTAAAGAGTAACCAAACTGACTACATTTAATTCTTTTGAAAGTGTGTTCCTTTTGTGTTAATTCCATTGGCATTTTCTCCAGTAATACAGCTCACGAATTTAATTTGTCTTTAATTTGAATTGTCTTTTGGTGTGACTGATTTTAAAGATTCAATATATTGGCATAACATCTATTTTCAGAATCCATGCAAGTGAATATCTTTTATTTTAAAGAATCCATGACATTTATCTTCTTAACTTGCTCTTATAACTTAGGGCTTTGAGTGTCAATAGAAAGCAATGCTTTCAAAATTTCTAACCTTAGCTTTTTACCTTTGAATTTTTGAAATTTTTGAAATATTCCAAAATTGTTTGCCAAATAACACTTTTTTGATGTGCAGGTTTGCCATGCAGAACTTGAATTGGGGACTTGTTTTCAAGCAGTAAATAGCAGGATTCAGTTACAAATTCTTGAGGCACAGTACCTTCCAGTGTCATCAACACCTCTGACTTTGAGTGAGTATATCGGTGGTTCAAAGTGAAATCTTCAGAAAGTATTAGTAATAGAAAGTTTTCTCCTACATTTCTTACAATGGAGATTAAAATCTTGGTTACTTTTATCACTTAAATATTTACTTTACTTTTAACTTAAAATTACTTTATCAAATTAAAATTTTAGCCATTGTACCTTAATCCACTGGTCTCTTGATTCTTATCCAGTTGTGACTTCTCTGCATTTGATACTATTTTTTTATTTAGCTCATCGGTTCATGCAGGTTCAGTGTCTAGAGGGTTCTCAGATATTTTATCAGCCTAAATAATTTATCTACTCTCTAGGTCTCTGCCCTTTATTGTATGCATTGCTAACTAGAAACTGAATTGTAAAAAACCCAAAATATCAAAAACAAACCTGGAAACACTTTTCCCTCCCTCCCTGTGTTTTTGAGCATAACCAGGAGTTTGATTGTCTGAGCCTGATTCATCTGGCCACTCCTAGAGCTGGAGGTTTTCAGGTCAGTCCTACTTAAACGGCTAAGAGTGGAGTAGAAATGCTCCTTTTTCCTACTATAATGAAGGAAGGGAACTATCTGGTAGCAGGCAAAAGCTGCCAGATTTTCACTGTAGTTAGATAGACAAAAAATATTAATAAATGAAACAGCATTCAATTCAAGAAGTTAGAAAAATAAACACAAGGAAAGTACAATTAAGGTAGCAAAGCTAAAGTTAAAATCGATAAATATGGAAACAACAACAGAAAACATAATCAAATCAAAATGTTTTCTTTGAAAGGATAATTAAAATAGACAAATCCATAGCAGGTTGGATCAAGCAAAAAATAGAGAAAACATGAATGATATTTTGAACAGGGAAGAGGATATAATCTCAAATTTAGAAGAGATTCTGTATATAAGACAATACATATATAACTATATCAATTCATTTGGACATCTATATACAACATGATTTTCTAAGAAATTCAAGAAGATGAAGAAAATCTGAATAAAAGAATAATCATGAAAAGGTAAAGAACTGTTTCTAATAAAAGCACTAGGCCAAGAAAATTTTACTGGCAGCTTCTACCAAACTTTCAAGGAACATATACTTTCTATTCTATATAAGCTATTCCAAAGCATAAAAGAAAATATGGAAGAAGTAATTTTGTGAGGTTCGCGTATTCTTGATATCAAAACAGAATGGATAGCACACAAAAAAGGTAACTATATAGACTAACATCACCTATGTAGACAGATGGAAAAGTCCTAAAATAAAAATAAGCAAATAAAATTCAAGTTGGAATAAGTCATTAGGACTACATGTAGTTAATTCTAGGAAACAAGGACAACAGTAGAAGTCTACAGAAGCCATGTATCACATTAACAAGTGGCCTCCCTCAATCAAAACAGCTAATCAAGAATACCAGTGATCTCCATTTTATATTAGGTTATTAAGTATGGAATATCTGATTTCCTTAAGTACTGAATTTGACTGTTGATATCTCTGACATTTTACTTTGATACATCTTGTTTTTTTTTTGTTTTTTGTTTTTTTTTTATTGTGAACGTACATCCTCATTCTTTCAAACGCATGTTTTGGCTTTTGATTATCTTTCAAAGGTGTTTTTTAGAGCAATTTTTGTGAAACCATGGATAAGTGAAAACTTCATGTTACTTTTTAATGAGTTCCGTCGTGGAACCAATGCAGCACAGACAGACCGAAATATCAACCAAATGTTTGGGAAGGATGTGGCTAGTTAACTTCCATGATTTGAGAAGTTCCATTCTGGTGATTTTAATCTTAAAAATGAGCCATGTGTGTGATCTGAGACCAAGGTGAATAATGATGAGCTGAAAGCTGTAGTGGAAGCGAATCCGTCTCAGCATATGCGTGAATTAGCAAGGTTTGGCATTACTATTCCAACAACATTGGACCATTTGAAACAAATGGGCATGGTAAAGAAGCTGGATAGATGGATTCCACATGAATGTGTAGCAGAACATCATCAGAAGAGAAATCACGTCGAAGCTTGCCTTTCTTTGCTTTCAGGACATAAAGATGAACCATTTCTACACTGTCTTGTTACATGTGATGAAAAATGGATTCTTTTTGACAGTCACAAGCATTCAGCACAATGGTTGGATAAAGATGAAGTGCAGAAACAAAGTCCAAAACTGAATATTCATCAAAAAAAGCTAATGGTGTCTGTTTGGTGGTCCAGTGCCGGTATTATCCACTGTAGCTTCATGAACCCTGGTCAGTCGATGATAGTGGATGTCTACTGCAACCAGTTGGACGATATGATGAGGATGGTTGTGATTAAGCAGCTGAGATTGGTCAATAGAGACAGGCCAATCCTCTTGCAAGATAATGTTCAACCACATACCGCACAAACGATGCTGTTCAAACTATAGAAGCTGGACTTGGAAACTCTCTGTCATCCACCGTATTCACCAGACCTTGCACCAACTGACTACCATTTCTTCCAGGATTTGGACAACTTCTTGCAGGGAAAAATGTTCAGTTCTCAACAAGCTATGGAAAGCGCCTTTTGCGATTTCATAGCCACTCACTTTCCAGGCTTCTTCACTGCTGACATAAGCAAGCTACCGTTAAGATGGCAAAACTTTGTCAATAGTTTAGGCACATACTTTGATTAATTGTACTGCTTCTTATTTGAGATGTAGTAAACTAAACTTTTGATTCGAAATTTGACATATCATATTTAATGACCTATGACCTGTAATGGCCAGGTCATAGTCCTCAACTTGTGGCTCCCTCCTTTCTGGGTGTTCTCTCCTCACTTTCATGCTGCCCTGGCAGCCTTAGCTCTCTCACCTCAAATTAGTCAGACTGCACTTTCTGCTTGAGCTGTAGGCATTGTGTGTCAGTCAGATGGGGGAGTATGCTTAGGTGAAAAGCTATATCAACCTGAATTTTACCCTGTGAAGTTCTCATCTTAGTTTTTTTGAGACAGGGTCTTGCTCTGCCGCCCAGGCTAGAGTACAGTGGTGTGATCATAGTTCACTGCAACCTACAACTCCCGGGCTCAACGATCCTCCTGCCTCAGCCACCCAGATAGCTGGGATTACAGGCACTTGCCACCACGCCCAGCTAATTTATATTTTGTAGAGACAGGATCTCACTATGTTGCCCAGGTTGGTCTTGAACTCCTGGCCTCAAGCGATCGTTCTGCCTTGAGCTCCCAAAGTGCCAGGATTACAGGCATGAGCCACTGTGCCTGGCTAAAGTTCCCATCTTTTAAGAGTTACTTCCCTGCAGTTTCTTTCTGTTTTTGGTCAATCTTTAGTGTTTTTATGTTTTTTCCAAAGTTTATAATTGTGATTTATGGAAAGGTTTGTTCATACAAGCTATTCTACCATTTCTGGAAGCTCTGCATCTCAAATTTATTTAAAGAATCAATTTTCTCTAGTGGGCATATGCTTAACTTCTGTCTCAAGCAAGGAATTTTATCTATATAATATTGTGAAATAAATACTTCCAGCTGTTCAAAGAGCTGGCACTTCTGTTTAGTGTAATCCTTTTCAATTGTGTACTCCTTAACTGCTTATTATTATTTATGCCTACATTTCTAGTCTTTAATGACATTCAGGCCAGAGAAAGACTAAATTCATTTAAGGTTACAGTAGTTATTTTTAAAATGTGGTAAAAGTTATAAAGTTTACTAGAGATGTTTTCTGTGTGACAATAGCTTGTCAAACCTTTAAAAGTGACTTACTTGTATTTTTACCACAAACATGATATATAGATATATATCCTTATATGGTATTTTGAATAAAATTTTATAAATCAGAATTTTTCATTTTTTTAGGTTTTTTTGTGAAGGTGGCCATGTTTAGCTCAGGAGAGTTGATTTATAAGAAGAAGACACGCTTACTGAAGGCCTCCAATGGAAGAGTAAAGTGGGGAGAGACTATGATTTTTCCACTTATACAGAGTGAAAAAGAAATTGTTTTTCTCATTAAGCTTTATAGTCGAAGCTCTGTAAGGAGAAAACACTTTGTGGGCCAGGTTAGTAGGGAGTTTTTATCTTAAATTTCTTCCTTGTATTTTTCTGTGCATTTAAGCAGTTGGTTAACAAAGGGAATATAGGATAATTTTGAAGTTGAATAGAGTAAAATTCTTTAGCATCATAAAGCAAAATTCAGTGTTGCCACAAAAAATCAAATCTTGTCAGACTTTTTGCTTTAATATATTTTATAGTTGGAATTTCTGAGTAATCAGGTTTATCTTTACATCTTTTTCTGAGCTTTTCAACTTTAAAAACTGTAAGAGGCCGGGCGCGGTGGCTCACGCCTGTAATCCTAGCACTCTGGGAGGCCAAGGTGGGCGGATCGTTTGAGCTCAGGAGTTCGAGACCAGCCTGAGCAAGAGCGAGACCCCATCTCTACTAAAAATAGAAAGAAATTATATGGACAGCTAAAAATATATATAGAAAAAATTAGCCGGGCATGGTGGTGCATGCCTGTAGTCCCAGCTACTCGGGAGGCTGAGGCAGGAGGATCCCTTGAGCTCAGGAGTTTGAGGTTGCTGTGAGCTAGGCTGACGCCACGGCACTCACTCTAGCCTGGGCAACAGAGTGAGACTCTGTCTCAAAAAAAAAAAAAAACAAAACTATAAGAAAGATCAGTTTTTGAGTACTAACTCATTCCTTGTGGAAGGAGAGAACATTAAGTATTTAAAGTCAAATTTCTTAAGACTTTGGATATCAGATTTACTTTATTCTGTTTTATCTTCAATTTAATGTTTAATACGGGCACTTTTTATATACTGTTAACTTAGTTATGTTAGATTTGAATTCACAGAAAACATCAATTTTAATAGTAGTTGTGATATTATTTACATAGTCAATACTGGTGTGTGGATAATCTATTTAAAATTCTTAGTACAATTTGTGTAAGACAACATAACACTTGCTTACTTGCCAGAATTTGTTTCCTTTTTTGTTTTCTTTCCTTCCTCTGAATAGAATAATGGTAGCTGTCCATTTTCTTTTATCTTAATTATAATTGTTTGAACCACATTTAAATTCCAAAATATATATTCTTGATTTAAAAGCTTCTACTGGACAACAAGATGTTATTAGCAATCTACATGAAATCCTCAAATTATATATGAATTTTCAAAGATTAGTGTCAATTCCTTGACTCACTTCTTCATATATTTTATCTGAGATATTAATTTAAGATATTATAGTTTTGTTCTTCATTTTTTCGTATTTGGAAAAGAGTTTGAACTCAGGAATTCATATAACTAGCATAGTTTTGATAGCCATGAGGCCTATGAAGTCAATTCACTTAAAGTTTTGCTATATCATCAAGCCTCAACTATCATATATCAATGAAATAGTAAATTTACTTGAGAGATGACTTTCAGGATAACTTCTATGGTGATTCTATTTTCTTGTTGAGATTCTACTTAGAATAATAAGTCTGGAAAGTTTCTTGCTGATCATCTGTTCTTTATGACTTGTCTAGTAGCCTTAGCCACCATGATAGGGTAGCCAAATGTGATGCAAGTTCTCCCATCCCTCTATCGACCAAAGCGCTCTAATGTCTGTTTTATATATTGGGGTTCTTTGTAAGATTTCACTTGACGGAAAGGTTCTTCAGACCAAGAAAGAAAAGGAAAATAGTTTAAAAACCAATGACCTGCCCCAATCTCTTTTCTGAAAAGAATTAGAGCATGAGTCACAGAGAAGTTAACTCCAAGGTAACAGTATTTGTTAGTAATAGAGCTGAGATGAGAATCCAAGTTTTTTGATTCCTTGTCCACCTTATCTTCATGATATATAATGTTGTGATGTCTTACATTTGCATAACATATATATATATAGTTTTCCCAAGTTCATTCACATTTAGAATTACCTAAAGTTACATAAGTGATAGATACTGTGAAATTACTATTGATCAAGTAACTATTTACTAGATTTCAATTAAGTTTACAGTTTATTTAATGTAAAATGTGCTTTAAAATGCACATTTCTTACCAATGTAATTTAAATCATAATTAGCCTCAGTTCAGTTAATCTTTACAAAGATGTTTTTGAATGGTTGGGATCAATTTTAAGTTAAACTCCTAGATTTATTGACTGGGAAAGAATACTAATAACGGTTTCAGGGAAGTGATTTTATAATATCTCACCTCAAATTTTTAAATTGAATTGGTTCATATAACATAGTCTTAGAATGACTAAACACATTAAATGTTTTAACATTGAAGTGTTAAATAGAGAAATCAAAGTCACCTGGAAAAAGGAAAGATGTTTAATTGAAAATATGTAAACCAAACTTTCAAATGTCTTTCATTAATAGGAGTAATTAACTGTTTGAACTCAGTTATTATCATTGTGTCTATTTAAATGACTGTACTATTCCTTTACAGATTTGGATAAGTGAAGACAGTAATAACATTGAAGCATCGAACCAGTGGAAAGAGACAATTATAAATCCAGAAAAGGTTGTTATCAAGTGGCACAAATTAAATACATCTTGAAGACTTTACACATGAATTTGGTGAAGAAATTGACATTCTTTTAGAAGACCTATGATTTCAATTTGCTACTAATGAGAGGACACACTATATTTGTCAATTTATTTGGAGGCCATAATTATAGTATATAGTGGATCTGATAGAAAACTAAACTTGATGAAAAACGTAATGAATTTTATCAGATATCCAAAGTGAAGGAAATGTTTTAAAACTGTGCCAAAACAGACAGTAAAATAAGAGGGTAGTATTATTAGGGCAACTAAATAAATTACAAAGTCTATAAGAATATCAACCATAGATGGTTCTTTCTTTATTATGTTTTTGCTTTTGTCTCTTAAACTTTACCTAGATATTCAAAACCTATTATATCAAATTTCTGTTAGTGCTATTAAAAGTGTAGAAGACTTTACCACTATTTCAATGCTAGACATTACTGATTAGATCTTGGTTCCGCTGTTTACCTCTTGCTATATATTTTCTCTCAGCAAAAATGAATTGAACTATTTCAACTATTTTCTGTATTTGGGGAAAGTTTGGATCCTATGATTATAATTTCTTACCTATAGGGCATCAGTCACTTTGTAGGCTATGTATCTCCAGGAAACTCTTAAGAAACTTCAGAAATAGAAAACTACATTTGGCAGGAATAAATGAAAACACCAGAAGTTTGGAGTTTAATTGGAAACCCAGAATATACATATTTTGCTGTTTTGTTCCCTCGAATATTTTACTCTTTGTTTTATTTGGAGTTGAAATAAGAGTATCATCCATATGGTCCATCCTAATTAGTAGAATTAAATGAGCTTAAGTAGAAAATTCAATCTTTTATGATAATCACTCCCTTGTTTTTAGTTTTTAAAATTTAAATTATTCTAGAATCCATAGTGTTTTAATATTTTCCCACATTTTTTCACAACTATACCTGATAACACTGTGTAACAAATAAATATTTTGTATTCCAGCTTTTTGTTCAGGTACTTATTAGAACTCAGTATATGGAGATAATTTCCAGCTTAGTTAGCCATAAGAGCTGTGGCCAAAAAGAGCAGCTCTTTGGAGAAACAAATGGCCCATCTCTGATCTTGAAAATTTGACTTTATTTTTGCCAGTAAGTAGACAGAGTGCTGTGTGTTCTAGGTTTTCCATTTTTCTTGCTTTATTACTTTGTCCCATACATGCCAAGAGATAGGTGGTGATATTTTAGGCCAGAAGTATATAACTTGCTATAACCTAAGCATGCTCTCTTCATTCCAGTTTCTATGTTCTATATATCTCATTAAAATTTTCCCAAATAAACACTTAATTCTCATTTTCCTGGGTACCATTTCCTCAAGCTACAAAATGTACATATTTTACATCCCCTTTGTTTCTATTGCCTAGATTTTATGGTATCAGTGGAGTTGACAAGTACTTCTTCCACTGGACATTTTAAAGTATTTTTGTTTTAGATTTGTTAAAAGTGGCATATTGGCCCAGGCGCTGTGGCTCACGCCTGTAATCCTAGCGCTTTGGAAGGCCAAGGTAGGAGGATTGCTTGAACTTAGGAGTTTATGACCAGCCTGGGCAAGAGTGAGACCCTGTCTCTACCAAAAATAGAAAAAAATTAGCTGGGCGTGGTGGTGCACACCTGTAGTCCCAGCTACTCGGGAGGCTGAGGCAGAAGAATCGCTTGAGCCTAGGAATTTGAGGTTGCAGTAAGCTGTGATAACACCACTATACTCTATCCCGGGTGACAGAGGGAGTCTCTGTCTCAAAAAAAAAAAAAAAAAAAGCATACTGTTCAGTACTCACATGGACTTCTAATAGAAATCATCTTATGTGATAATGTTTTGAATCTTTGAGACAAATGCAACTATTTTTTTTTTTTAGTTGTTTGACTTTTTAAAAAAAAGTAGATTTTATTTTTTAGAGCAGTTTTAGGTTCACAGCAAAATTGAGAAGGTATGGAAACTTTCTATATACCACCCTCCTCCCAACACATGCACAGCCTCCTGCACTATTAACATTTTGCACCAGAGTGGTACATTTACTAAAATCAGTAAACCTATGTTGACATATCATTATCACACAAAATTCATAGTTTACAGTAGAGTTTCCTCTTGGTGTTATGCATCCTCTAGGTTTTGGCAAATGTATGACATGTAACCACCTTTGTAATGTAGTGTAGAGTAGTTTCACTGCCCTAAAAGTCCTCTGCAAATGCAACTACGTTAATATAGATACCAAAGAAGTAAATGTATTTACTGGCTTTTGGATAATAAATAACAGGCTTTTTAAAAAAACTAGAATTTTATTTTAGCAGTTTTCAGTGTTCTATTAATGCTTTCAATTCCTAAATTTATTATGTAGTCATGTATATAACTCAGTTTTTAATTATTTTATTTAATTTTCAATATTCTTACAATATGTATATAATGTGTAATTTGAGGGAAAGCTGTGACTTCTTGGTTTCTTAGAATCCTAGGTAAATAAAATAATAAAAAGAAAATCTTTTCATTTAAGAGACTTTTCAGGTAGAGAAGTATTGATACAACTAAGATCCCAAATGTTTTAATTCTATGATCCCTAACCCCCAGGCCATGGACTGGTACCTCTCCGTGGCCTGTTAGGAACTGAACCACACAGCAGGAGGTGAGTGAAGCTTCATCTCTTTTTACAGCTGCTCCCCATTGCTGAAATTAGATTCTCATAGGAGCTTGAAATCCTCCTGTAAAGTGTGCATGTAAGGGATCTAGGTTACACGTTCCTCATGGGAATCTAATGCCTGATGATCTGAGGTGGAGCTGAGGCGTGATGCTAGCACTGGGGAGCAGCTGCAAATACAGATTATTGTTAGCAGAGAGGTTTGACTGCATGATAAAATGTAATGTGCTTGAATCATCCCCAGACCATCTATCATCTCCCAACCACCCCCTGTCCCCCTACCCTCCCCCCCACCCCCCCAGTCTATGGAAAAATTGTCTTCCAGAACTGGTCTCTGGTGCCAAAAATGTTGGGGACCATTGTTTTAATTAGTGTTTACTTAAGCTTTTTTCAGGTGAAGGGGTAATGAACACAGCTGATATGCTGGTTGTTTCCTTGAAGCTTTATATGGAAATATAAATAGATATACACACTTATGTTAATAGGTACTCATATTGTGAGAAAAACATTAGGAGCTGGTAATAAAAAATGAGATACTATGCCAATATCATTTCTTTTTATATTTGCTTAAGCATTTCTTGACTTTTACCCACTTATAACAAGGAGAACAGAGCCAAAATGATACTGGGTGACCAGAGGAAACCATGGAAGAGTTCACATTAATAGCTGATAGTTTGCACAGTGCTAATCTCTAACAGTGCATTTATTTATAAGCTTTCAGATGAACACAATTAAATAACTGCAGCTTATGTCAAACTATAATGCCACTCTCTGGCTTTCATTTTGTTTTGCATGACTTTTTAAGGCAGAACTCCTAGAGAAATGACCAGCGAAGTATATCAGTTCCAGCTCTTATCAGACTGTTAAGAAGGAACGGTGGGATTTGGAACATCTGTTATGTGATTATAGTCTGAAAATAACCTGAACTGAAATTCTGTTTGACTATAGTTATGTGAATTTCTCTGATACTAATGTACTGAACAGCCAGGTGGAAACTGTATTTCCCAGCAAAAATTTCCATTGCTTGTTTAATCAAATATTTGCTTATTTATGAAGGATTTCAGAAATTTACAATAAATTTCAACTTTTCATATCATGGCAGTAACAGATATTTCAAAAATATATATTTCCTTTCCATGTATGGTTGAGTATACTGACGAAAGTAGCAGATAAAATTTCTATGTCTTCGATATTTAATGAGGACACTTTCTAATGTTCTCTTGAAGCATAAGCTGTAATTTTTTTTCAGAATTAAATTTCAAATGTTTGCAGTTTTGGCTGAAACATTGAGTTGAAAGGAAGTGGCCCATATGAAGTACGGTGTCCATTTTGAAATACAGATTTAAGATTTAAAAAGATATTAAAAGAGTTAATGTAGCCCTTCCAAAATTGGATTTTATTTTGTGGGTAATGCATTATCTTAAGATGAATGCTGGCTACAGTTTTAGTAATTTCCTAGGGTACGTTTTTTTTAAAACTTGGTTACTTTTTGGTTTTAAATTTCTTCATCTGTAGAAAATATCTCTAAAAACAATGATTGCAATCAATGATTATGTTAAGCCATAGGACTCTGATAATGACAGTAGATGTCTGGAAAGAAAGTTCTATATGTCTTTTCAGATGGTTAAAAGCTATCTGATTCTAAGCTGAACTAAATCACTGAATGAGATACGTCATTAAAATAATACTGATGTTTATTTGGTATTGATTTTCATATCCTCATATTGTGGGATTTGTTTCTGGGTCACCATTCTTTAGTTCTGAGTTTAATCTCTACTGATTAAAATAATTGCTCTTCATAATAGGATTAAATTTATTTTAGCAGAAATAAATCTTGTTGACTATGCTCTAAATTGTCTTTTAGTTTAATTTCTGAGTCTTTCATCTTTCTTGATTAATGTATAGATTCTTAATCTTGAAAGAAGTAAATTTTTAAATTAGCCAATTTATATGATATATTTAATAAATGAAAAAATATGTAGTATTTCATGCAAAGAACTGTACTGGGTGCTTTTAGGGATGCAGGATGAATAATCCTTCATTGTTTACCTTGAGGTCTTATATTTTAGTGGGGAAATAAAACAATATAAAGCAAGGTTGTAGTAAAAACAGGATTTGAGGTATGGACAAATTGCTTGAGGCTCAAATAAAGAAAGAATTAAATGGAGCTGAAGGAATTAGGAAAGGTTTGGTAGATCTCTGACTTGAAAAGCACAAAATCAAGCAGATCAGTATTACTATTATTCATGATCACTGACTCTGCCTACCTAGCAATCTTTCTTCATTTGTTGTGCCATCTGATCACTGTGAAAATACTTCCTTCTGCTCTCTTCTGACCTTTAACCCACCTGCTCCTTTCTTTGCTCTTAGTAGATCTTATTTCATGAATCACAAAGAAAATAGTTAGGTGTTCCTTCAACTTCCTACCACCAAATCCACAAACTTGTTTTTACCCATATCCATCCTCTCTTCCATTATGTTAGAAAGCCAGTCCTTCCTTGTGAATTTGGAATCCATCCTCTCTGCTTTTTCTTTTTCTTTTTTTTTTTTTTTTTTTCTGAGACAGTCTTGCTTTATTGGCCGGGCTATAGTGCAGTGGCATCATCATAGCTCACAGCAACCCCAAACTCCTGAGCTCAGGCGATCCACCCACCTTGGCTTCTGAGAGTGCTAAGCTTGAGCCACCAGGCCCGGCCTCTCTCTACTTTTTATGGGATTCATTCCAATTTTTTTGCCCATTCTTTCCTATTCCTTGAGCCTCTCCTGCTCTACAGGATTCTTTGTTTCATCATTCAACCTCCTTGGGGCATGGCTGTCTCAAAATTGGTGGGTGATGTGTTTGATGGAAAGAATTCTACAAACATAATTTTGAGGGTTAGGTTTTTATTAATATATTGATGAAGGAACCTATGAAAACTGCAATGGGCCTAAGGTTTATGTGCCCCCAAAATTTGTATGTTGAAATCTTAATCCCCAAAGTGATGATTTTAGAAGGCGGGGGCTTTGAGAAGTGATTCAGTCATTAGGGCATTAAGGGATTAGTTCTCTTATAAAAATGACCCCAAAGAGATCCCTTGCCCCTTCCATCAGGTGAGGTTACAGTGAGAAGATGGCTGTCTATGAGGAAGAGGGCCCGCACCCCAAACCGAATCTGCTGGCACCTTGATATTGAACTTCCCAGCCTCGAGAACTGTGAGGAATGTTTGTTTTTTATAAGCTACTCAGTTTATGGCATTTTGTTATATCAACCTGAACTAAGAAACACTACATAAAGCAGGAGACAATGCAGCATGCTCCCATAGAGGTGTGTCTTTCCAGGTCCCCAAAGTTTCCCCTGGGTTGTGTTACCGTATTACCGTGGATGAGTCTGCATTTAGCCAGTGAAGATTCCCTTTGGCACCAGAAGCTCTTTTTTAGTTCTTTACAGGGGTTTTTATTCTTTCCTCACTTTCCTTCTTCCACCTAACTATTCCCAAGCATAACTTTCATATCTGCTTGCTCTACAGGCGTTAGTAATTGGTAGAAAACAATCCCACCAAATTCCTGAGTAATTACTATGAGTTTAAGTGTGCCCAGCCTATATCACAGCTTGGAACTCATGCTCTCTTATCTCCCATACTCAATCACCCTATTCAGGATATGCATCCTAAATAGACGTAGTAGAATCCACCCACTTGTTCATCTCTACTGTAACTTCTCTTGTCAAAGGCAGTCTCATTTCCCACCTGTTGTACCGTACTCTCCCCATAATTGGTCTTTCTGCCTCCTTTTTCCCTTCCTGTCCCTTCTCCACCCAGCAGCCAGAGTGATACTTTTAAAATCTGATTGTCGTACCTTAGTTCCCGTTGCTGTTGGTGTGAAGTCCAAAATCCATAACACAGTCTGCAAGGCCCTTGTTAGGGAAGAAAAACTTTTCCTCTACTCTCTTATGTTCAATAAATGGGGGCCTGTGAATTAAAATAACAAATGATAGATTAACACGAGAAAAGGCACACAATTTTAATTAATATTTACATGCAGGAGAGTTCACAGAAAAGTGAAACTCAGAGGTAATTAGACTCGGGTTTATGTACCCTTTTAGTAAAAGAAAGGAGATTTGGGCTCCAAGGGATGATAAATTGTGGAGAAGTGAGAGGAAATATGTAGGAGAACTAATAGAAGATAAAGGTTATTTTAGTTAGGTCTGTTTATCTAAACTCATCTCTGTGTCAACTCTCCTCTGGTGATAACAGTCACTGCTCTTCCTGGTCTGGGGGCTGGAGGGAACACCTCTCAAAGAGCAATTTATGCCCTGCTTTTAGGCAGATACGGGAAGGCAGAAAGCTCTTTCTACATCTATTGATTCTCAATTGTATTCAGCTCAAAATAATCCTTATGCCAAAGTGGCATATTTTAAGGCGGCATATCCTGATCTCCTTTAGCCTATTGTGTTGTGGGGACTAATTATGTCACTTAAAATGGTTTTGTTTTGTTTTGATGATCAGTCAAATGTGGACATGGAAAAACACCATGGAGAGGCATGTGAAAATGTAAGAGATTTTTTATATTCACAGGTCCTAGAAGAGAGAGGCATAGCATGCCATGCAGGGGGCCATATGGAAGGAATGCCCAGGGAGTGGGCTCAACTGAGCAGAGGAGGAGCAGAGGGAGAGAGGGTGAGGGGGGAACCCATGGGAAAGTGCCTTCATTGGGGTCAGGGTGGAGTACACAAGTAAATGACATGAAGGGATTTCATTGGAGTGTTTGAGTATCACTAGGTCACGGTCATGATGGCAAAAAAGGGGAACCTGTGGCAGGAACCGTCCTTACCACACTGGTGCGCCTGGTTGCCTGGGCAGGGTGTTCATAGCTTGTTCATGGGGATGTTAAGGCATCAGGCACATAAAAAGTTTTACAAATTTACAATACCCCTGCATAATCTGAGCTCTGTCTTTTACTCCAGCCTCATTTTGAGCTATTCTCTTTTGTCTGACTGATCTGTTTTCAGTTCTTAGAAGACAGTACACACCTAACTTCCTCAGGATCTTTGCATATATGGTTTCATCTACATGGAACAGTTTCCCTCTTCACTCTTCCCTTGTTAAATCCTGTTCTTAGGTGCTAGCTTAAGTGTCTGTTCCTGAGAAAAGTCTTTGACTTTTCAAGCAATATTAGATGCTATTTCCATATACTTTATGATTTTCCTTTATAGCCTTTTTCACAAGTACGGTTAAATAGTTAACTTGCATAATTTTTGTTTAATGTCTTTCCTTCTACACTGCAATTTCCATGAAAGCAGGGTCTTTTTTATTGCTGCATTCCTGAGCCTAGCACAATACCTGGCCTGTAGGAGGTACATAGTCAATATTTGCTCATACATTCATTTAACTGATAGGCAGTGTTTTGGGTGTCAGGGATATAACAGTAAACAAACAGAGAAAAATGAATCAACACATAGAGTCAGGTTTTATGGCTCAGTAAAGTGATCGTTAAAGGCCAATATCTTCTTCCTGAGAGAGATAATGCTATAGTATACATTATTACCCTATTTACTTTTAAAATCCATTGTTGCATTTCCTAAGCATAGAGAAGTGAAATATGGTAGCCTTAAATCTTTTTAACTTATATTATCAAGGCTTAGAAGAAAATAATTTTTGAAATTCTAAAGTGTTTATAATACATAATTATTGCTAATTTAGTAGATTGCTCAGATAATCATCAGGCTTTACCTTTTAGCAGCTTAATATGTATCATTACTAAGCACAAAAATTGCATTAATTTATTTAAAACATTTATTTTTTTACAGGGAATGAGTTAAATTTGATTTCTGTATAAAGTAGGAAGGATGCTTATATCATGTCCAGCTTTGAAAATTTCCTATAAGATGTAAATAACTATTAGAATTTAAAAGACCTAAATAAACAAGTACTGTAGTTATTATTTACTGACATAAACAAGATTCATAAGACTTCTGTATGAAAGAAGACTAGTTAAGTTTGGTTAGATGATACTTATACTCGTGGAGGAATAGAATGAGAATTTTGGAGACCTTTCCTGATATAATTTAAGAAAGGGATTCAGGGAAGAGGCTGTAAGAGAAGCAATTCTAACCCCATATACATTTCATTACTAAGGACAATTTCCTCTTCCTCTCCTTATGTAGGGGGGACAGATAATAAGTCTGGAGATAAGGAAGCTGGAGAGGATTGCTGAGTAATGTTTTCTTAACTCATAGTGAAAAAGGAACCATGGGAACAACAGATTGACAGAGAGAGGCCTTTAAGAGAAAGGAAAGTTTATGGAGAACAGTTGAGGATGGAAAAATAAGAAGGTAAGGGTACAGTTGTACAGTGAACCTATATGCTTTCTAAATACTATATACTTTTCTTTTTACATAATACACCTTGTTATATTTCAGATTTCCTTCAGAGGAATGTAAACAAAATTCTTATGTTGTCTTTCCCTCTCCTCCTTTCTCCCATCCTTCCTGCCCTCCTCCTCCCTCTCTCTTCCCTCTTCCTGCTATTTGCTAAAATTCCTGCTGAATTTTTGCATTTCTAATTGACATCTGAAAACTAGTTTGGTCTATGATAATAAAATCATTGGCTCTTGTGCCCCGAACAACCTTAACAGTCTTGTAGTGTAAATGCCTAGCTAACTAGAACATAGGGATATTTATTTAACAAATATTTATTGGGTAGCTACCTTGTACTACACATTTCAGCACTAAACAAGATAGACCTAATAAATCTGCCCTCATAGGGCTTGTATTGTAGTGAATATATCAAAATATATAGAATAAGTCCAAGTAAAATTTAATGGATTTCATGCAATGAATAAGCAAATAGAAGATCAGAAAATCTGTTCCTGGTCTTTTCTTCTGTAGGACTGTTTTATATGTTAATCCTCATCATTTAATCTTCCTCTGTTTTACTTCAAATACTTGTGTTAATAATGTATTAATGGGTTATCCAGATTTTTTTAAATAAACGATACATTTAATGATATTTTCCTTGAACTAAAACACTAAATACATATATTAATATTTTATGTATTCAATCAAGCGATCATTTGATTGAAAAGAATCACCTCAGGATTCTCAACCTAGGGATGTATTGTGATGGTTTTAAGAACAAATCATTTGTAAATCAATTTTTATCTGGGTTACTTGTGTTTCAGTTTTTCTGGCTTTAAAAGATGGTAGAGATGAGGTTGATTTTTTTAAATGTTATTTTGTTTTTATTGACTTTGGATAAAAGAAGACAATGGACATCTGTGTATTGTAGGAGATTATTTTTAGAGTATCTGGGAAGGCTAAAGAGAGAAAATGTTGAATTTTCTGCATTGACTTCCTTCCCTGTGCTTGTGTGTACATATTTATACTCCCCAATGTAGTCGCATATGTTAATCTTTTTCTGTCTTTTAAGGTGGGAGTGAAAGGAAAGAAAGGTAACAGGGATCAGAAGCATTTTCTTATAATGTTAACACTAGATTATTCATTAACCAAATACAGTTTCTTCTCTAGTATACTGAAGTCTTTTCTGAAAACATGTTATTTCTTTTTTTCTTTAAAGGCATTTTGATTTTTTGAAACGTGGGCAAGGTAAAAGGAAGGGTGAAAAGTAAACCAACGAGATTTGAAGCATCTACTCTTCAAGATGCCTAAAGATACTAGAAGTTTACAGGGAAATGGTGGCATCAAAGGTCAAGAAAATTACAATAGGTGGTAGAATTTGGCTTATGATAATGTGTGTGTATGTGTGTATGTGTGTGCTTGCGTGTGTGGGTACATACACAGCACATGTGCCCTTTATCTTGTAGAATTAGAAAAACGACATCTGTTTTCTTGAAAGTGAGGGAAATAAATGATTAACAGGGTTGGAAGTGTGACCGAAACATTATGACAGATTTGATCACAGTCAAATTTGTTTCTTTTCCTAGTCCAGAAAAAAATAAGCTTGAGAAGTAACAAAGGGGAAAAATTTTCCCTTTTCTAGTTCAGAAGAAAGTAAGTTTTAGAAACAACAAAACAGTAAATTGTTTGGAATGATGCCATTTGTTTTTTTGGCTTAGATTATATATGGTTCTACAGGGTAAGATCTGCCCATTGTGTCTAGCACTCTACCTCTGCTCTGTAGATATAAATAATAAATGTTCTAGGAGTTTCTATTTCTGCTTTCCTTCTTGAAATCTGAAAAGGTTTAAAGAATTCTTTTTGAACCTATGGTTTTGTCTGGGTATATGAAACAAAGTAGTGCTTGACCTTTTTTCTTCCCCAACATATCTGAGGGAGTTTAAGACACTTCTATCGCTAATAGTCATAGTAGCAATAATTTGCACCCAGGTTGTGCATCTTGAAAAAATCCCCCTAGGTGATTTTGTCATATCTCTTATGGAACTATTAGATAGGAGGTAAACTACAGTGAAATTTATACACATGCTTAGGCTATATAGTTTTATCTTTAGGCAGTGCACACATTAAAATGTAATTAATTATTTGGAATTTCTTGATCACTTTTTCCTGATTTCTATTATTGCTTAGATATTTTCCATGTCCCAGGAGTGAGGACAATGAGCTAGGTATATTTAGTTTATTCTTAAAATCAGGATATTGGAAGATGTTAATCTTTTAATCTTTGGACCACAGTTGGAAAACATTGGTTTAATCAAACTAGTCTTTTGTAAAGCAGAAATAATGATTCTTTTCAGGACCCTGTGTGATTGTTGTTTCTTGCCATAAGACAGTAGATAAATGATAAACTTGGTTGTTGTTTGAGAAGGGAGGTGGAAATAACTTGGGGAGACCAAGACTACTGAGGATGGCTCCAACTGAGTGAAGTCATTGAGTGCAGGGTCTGGGCCTACAATTTTTCAAGCCTTGAATTTTAATTTCATCAGGATGCTAATAAATTACAGGAATTGCTTCAGCTAATAAAACTTCCCAAAATCTGATGTGCAAACTATAATACCAATTTACTAATTTATGAAGGGAAGATAGTCCATTCCAATGACAGAAATATTTATGTCTGCTTTCACAACACCTCTGTTTTGTGTCAGGGCATACATGAAATTGAATTTTAGAAGCCAGGCTATTGTTTGGGGAGTGAAATCAAAGCAGCGGGAAGTGGACTATAGACAGAGGGACGTATTATCCAGCCTACCGTGTGGCCAGTGGAACATACTGCCCCAAGCGGGAGTCTGCTGAAGATCCTTACTGTCAGATGCCCAAATTTACTGTCTTTCTCCTGGAAAGTACGAGACTCACGCTGTTTATTCTTTCTTTGACCTTCCCTTTTGCTATATTTCATTTTAACCATCTCCACCTGTTTACAGAATCTTTGGCCAGGCAAGTTATCCTTTAACTGATGAGATTTCAGCTTACTAAATTATAATCCTATTTTATGATGTCTCCCAGACATTATACCCAGGTCATCCTAAGTACAGTTTTAAGAAGTCTCTCCACTCTTTGATAATAAATAAATGTATGTCTAAAGTCTCTAGGTTTGTAATTTTTGATCTAGCAATAACATTTAAAGTATTTGACATAGTTTATTATTCCTTCCTGAATACTTTTTTTCACATCTAAGAAACTTTTTTTTTCGGGGAGTGGTTTCTTTTATTACTGCATTAGCTGGGATGGAAAATATAACATTGTCATCCAAAGGGTAAGCTAGCTAGGCAGGGTTTTATATTGTGGTTGGTTGGTAAGCTTCATACCACAAGGAAGGCAAGAGAAAATTATTAATATAGAATCCCTCTCTGGCTTGTTAAAGAATATCTCAGGTCATCATCATAGTCATGTGAATCTGCATCCCAAGAATATGTCAGTTTGGAATTTGGATGACTGGAGTTGAGAGTTTCCAAATAGTGATCTGTTTCTAGAGACACAGGGAAATTGTTGTTACAAAATACCTGTTTCTGTCTTTGTGTGTTCCTCACACACTCTCATAACTTTTTCATTTTTATTGCAGGATCACTTGAAAGTGTTGTAAGTATATTTATGATACAATCTGACATCTTAATGTATTTATCTGAAAGTGACAATGTTTGATCATTTTTCCAGCTTAGGAAGAAAATGATAAGAAACAGATTTTTCATTCCAAGTGTGGTATATGGCTGTTTTGAAAGAAATGTAGTTTTATATCAGTATTATGTTTTAAAGATTTACTAATATTCTCTGTACTGTTACAATATTTTCTGCAAGTTTCAGAAGTAGAGTTTCTTCATTATGAGATTCATAATGTTCATAATGTTACCTAAAATTTAAAGATTCTTTCAGTCAGTGCTGTCTTTTCACCTTTTGTGGGGCTGATGGTGCTAAAAAGTTCTAAAAGTAACTCATCATCTTCATTTTTAACCGAAGTGGCAGAATGATTGTCATCAATTCAGCATATATTACAACAGTATTTGCTAGAGAAAGTTAAAAGTTCTTAGAGCTAAAGCTGCTGAGGAATTTACTTAATCTGAGATTAACCTTTTTACTTTCTGTCTCTAGGATATAATCACAATGACAGAAACCATTAATAATGGGGTTTTGGGGGGGGCAGGAGAGGTTAACATTCTGTTCTCATATAGAAAACAACTGGATGTTTACATTTATGGAAAAGGGTATATATATTAACATCCCAAATAATTTTGTCATAGAGGTGGAAGTAATAAGGAGGAAACCAGTATGGACAAAGTTCAAGTTTCCAGGCAAAAAAATAAGAGTAAAATATCATTTCTCATCACCAAGTCAATTGGTCATAAGTAAAATCATGTCCATTTGAAGATATTAATTTAATGTCTATACCC
The DNA here is from genome assembly GCF_041146395.1 of Eulemur rufifrons. Lineage (NCBI taxonomy): Eukaryota > Metazoa > Chordata > Mammalia > Primates > Lemuridae > Eulemur > Eulemur rufifrons. The sequence continues at coordinate 115,012,907 of NC_090984.1, read as the reverse complement.
AAAGACAATAATAAGCACATGAGAAATGATAAGTGACTTAAAATTAATCCAGCCTAGATACAGCTTTCAAATCAACCAATGCATATTGGATGTCTGTTATGTATGGAGTCCAGAGAAGACTGTATTTTTGTATTTTTTTGTTTTATGATTAAGTCTATGATTCAGTCAGTGTCCATTATCAACCTTACTATCATATCAAGCTGTGCCAGTCATTGAAAATTTTTAGTTTTTCATTTATTCAGCATGTATTGCCTCACATACATGTCCATGAGAAAGTGGTGGGAAAAAACTCTCAGCTGATTCTTGTGTAACTGAATGACTATTGGTGGTTGAGAATCTTCCAAATTCAATCTTACTCAAGTTAAGTAGCAAGTTAATGTTAACCAAGAGAGATTAATTACCTGCCAGAAATCTTTTGAAATAATCTATCGTGAGAAAAAGAGAAGTAATTTGATGACATGTAAATTCATGTTCTTTGGGAATTCTTATTTCTTCTCCTTTTCTCAGGATACAGAATAAGAGACAGACTCTGATAAAATCTCAGTATCTGGTATCATTAGCTTTGGGTCTTGGAATTTATATCTGGGTGCCTCATATGCATTCTTGCCTTTTGGGGCTATGCTGCTGTTATTTCCATTACCTAAAACACTTTTGTCAATGCTTTCCTCTTTCTTCCCCTCTTCCTCCGCTTCACCTACCTAATTTCTACATATTGTAAGAGCGTCAGCTTACAATCACTTCCTCCAGGAAACCTCTGTATTAGTGTTCTCTAGACAGAACCAATAGGAGATATATATGTGTATATATACGTATACATATATATATGTGTATATGCATATATATATGTGTATATATATTTTTTCAAAATGTATTTATATACTGCCTCATATGCATGTCTGTGATAAAGTGGTAGGAAAAATATATATTTATCTCCTATTTGTTCTCTCTCTTTCATGGTAATCTGACTAGTTCATAGCACTTGCAACAAGTTATGATTGCCAAAAATGTCTCCAAACATTGCCAAATGTTCTCTAGAGGACAGAACTGCCCTTGTTTGAGAAACACTACTCTAACACATCATAAGATGTTAGAAAAAGACCTTAGTGATTCCCTGATTTTTATTTTCTTATTTTCCATGTGGCCATGATTCACTTTTAGGTCTTATGGCTTCTTAATCACAGAGGTGAGACTGGAACATAGGTTTCCTAACTTTCCAGTTAGTTGTTTTCCTACCTCACCATGCTTTCTTGGTTTGAGTTTAAGATACCCTGAGCCTCTACTTATAGGCTTGTCCAGCTACATAAGTTCTATTGTAGCATAGGCAATCATTCGGTAACCCACTCCATGCTATGTACATAAAGTCTGTAGTTCTCCTTAAGTATCCACTTGTACATGTTGTTTTCAATTATTTTCCCCAGAAGCAACCCTAAAGTGAAGATTTATATAAAAGTGGTTTATTAGGAAATATTCTCAGGAAAAATTGGTAGGGAACTAGGGAAGTAGATGGAAAGGAGAAGGAAACCAAACAAGGGTACAATGTTAGAGAGCTCTGGAGATAGTATATATCATATCTAAGAACTATCCCGATTAGGTACAAGAGAAAAAAACTGGACTATTTATACTTCCTTGCCCATCAATCATCATTTAAGATAGAGTTTCTGAACTTTGATACTATTGACATTTTGGGGGCAGTTCTTTGACCTTTGTTTTGGGTTCAGAGAAAGATTTATTATAAGGAATTGGCATGTGTGATTATGGTGATTGGAAAGTGCAAAAATCTGCAGTGTGGACTGACAGGCCCAAGACCCAGGAGAGCTGGTGGTACAGTTCCGCTCTGAAGGAAGTCTGCTGGAGAATTTCCTCTTGCTCAGGGAGGTTAGTCTTTTCATTCTGTTCAGGCCTTCAACTGTTTGGATGAAGTGGACCCACATTGTGGAAGGCAATCTTCTTCACCCAAAGTTTATCGATTTAATGTTAATCTCGGCCGGGCGCGGTGGCTCACGCCTGTAATCCTAGCACTCTGGGAGGCCGAGGTGGGCGGATCGTTTGCGCTCAGGAGTTCGAGACCAGCCTGAGCAAGAGCGAGACCCCATCTCTACTAAAAATAGAAAGAAATTATATGGACAGCTAAAAATATATATAGAAAAAATTAGCCGGGCATGGTGGCGCATGCCTGTAGTCCCAGCTACTCGGGAGGCTGAGACAGGAGGATCGCTTGAGCTCAGGAGTTTGAGGTTGCTGTGAGCTAGGCTAACGCCACGGCACTCACTCTAGCCTGGGCAACAGAGTGAGACTCTGTCTCAAAAAAAAAAAAAAAAAAAAAAAAATAATGTTAATCTCATCTAAAACACCCTCCAAGTTGACATATAAAATTAACCACACACCTTTCTTTATCTTACCTAAGTTTGGGTTAAGGGGTATGAATGCCTGAATTAATATTGTCACTTTTGCTTTTAGAGAAACATTAGAAATAACTTATTTTATAAAATTAGGAAATCATGGTGTTTCTGGTTTGCAGTCATACTGAGTATTCTAGATGTGATCTGACCAGTTCGTAGCACTTGCAATAAAATTATTCTCTTCTAGATACTGGCTACTATATTTCGAATAATATGACCCAAGTTTTCATCCATTTTATCCCAGTCTTATTATCCTTTGAACTTTACAATTTAACTACTGAGTCTTTTTCTCTACATGAATTATCGTTAGGCCAATTTTCTTTCTCCTCTTCCAGTCCCATTTTTCAGTAGTTGATGGCATTTAACATAAAGTGTAGACTTTTATATTCTAATTCCTATTATAAAATATTATTAGTTATTTAGCCCATATTACTGATTTTAGAACCATAGAACCTTAAAGCCAAAATGGACATTTTATCACAAAAAACTAGGTCCAAAATGTATGACTTTCAGAGGTTTATCAGGTAATTAATGACAGAGCTGGGTGAAGGATTCATATTTCCTGATGTCTAGTTTAGTTTAGCGATCTTTGATTCTACAGACATCAAGTACCTGATACATCTAGAGGTAATGTGTTAAATGCAATATTTTGGTTAAAATCATTTTAGAACTTTATGTCACTACCCATTTCAGTTGGAGAAGAAGAAATATAGAAATATCAAATGCTCTCCAGATAATAGGCATATTGTTTTATATAATTAAAAATTTAGTAATTATTTTGTTCTTTGCCTTAGTTATTGATAAAATTGTTAAAGAAGCCCATGTAAGAATGTTGCTCTACTGCTTGCTCCTAGAAGCTATTCCTTAAAAAGTACATTTTGGATATCATTTGTCTAACAATTTTTTAACTAATTGGAAATCCAGTTGAGTTACATTCATTGCCTATCTCTTCTTTTTGAGTAATGAAATAAGGTTATTTTGATATCACTAGAAAGGAAACATATGTTACTATAAGAGTATGCAAGCTTTTGTTGTCTTAAACCAAATAAAGATTGACATGTCAAATTGTGGAGAAAAATGTAAATCTTGTTTTTATAGGCTTATTTTTTAAATACCATAAGTGGCAGTAAAATAGCTTTCATTTAAATTGGTACCTTCATTTGGCCCCTGTCCCCCACTTCAAGAATAAATGTGTTTTACTTAAACATATTGGAAAATTTGGGAGTAGAGTCTCAGTAAGTGTTAATTCCATTTCCTTTCATGATATACCAGTGTCCCATGAGATGAAAAGCATGATAATATAGGTAAAAATATCATTGCTATTTAGTTTTTTAAATTTTGCATTTAGTGACTATGCAGTATGAATCAGCTTAAAGTATATGCCTTGCTACACTGATCATCAAACTAGCAGTATTATCAAGAGCAAATACTCAGCTTTGAGACCTTGGATCTGAAAAGTCAAAACTTGATGTTTCTATTAAACATGTATTGGGGCCGGGCGCGGTGGCTCACGCCTGTAATCCTAGCACTCTGGGAGGCCGAGGCGGGTGGATCGCTCGAGGTCAGGAGTTCGAGACCAGCCTGAGCAAGAGTGAGACCCCGTCTCTACTAAAAATAGAAAGAAATTATCTGGCCAACTAAAATATATATATACAAAAAATTAGCCGGGCATGGTGGCACATGCCTGTAGTCCCAGCTACTCGGGAGGCTGAGGCAGTAGGATCGCTTAAGCCCAGGAGTCTGAGGTTGCTGTGAGCTAGACTGACGCCACGGCACTCACTCTAGCCCGGGCAACAGAGCGAGACTCTGTCTCAGAAAAAAAAAAAAAAAAAAAAACATGTATTGGTTTGGCAGTTGACAGCAGGTGGTTCAGAGTACCTTGTGGTGGAAGTTGTAGTAGGTGGTTTCTAGGTCCTTCTCCTAATGAGGGAGTCTAACAGATGGCAGGGAGAGGAGAAGGTGCCTCTCCTTGCCTGATTCCTGATGAGCAAGACTTTGCAAAGTACAGGATACGAGCCTCTGCTCGGTCCATCCATCTCAGGCAAATTGCCCAGAAGAAAACCCTGGGGTCTGTCTCAGCTGTCACCCTGCCTTTCAAGTGACAGCAGCTAGTCTTTCAAAGTTTGAAGCACCTTAGAAGATTTTCTGATGTCCATTTTAAAATATTATCAAAGATGAAAGAGGATTCATTGTGTCAGACTTCAAAAATTTTAAGTTTGTTCTTAAATCACTTTCAGAGAAATCAACAATCTAAGAATAAATCTTTTCATTTTAGTCTACCTATTGTGGTTACTGGAACAAGACACCTTTCTGATAATGCAACGGAAAGCTTTTCATTCCTGGAATTTCCTGTTGGGAGTGTAGAGTTTTCTGAGCAGTATGTAACATTGGCTAGTTAGGCAGTATGTTGGAGTTTACTGCTAGCTCTTTGTTTAAAAAGGGTGTGAGAGGTTTTAACCGACAGGAATGTAAAGTCAAAGTTAAGTATGACATCATCTTATTAATACCACCTGTCACATGAATACCCCCGGATTCATAAGCAAATACGTTGTACATTTAAATGTTTTTATCAACTCAGATAAACTGGCTATAAAATAGTTTTCTCTTAGCCTTATGTGTATATGATTTGAGGAAACATTATCTTTTTCCTTCTAGGAAAATGTTAGAGGAGAAAAATTTGTCCCCAAAGTTGTATACAAAGGTTAATGGACGTGTAAGGAAGGTTTCTTCAGTGATTACAGGGGAGCAGGGTGGATCTGGATATATACTCATAGCATATTTAAATCCCAAAACATGGGTGAAAATCAATTCTGAGGAATTTTGTCAAACCTGCTAAAATTCAAGCCCCTGCTCTCTACTCTGTCTTTATCTGCTTGGACAGGTCCTTATTCTTCCATGTACCATTTCATGATCTGTTTAGAATAAACCCTTCCAAAATCTTATACGGGAAAGCATCTGTAGTCTATGCCGTTTTTAAGGATATATTTAGAGACTATGTTTTAGTTTCCTTCAATAACTTATGCCTATTTTTAATAATCTTAATCATCAGGAAGTTCTTAAGTTAATATCTAATCTATCTCTATAAGACAGGGTTTCTCAACCCTGACACTATTGACATTTAGGTTGGATAATTCTTTGTTGACGGGGAGCAGGGGACTTGCCTGTACTTTGTGGGATGTTTAGCAGCTTCCCTGGCCATTGCTAGATGTCAGGAGCATCCTGCCCCCAGTTAATGATGTCTCCAAACATTGCCAAATATTCCGTGGTGGGTAGAATTGCCCTTGTTTGAGAACCACTGCTGTAAGACATCATAGGATGTTAGAGAAAAGACTTAGCAATTATGTCATTTTTATTTTCTCATTTTTCCATATGACTATGATTTACTCAAGATCTCATGGCTCCTTAGTCACAGAGGTTAAACTGGAACTTGGTTTTCTGACTTTCCAGTTAGTTTTTTTCCTACCACACCATGCTTTCTTGGTTTGAGTTTAAGATACCCTGAGCCTCTACTTAGGAGCTTGTCTAACTATGTGAGTTCTGTTTTAATATAGCCAATTATTTAGTAATCTACTCCATACTATGTACATAAAGTCTGTAGTTCTCCTTAAGTATCCACTTGTACATATTGTTTTGGGTTATTTTCCCCAGAAGCAAGCCTGAGATGAGGATTTATATAAAAGTGGTTTATTGGGAAGTGTTCTCAGGAAAGATTGGCAGGGGAGTGGGGAAGTGGAGGAGAAGATGACCAAACAAGGCTACAGTGTCAGACAAACTTCAAGCGAGTAATTTCAGCTCAGTCCCACAGGAGCATTCTGGAGATAGTGTATATCATATCTCAGAACTATCAAGTACAAGAGGAAAAAATGGAGTATTTATACTTCCCTGCCCAGCAGTCATTGTTTAAGGCAGAGTTTCTTAACCTTGATACTGTTGACATTTTAGGGGTGTTTCTTTGTTCTTTGTTGTGGAAGTCTGTCCTGCACATTTTAGGGTGTCTAGCAGCATCTCTTGGCTTCTACCTGCTATGCCTGTAGCATTCCAAACCCCCTTTCCCTGCCCAGTTATGACAACCAAAAATGTCTCTAGACACTTTGAATCCTGGTGGTCAAACTCACCTCCTCACTGAGGACCATTGGTTTTAGAGTTGCCCCTGGGGAGATGTAAGTTCTCAGGAACTTTAGACTATTCAGGCAAAGTGGTCTTGGGAAGCTTAAGAGCAGCCCTCTGACAGAGACATAGGTTCTGGCTGTGAGGGTGAAAGCACACCAGGAGCTTATCTGCATGAAAAGGTTAATGAATCCCAGCGGATATGGGTGGAACACTGACATCATTTGCTACCTGGATATTAACTTATTAAATTTCTCCTTTTCAACCATATGAGCAGTACAAGACTATCTAATATAAAGGCACAGTGTTCTTTAAAGGGCTTTTACTGGACTGACTCAACCAACTGTGCCCCATTTTATAGTCAGTACCACTAGAGCAGTATCTGAATCATCCTACTGTTGCTACTGTATGCCCAAAATACCTCTCCACTGGGGCTAATCTTCATCTCTGTGGAATTGGTTTGATCAGAAATAAGATTTGAGAAAGAATTTAAAAACTTGGAACCATTTCTGCAAGACTGGAGTTCTTGATTTTTGTTTCACTTTAATGACAGAAAAACCACTGTGTTTTGGCTGTGTTTTTCTCATCTTGGGTCTATGTTTGTTGAACCCCTCCCCATCCACTAGTCTTTCATTCAAAAAGTGTTTATTGGGTCCCTAATATGTGCTCAGCCCTTTGCTAGATAATAGGAAGCAACAGGGGACAAAAAAAGGTATGGTTTCTGTGTTAATGGAGCTTCCAGTCTAATAAGGGAGAAAGATAAGAAATTAGTTGTAGTTCAAGGAGCAGGATTGTCTGAAAATGGCCATGAGTTCTCACTGTGGGTTTCCTAGACAATGAGAACTGGGAGGTCCTCTTTTCCCCCATAGGAGGAGCTGTGCCCAATTCTTATGGAACTGGTGCTTTTGTCTTCCTAGTAGAAGTGATTACAACTTTGCAGGGAAGCTGACATTCTTAATGCCAGTAAATAGCCTGCCTGGCTGCCAAAATCAGGTTGTCTGGCATCAAGTGTATTTCTCTAATGTTAAAGCTGTATAAACAGGAAGAATAATAGAGGGGCCATTGTCTCTCTCCTAAAAGCTAATCTTAGTAGTAAGTTGGTTCCTGGAGGAGGAGGATGGGATACCCATATCTTTTGTCTCTCACCAGCCTTGGCCTTACTTGCAGGTTTTTTCTTTAGCCAATAAAGCATGTATTTAACCTATATCATATAATGTGAAATTTTTCTTTAAACCTACATAATAAATGCTGCAAAGAAAAAAGCAGATTTAAAGGAGGTGCAGTGTACTTTGGATTATTTGAGTGATCAAAAAGGCCCGTCTGAGAAAGTAACATTTGTGCTGAGATCTGAGCACTGAGAAAGTAAATCATGTAAAGAAGAGCCTTCTAGGCAGAGGAAGAATACGGAAGATCCTTAAGGTGGATGAGAACTTGATGTGTTTAAGGAACTAAAAGAAGAGTAGTTTGGGTGGCTGGAGCATAGAGATTGAGGGAGGGAAGAATGAAAGTGACATGAGATGAAGTTGGAGAAGTTCAAAATACAGTAGGGGCCAGACTATAATAAATGGCCTCACTGGCCATGGTGAGGAATTCTTACTTTATCCTAAGTGCAATCAGAAGCCACTGAAGAAACCTTCAAGTTTCTGGTTCAGATTTAGGTTTTTAAAAGATATTTAATAATTGTCATTCCTGCATTTAGAATGTTTAGAATGAGAGGAGAAAAATAAAAAAACTGTTGTAGTAGTCTATTTGACAGATGGTGATAGCTTTGGGTAGGGTGGCAACATTGTAAGTAGAAACAAGTAAGAGAGTGAGATAAATTTTGGAAACACAGTCAACCGTACAAATTAGCCAACAGGAAAGAGGGGTGAGAGAAAGAAAAGAATCAAGAGTGACTCCCAAGATTTTGACTTATGCTATTGGGTAGGTATAAGATGAGGGAAATGCTGAGTTTTGTTGTGGTAGAGGGACAGGATGAAGACCTCAATTTTGATCATACTAAACTTGAAATGTGAGACATCCAAATAGATTCAAGAGGGCAACTGGATATATATGAGTTAGAAGTTCAGAGACCAAGTCTGGGCTAGAAATGTAAATGTTGGAGTCCTTGGTATGCGCATAATATTCAAAACCAGAGCCTGGATGGACTTGCTTAAGGAATGAATCTGAATAGGGAGGAGTAGCAAGGCCTGATCCCTGAGGTTCTCCAATAAAAAGAGGTTAGAGAGATAAGGAAAAACCAGAAAAGGGTATTCAGATGATGGGCTATCTCCTTTGCTTTTGGTTAATGTAACAAAAGTTAAAATTGAGGGTTGGGAGAGGAATACTGTGAATTGTTCTTTATATTCAGGCTTGAAACTATAAGGAAAGTTAAAACAAGCACAAAGATCATGAACACATACTTGGGCAATAGAATTGTATGGTAGTCTTTGGTTATCTAGTTATCCAAATGATACAGAAAATGATTATGTTTGTTTTTAAAGATTTTTATAGAAACGAAAACACAAAATTTAAGCATTCTAGGAAGCTTTCCCTATTCTGACAAGACCATTTTTATGCTTCTCCTATGTACTCGTATTACACATATCCTTATCCTAACTACCTTGAAATACTAAATTCTATGATGGGAAAGAATCAGTAGGAATTCATGTACTGTTCCCTCTGCCCTCCACAACCACCTCCTTCATTGCCACCCTTAAGTACACAACTCTTCTGAAGCCCTCACAATCTACCTCTTGTCAATTTGGTACCCATACACATTTGCTTATATCATACTTAATGTCCAAATGAAGACAATAACAAAGTCATAATTCTGCCTAACATGATACAACTATCTGTGCACAGCTGAAATAGGCTAACCCTTTCCTGAAAACTGGATACAAAATCCTTGGGTGATGTTGAGTCTTCTTTGATATCTTGTAACATAAATGCTGTGAGACAAAGTAACAAACATAAGAAGCCAAGTTAACTTATTTCTCTTTGCCAGCATAATTTCACAAAGCCCTTGACTGTGACAATGTGCAGCTCTCTAGAAGGCTGCTTTGAAGACAAAACAGGATGAACACAAGCCCCTCCCACCCCATGTCTCTTGCCTGAGTCACTATATTCCTTAAAAGATAAATGTCCCTAGTCCTTGCCTTTTCCTACACTTAAGATAACATCTGATGGGGTTCGTGATTATGCCTCATAATCTATAACCAGATATACTCTTATATGCAAACCTTGATGTAATTCTGCTTTAATAGAACTTCTAAACAAGTTTGATGTGATTTTACATGCAGTAAGCCTCCACGACTCATATAAACTGTGAGCTAAAACACTGTTTCAGAGGAATCTTATAGAACCTCTCTGAAAGAATTCTCCTGGGCTGTAGTCTTCAGGCTATGATCCTCAGTAAGACCCCTAAATAAAATTAACTTTAATTCTTTAAAAACTTGATTTTTTTCTTTAGTTAATAAGACTGTGATATAAAATTAACTATTATTAACACATGTTAGATAATAAGGGCATGAAAGAGGGAAAACCACAAAAATATTTGGTTTATATATAGAAACATAATCATATTAAAATAAGGAGGAAATACGATTATTTAAGTCTTCACTTCTACAACTGGTAGAATTATTGCTGGTATTTATAACTATCTCCTTCTACAACCCATTCCATATTTTCTTTGTCCTCAGCATGCGCCTTAGCTGGTTGTAGTTTTTTTGTATAGTGGTATGACTCATGCCTTCATTCTTGAAAGGTCTAGAGGCTATTAGCCATCCTTCCTGAATTATATTGTTATAATTTTCCATTGACTTTAATCATAGGAATAAAAGGTGCCCTAGGGGATTCTCCTGTATTCCATACATACTCCTGCCTACTCATATTGTGTAGTACCAACCCAGTTGCCCCTTGGTAGTCAAGATCAATTACCCCAGCCAGTGTAGTAACTCCCTTTGCTGATTCAGAGACATACGAGAGACCAAAGTGACCAGGTAGCAGTTTCAACTTGCAATTCAATAAAATCATTGTTGTGATCCATACTAGCTCTCCATTACTGCATGACGAATTAACATACACTTAGTGACTTAAAATAACGCAGATTTATCATGACCCACAGTTTCCACAGGGCAGGAGTCCAGACACAGGTTAGCTGGTTCTCTGTTCAGAGCCTCACAAGGCTGCAGTCAAGGTGTGGGCTAGGCTGCTTTTTCATCTGAAGGCTCAACTAGGGAAGAATTCACTTCTAAGCTCAGATTGTTAGCAGAATTTATTTCTTAGTGGCTGTGTAATTGAGGACCCCAGATTCTTACTAACTGGAGTCTACTGCCAGCTCCTAGAAGCTGCCGGTAGTTCCCTGCCATATGGCTCTCTTCATAGGCGATTCACAGCATGGATTTTTGCTTCTTCAAAGCCAGTGGGAGAATCTTTCCAGTCTGTTATGTTTTCTTATAGAATGAAACATAATTACAGTAGCAACGTTACATCATCTTTGTCATATAATATAACCTAATCAAAGGAGTGACATCTCATCATCTTGTCTTATTGGTTAGAAGCAAGTGACACTCAAAGTGGGGGGGATTATACAAGGACATGAATCATTGCAGGTCATCTTATATTATGTCTGCCACACTGACTGTGTACATACTGTTCATATCCAGGCCAAATAGTGTTCCAGGATTATATTTTCTTCTGTGGCTCCAATGTCATGACCTCCAGGCCATCAAAAAGAAAATGTTCCTAGCATCAAAATCAAATGGATTTCTTTATTACCCTCTTAGTCTGTTTGTGCTGCTTTAATGAAATACATGAGACTCAGTAATTTACAAAAAACCAAAAATTTATTTCTCATAGTTGTGGAGACTGGGAAGTTCAAGATCAAGTCTTGATCAAGGTTGTCTGGTGAGGGCTGCTCACTGCTTCCAAAATGTCACCTTGCTGCTGCATCCTCCCCAGAGGGGAGGAACTATGTACCCTCACAGGTGGAAGAAGGACAAGGGAGGAGAACACTGCATGAAGTCTTTTTAATAAGGGCTTTAATCCCATTTTGAGGAAGCAGCTCTCATGACCTAATCGCCTCTTAAAGGCACCACATCTTAATATTATCACATTGCCCATTAAGTTTCAATGCCTGAAATTTGGAGGGGATACATTGCAACTGTACAACCCTCCATCAATGGTTTAAATTCATGACACATTTAGGATTTCTGTTTATTGGTTTTAAAAACACATGTTTATTCTCACTCCTTCTGAACTAAACACTAAAGGTAGTTTTTAAGTGACATAAACTCATAAGGACAGAGAAAATTGGAGAATTGACAGTAGGAACACAATTTAGAAAGCTGGAGAGCAGATGGACAAGTGATAACTATTAATAATTTAGTAGACCTAGGAAAGCCAAAACCTAAACTGGTATTGGGGAAAGATTAGAAGCAATGTGATTTGTACTATAGGACTCCCAAAGGGCTTAGGACTTGGCAGCATGAAGTACCTCTTGAAGGGGAGATGAAAGTGGGACTATAGGTGCGTTGTTTGGCTAGCCATATAAGAAATATTTAGCTCTTCTCCCCAGTACTCTATAGCCCACAGGTGCCCTTCCCCCTCTCAGGCAGGATTTGGAAGTTTTCATCTTGGGAAAGGTTAAAACAGGGGGTCTCTCACCTGGTGGGTGTCAAGCATATTTGAGAAAGGGAGTGCCATATTGAAAGCTGAGGAATGGGATGAATACTTACATACTAACATCACAGAATGCTAGCAGCCAAATCTCTACTCTTTAGGAAGGATATGGAAGACATAGGGAGTTTGAGACTGAAAAACTTTGTGATTGTTCCCCAGTGAAACAACTTGTCCAGAATGTGCTACAATGAAACCCACAGTTGATAGGCCTCTCTCAGATCCAGAGCCTCAAATAAGCTTCTTGGTACCTGCTTTTAAATCTGAGTAGACAACTAAGGATCACGAGAAATACTGAAAAAGTCTCAAAGTTGAAAGACTGAGACCAGAAAAAAATAAAAGGAAAAAAAATGACTCAGCGGAATCAAAATATTCAAAATTAAAACAAAAGCAATAAAAACAACAACAAAAACCCTATCATTAATAGTCAAGCAAACTTTGAAAAGATGAGTGTCAAAAATTAGATACTTTGAACATCAATAAGGATAATAACTGTAATGATAGAAGCACATTAAATATATTTAAATTGAGACCTATGAGTTCATAATAATACCGAAAAACATACCTTATCGGTTGCCTCTATGAGGATACTAGGGAATTGATTCATTAATTTCAAAACTGGTAAGTGAAGGAAAAGAATGAAGCTTTTTTTCCCCCTTAGGAATTGTACCTTTGGATAACGAAACTGTTGATGAAGGAAAAGTTATCTTTATAAAAGTATTCCAGCTAATAAGTGATGAATATACCACCATATCACAACCTCTAATGGATTTAACATTTAACAGATCTAGGCAATAAGTAATGGCTGCTACATCATGAAAAGAGAGCAAACCAGACATTATGTGCCTCCTGATGGGAAGTACTCAACACCACCTATGAAGTGTTCTTGACAAAAAAATTAAACCTGAATCTGATCAAGCCTCTAAATCTACTTAACGATTTACAGGAAAAAAAAAGTGACAAAAAAGATACCACAATGATGCAATCAGCAAAATCCAAACTGGGCCATCAGCAAAATCCAGACTGTGGGAAACACATTAAAACTATTCATATTTCTTCAGCTAATAAGTTGCAAGGAAAACACGAGAGAAAATGATGAGGGGGTGTGGGTGAAAGGAAAGTTACTTATAGATTTTAAAATTTCAGAGATACATCAACCAATGGCAAAGTTGGGACCTTATTGGATCCTCATTCGTACAACTATAAAAAATTTTGAGAATGAGATAACTAGGGAAATATAAACAGTCACTGGGTAGATATCCAGGAATCATTATTATTTTTAAATACGAAATGGTATTGTGGTTTTCTTTAATTTAAAAAGAAGTAATTTTTCTCTTAGAAATACATATTAAAATATATAAGATGTCTAGGATGTCTTCAAAATAATCCTGGAGGAGGAAGGTGAGTAGTGGGAGTGTAGATGAAATAAGACATGTTGGGTGATGAATACAAAGTGAGTAATTGTATCACTCTCTACTTTTTCCAATGTAGTACTCCATGGTATACATATAGCACATTTTATTAATCCACTCATGTTTTATTGCCTGTTTTAAACGTCATTATATGTAGTTGGCATAACCTTTTAGCATTTGTGTTGTTCCTCAGGTACGCAATAGTCACATGGTGATTGAAGTATTTTGTAGATAATTACATGTAGGTGTCTGAACCTTCCTAGATGAATGCTATATTAAAGATATTAGGTTTAGACAGACTCCACCTCTCACAGATTTGTAGAGAAAATGACCTTTGGTGCTCTGAAGGAGGCAGTTAGTTGGAAATTCCAACTGCCTGCCCTTTAGATTTTCTAAGCATGCTTTTGTTCTTGGTAGCAGCTGATTGGCTGTTACCAGAGGTACATCGACTGCCAAACCAGTCAACTGTGAAAACTCAGCTCCTGATTTTGGGTCTTCTTTCTCAGTCTACATGAAAGAAAACTTGGGGAAAATGTGAAAAATAAAAGCACAACTAGTCAGGCATCCCATTAAGAGGTAATTACAGTAAGAAATGATAAAATAAGGACTCTGCCAGAGTATCAATTTATAATAATTGCTATTCCATGATCATGGAGTAATTATAAATGAACCAGCTAGGGGATGAGGTAGATTACTTCTTTGGAGCAATTCTTAATGTTTATTTGATGGCAGAGAAGAGAAAATGCCCAGATATGTGTCTTGTATCTGACAATTATGTACAACCCATAATAATTAAATGGGAATGATAACGGGGCTGGGGTGGTTTAGATGCTGAGCGGGTTAGTAGGGGAGTGTGGGTTAGTAGGGGAGTGTGATGAGGATAAAGAAGTCGCTACCATGCATGAAGATACGGATTCAGATGTAATGTTTATCAAGTGCTTAGTCTGTGCAAAGTAACTGTTAGATGTTTTAAGTATTTTTCATTTAATTCTCACAATGACTGTCAGTGGCTGTTATCTTCATTTGATCAAATAAAAAATGGTCTCAAAGAAGTTAAGTAAATTGCTGAAGGTCAAACATTTCAACGGCTAGGGCTTATCTTAGGCTAACATCTGTGCCTTTTCACTAACCATGAGATGATTTTTGAAAGAAGATAGTATCAAATTGAAAAAAGCTGTAATGTTGAAGGAAAAATTAGAAGAATGAGACTTCTAATTGTGGAGTATATGTGAAGAATAATGATGGACAAATTTAGCAGTTTTGGTGATAGGTCAAATCTAATATATACATAATGTCTATTAGTTTTTAAATTTTAATTTTGTGGCATCTTTGCTTACCTGTCAATAAGGTCTTCGCTATTTTTTTAAGTCCCACTCTTCCTTCAAGACTCAGTTATGAAGCTCTCTTTGACAGATTGCCTTTTTTTAAACCTCATTGTATGACGTTGTCATGATCTTTTAGTGTTTATGTATTTTCCGCAGGCACTCAATAATCTAGTATGCCAACTAGATTTATTGAATCAGGAGACCTTGGTTCTAAACCCTATTCTGTCAAAAGCTATTAATAGTAATAGACTTTGAACATGTTACTTAATGTCTCATATAACAACCTTAAAGTATATTCCATCTCTAAATTTAAAAAACAAATATAGGCTGAACTACTAGCATAAGGAGACATGTAACTAGTAGAAAAGCCATAGAGAGTACAAAGATCACTCCTTGGCTCTCTTTCCCTTGAATTAGCACTCTTAGGTTTCTTTTCCTTAATGAAAGTATTTTAAAGTCTTTCAAAGTAAGTTTTTCTTACTTTCTTTGGTCAAAGATAGATAAAACAAAGTCCAATTAAATGAAATTAGAGATCTTATATTTATTTGAAAGAACCGAATTGGAGCAACTTTGAGCATAACTCAATAATAGATCATCTAAACCAGAGACCTGGAGCTTAACATATTTCAGTCAAAGGGATGAGAAAAACTGATAGGTTCCAATAATGGTCTTATGTCATTTAATCTGAATTGTTCAGGAAAGTAATACAAGGTTTTTCTGGCAAGGGCGCTATTTTCAAAGTTTAACTGTGATAACATCTCCAGTTAATGGAAAGTCATTCTTGCACCAAAAATATAATTGAGTATAGCACCATGCTGATATAGTTTTAATGTACTGTTTCCTCTTCCCTTGTGAAAATAAGTCGTTTCCTCAGATGACTAAAATATGAATAAAAAATTTTAAAAAAACCAATTCTGCCTTGGTAGTGTGATAAGAATGATGAATTTAAAATTCCAACAAATATTCGAGGTTTTTATTGTCAATTATATGTATTTAATAAACAAACCAATTTTGAGGGGGGAAAAAAACATCAGTTAAATTTAATTTACTCAGTTTTTAGGAACTACACAAAGATCTGAGATTTTACTGTGCTTACATTTGGCAAGTTAGTCTGTTCTTGTTTTCTTGAATGCTAGCAAAAGGCAGAAGACTCCTAGGTCGGAGACAAAGGACCTTATTATTCACTGCAAAAGCATCAGCCAGAGTGTCAGCATGATGCTCACTTCAGTTCCCCCTGGCCCTCAAGTTCCACAGAGGCAAAATCCATCATGGATGCTGTATTATTTTGCTTCCATAACAAAGTACTATACATTAGGTGGGCTCAAACAACAGAAATTCATTTTCTCACAATTCTGGAGGCTAGAAGTCTCAAATCAAGGTATTGGTAGGGTTGGTTCCTTCAGAGGGCAATGAAGGAAGAATCAGTTCCATGCCTTTCTCCTTGGCTTATAGATGGCCATCTTCTCCCTGTGTCTTCACTTTGTCTTGCCTCTGAATGTGTTCGTGGCCATATTTCTCCTTCTTATAAGGACACCAGTCTTATTGGGTGAGGGCCTATCCTAATGACCTCATTTTAACTTCATCACCTCTTTATAGACCCTATCTTCAAATATGATCACATTCTGAGGTACTGGGGATTAGTACTTCAGCATATGAATTTGGGGGGTACAAAATTCAGCCCATAACAGATGCTTATACACATAGTGGGGCACATTACAGGAGAGGAACACTGAGATTAGGAGATTCACCATGGGAACAAGCCTGCTATTGTCCAGGGTGCCTTACCTCATCCCTCAAGGCTGGTGGTTGCAAACACAACTCTGAGAAAAGGCCTGGATAAGGAGTGGCCGGAGACTTGCATCCTTGGCATAGTCAGCAAGAATGTGCAGGGATGCTCAGGATCATGTGGATTCTCTCCCCCAAAAGAAATGCACTCAAAATACTAGATTAAGTTACAGCTGTATCATCCTTGAAGTCTTTATTAATTTGGGTTCTGTTTTATGTAGCTGTATTATTGATCTCACCTCTCCAACTGTTATCTACGTTGAAGAAAAGCCTGAGCCACATCTGTTTCCCAGGTTGCAATAATTTTACTTAAAAATGTATCTTTGGCCGGGCGCGGTGGCTCACGCCTGTAATCCTAGCACTCTGGGAGGCCGAGGTGGGCGGATCGTTTGAGCTCAGGAGTTCGAGACCAGCCTGAGCAAGAGCGAGACCCCATCTCTACTAAAAATAGAAAGAAATTATATGGACAGCTAAAAATATATATAGAAAAAATTAGCCGGGCATGGTGGTGCATGCCTGTAGTCCCAGCTACTCGGGAGGCTGAGACAGGAGGATCCCTTGAGCTCAGGAGTTTGAGGTTGCTGTGAGCTAGGCTGACGCCACGGCACTCACTCTAGCCTGGGCAACAGAGTGAGACTCTGTCTCAAAAAAAAAAAAAAAAAAAAAATGTATCTTTAATACCAATTAGGGAGTAAATTTAGAGCTTACTTAACTGTTACATTGTCTGCTTTTGTCACATAATGCAAAATATTTTTAAGTTGGAGAGATTTCTTTACTACTTCGTAGATGTTTATAGCAAATAGACTCAAAAATATGTTCAGAATAATTGAATGGAAGTAATTCTTATTTTTTTAACAGATGGAATCATCACTTACATATGTTATAATTTTACTTTTGAAGATATTTGAATTTTCATCAGGAGTAGTATATAATAAAGGTAAGTTTCAGACTCAGTCTCTGTTTCCTCTCAGGAGTTCTCATTGCTATCTTTTCTTCATTTAGAGTTAAAATGTTTTTCTATTAGTATTTTTTCTTTACATTACCTTCCAGTTGTTTCCCAGTATTATCTATTATACTGTGGTCTAGAGGTTTCTAATAATATCACTTTGAACCTATTATTATTAAGTTGTATACATAAAGACTTTTCTCTTTTCTTAATATTTCATCACTTAGAAGTCATAGAATATTTAAAGTTTAATTTTATATTTTCAAAACTTTAAGTATTTGAACAGACATTTTAAAATTCTTTCCTCCATGAATGGTTGTGGGTAGTATGAATTGTAAACCAAATTACAACATTAGTGGATTGAGATTGGAGAGAATTTTCTGAAAGTAATACAGAGATTTAATTAGTCAATAGGACTTTTATGGTGATAAGAAGGATACAGGGAGGGCACCTTTTTCATGGGAAATTTATGTCCTGCTTTAGGTAGAAGGGGGAATGGCAGAAAGCCCTTTTTGCATCTGCTATTTCTCAGTTGCCTTCAGCTCAAAGTAATCATTGTGCCAAAGTGGCACATTTGGGGGTGGCATGTTCTGATCTCCTACAGCAATATTATGTAAAATAGATTAGTGGAGAGAGAGATAGAAGGCACTCTTGCTGCCTCTGGCTTCAATTTCATTGCTGTACAGTAGTCCCCCCTCACCAGCAGGAGATACATTCCAAGACCCCCTGTGGATAACTGAAACCGTAGATATTACCAAACCTTATATATACTGTTATTTTCTGTTACATAAATACCTATGATGAAGTTTAATTTATAAATTAGACACAGTAAGAGATTAATAATAATTAATAATAAACTAGAACAAATATAACAACATACTATAAAAAAGTTATATGAATGTGGTCTCTCTCTGTGCCTCAAAATATCTTATTGTACTGTACTCACCCTTCTTGTGATGATGTGAGATGATACAATGCCTATGTGATGAGATGAAGTGATGAGATGAAGTGAGGTAAATGACACAGGCATTGTCCATCTTTCTGATACAAACCATTTTAAGGGGTGTGAGATCAAAACCACAATGCAATTGTGTTGTGGTTTAGATTTGCATTTCTCTGGTGATTAATGATGTTGTACATTGTTTGTAAACCTTTTGGGCATTCATATGACTTCTTTTGAGAAATGCTGTTCAGATCTTTTGCTTATTTTAAAATTAGTTTATAATTATTATTTTTGCTATTGAGTAGTTTGAGCTCCTTATATATTTTGGTAATTAATCCCTTTTCAGATGGATAGTTTGCAAATATTTTCTCCAAATCTGTGGGTTGTCTCTTTACTTTGTTGATTATTTCGCCTCCTATGCAGAAGCTTTTTAGCATTATGTGATCCCACTTTTCTATTTTTTGCTTTGGTTGCCTGTGCTTTTGAGGTCTTACACCAGAAATCTTTGCCCAGACCAATGTCCTGGAGCATTTCCCTAATGTTTTCTTCCAGTAGTTTCGTAATTTCAGGTCTTAGATTCAAGTCATTAATCCATTTTGATTTGATTTTGTGTATGGTGAAAGATAGGGGTCCAGTTTCATTCTTCTGCATATAATTATCCAATTTTCCTAGCACAATTTATTGAAAAGACTGTCCTTTTCCCACTGTAAGTTCTTGGCACCTTCATCAAAGATGAGTTGGTTGTAAATGTGTGGATTTATATTTGGGTTGTCTATTCTGTTCCATTGATCCATGTGTCTGTTTTTATGCCAACACCATGCTGTTTGGGTTACTATAACTTTGTAATAAATTTTGAACTCAGGTAGTGTGATGCTTCCAGCTTTGTTCTTTTTGCTCAGGATTGCTTTGGATATTTGGGGTCTTTTGTGGTTACGTATAAATTTTAGGATTTATTTTCTGTTTCTGTGAAGAATGTCATTGGAGTTTTGATAGGGATTGCATTGAATTTGTAAATTTCTTTGGGCAGTAGTGTCACTTTAACAATATTAATCTTCCAATCCATGAACATGGAATATCTTTCCATTTTTTATGTCTTCTTCTATTTCTTTTTCTGAGTTGTATAGTTTTCCTTGTATAGATCTTTCGTTTCTTTGGTTAAATTGAGTCCTAGGTATTTAATATATTTTTGTAGCTATTGTAAATGGGATTGCTCTTTCAATTTCTTTTTCAGATTATTTGCTGTTGACATATATAAATGCTACTGATTTTGTATACTGCAACTTTACTGAATTTGTTTATCAGTTCTAACAGTTTTTTGGTGGAGTCTTCAGGTTTTTATAGTTATAAGATCATGTCATCAGCAAACAAGGCTAATTTGACTTCTCCCTTTCCAATCTGGATGCCATTTATTTCCTTCTCTTGCCTAATTGCTCTGGCCAGGACTTCCAGTATTATGGTGAATAATGGCAGTGAAAATGGGCAACCTTGTCTTCTTCTAATCTTTAAAGAAAAGGCCTTCAGTTTTTCCCCATTTAGTAAATGTTAGCCATGGGTTTGTCACAGATGGCCTTTATTATTTTGAGGTATGTTCCTTCTATACCCATTTTGATGAAGGTTTTATCATAAAGGGATGTTGAATTATCAAATGATTTTTTCACATTTATTGAAATAATCTTATGGTTTTTGTTCTTGATTCTGTTAATGTGGTGTATTACATTTATTGATTTGTATATGTTGAACCAGCATTGCATCATTGGAATGAATCCCACTTGATCATAGTGAATTATCTTTTTAATATATTGTTGGATTCAGTTTGCTAGTATTTTGTTGAGGATATTTGCATCTATATTCATTGGGGATATTGACCTATAATTTTCTTTTTTTGTTGCGTCCTTGTTTGGTTTTGGTATCAGGGTAATGCTAGCCTTGTAGAACAACTTTGGAAGTATTCTCTCCTCTTTAATTTTTTTTTTTAAGTATTCGAGTAGGATTGGTATTAGTTCTTCTTGAAATCTTTGGCAGAATTCAGCAGTGAAAGCAGCAGGTTCTGGGCTTTTCTTTGATGGGGGACTTTTTATTACAGCCCCAATATCATTATTCATTTTTGATTTGTTGAGGTTTTCTATTTCTTCATGGTTCAATATTGGTAGGTTGTATGTGTCGAGGAATTTATCCATTTCTTCTAGGTTTTCCAATTTTTTTGGCATATAGTTCATAATAGTCTCTAATAATTCTTTGTATTTCTGTGGTGTCAATTGTTAAGTCTCCTTTTCCATTTCAGATTTTGTTTGGGCTTCTCTCTTTTTTTTCTTAGTATAGCTAAAGGTTTGTTGATCTTGTTTATCTTTTTTAAAAACAACTTTTTGTTTCATGGGTCTTCTGTATTTTTATCTGAATTTTACTTATTTCTGCTTTGATCTTTATTATTTCTTCCACCAATTTTGAGTTTGGTTTGTTCTTGCTTTTCTAGTTCCTTGAGGTGTATCACTAGGCTGTTAATTTGGAGTCTTTCTACTTTTTTGATATAGGCATTTATTGCTATAGACTTCCCTCTGAGTACTGCTTTTTATGTATCCCATAGATTTTGGTGCATTGTATTTTTATTTTCATTTGTTTCAAGAATTTTTAAAATTTCCTTCTTATTTTCTTCATTGACTCATTGTTCTTTCTGGATCATGTTGTTTAATTTCCATGTGTTTGTGTATTTTGTGACATTCCTCTTGTTATTGACTTCTAGTTTTACTCCATTGTGGTCAGAGAAGATACTTGATAAGATTTCTGTTTTTTAAAATTTGTACTGACTTGTTCTGTGGCCTGAGATATGGACTATACTGCAAAATGTTCCATGTGCTGATGAAAAGTATGTGTATTCTGTAGCAGTTGGGTGAAATGCTCTGTAGATGTCAGTTAGGCCTATTAGATCTAATAGCTGGTGTTTCTTTGTTAATTTTCTGTCTGGATGATCTATCCATAACTAAGCATGGGGTGATAAAGTCTACTGCTCTGATTGTATTAAAGTTTATCTCTCCATTTAGGTCTATTAATATTTGCTTTATACATTTGGGAGCTCCAGTTTGGAGTACGTAGATAATGTTATATCCTTTTGCTGAATTTACTCATTTATCATTATATAGTGACCTTGTCTTTTTTTTAAATAGCCTTTGATTTGTAGTCTATTTTATCTGATAAGAGTATAGCTACTCCTGCTCTTTTTTGGTTTCCAGTTGCATATATTAATAATATCTTTTTCCACCCCTTCACTTTCAGTCTATGTGTGTTTTTATAATTGAAGTGGGCTTTTTGAAGGCAGCTTATATTTAGATCTTGTTTCTTTATCTATTCATCCACTGTATGCCTTTTAACTGGAGAATTGAGACCATTTACATTCATTGTTATTATTGATAAGTATGGACTTACTACTGCTATCATATTGCTTGTTTTCTGGTTGTTTTGAGACTCCTCTCTTCCTTTCTTCCTGTCTCCCTTTGCAGTTAAGTGAATATATCTGGTAGTATGTTTTAATTTGTTGCTTTTTATTTTTAGTGAATCTATTATAGGTTTTTTATTATCATAAGGCTTACAAAAGCATTTTATAGATATAGCAAGTTATATTAAAGAGATGACAACTTATCTTACAATACAAATAAAAGAATAGAAATAAACAAAAACAAAAAACACAAAAAATTCTATACTTTAACTCCATCTTTCCCCACTTTGACTCTTAGTTGTCTCAATTTACATATTTTTAAATTATGAATACCTTTGTCTTAACAGGTTGCTGTAGCTATTATTCTTTCTCAAAGATTTATCTTTTAGGCTTCATGCTAAAGTTATGGGTGGATTGCACATCACAAATATAGTACAGTATTCTGGATTTGTCCATGTACTTAATTTTACCAGTGGATTTTATACCTTAAAAATTTTTCTTTTGCACATTAGTATTTTTTTCTTTCAGATGGAAGAGTTTCCTTTAGGATAATATTTCTTGGAAGATGGTCTAGTGGTGATGAATTCTCTCAGCTTTGTGTGTCTGTGAAAGTCTTTAGCTCTCCTTCAAATTTGCATGACAAATAGTCTTGGGTTGCAGTTCTATTCTTTGTGCACTTTGAAAATATTGTTCCACTCGGTCTTGGCCTGTAGAGTTTCTGTGGAGAAGTCTGTTGTCGGCTGAATTGCAGCACCTTTATTTGTTTTTTGCTTCTTATCTCTCACTGCTTTTAGGACCTTCTCTTTGTCCTTGACCTTTGAGAGTTTGATTATTAAATGCCTTGGGGTAGTCTTATTTGGGTTCAATCTGTTTGGTGATCTAAAAGCTTCCTATACATGGGTATCTATATCTTTCTCAAGTTTTAGAAAGTTTTCTGTTATTATTTCTTTAAATCTTTCTACTCCTTGTTCTTGTTCAGTTCCCTCTTGAACATTAATTATTCCTAGATATAATCTTTTGAGGTAACTTTCTATATTTTGTAGGTGTTCTTCATTTCTTTTCATTCTTTTTTCTGTTTTCTTCTCTGGATGTATATTTTCAAATAGCCAGTCTTTGAGCTAATTCTTTCCTGTGCTTGGTTCATCCTGCTGTTGAAAATCTCTTGAATTTTTCATTTCAGCAAATATTTTTCTTAGTTTCAAAATTTCTATTTTTTCCTATTATTTTAATTTCTTTGCTAAATTTCTGAATTGCTTTTCTGTGTTATGTTGGCAATCACTGAATTTTCTTAAAACTGCTATTTCAAATTCTTGGTCCAAGAGCTCACAAATTGCCATTTCATCATGGTGAGTCATTGAATTTTTGCTTTGTCCTTTTGGAGATGTCATGTTTTCCTGTTTGCTGTTGTTTCTTGTGAGTACAAATCTCTGCCTCTGCCTTGAAGGATTAGTTACTTATTCCAGTTTTCTCTGTCCAGCTTGTTTGTGTTTTCTTTGAATATATTTACTTAGCAAATCTTCACTGCTAGGTTGCTGCCTCCTTTTCTAGGTGGTACCTTAAGTGCAGGTTTGCCTTGGTTCTAGCAAATGATCAGAGCACTGCCTATCCCAAATGGGGGAGGTCCCAAAGGGATAATCCTGGCAGTGTGGGAAGGTTGGTTCTAGGGGTTCATAGGGAAAATACCTCCTATAGTCTCTCTTATTTGGAACATCTCCTTTGGCTGAGATAGAGAGTAGAGTTTACAGTCTGGGTCTGGTAGTCTCATCTCCTCTGTTTGTCTCTGCCTATCCCCAGAGATATTTCTACCTTCAGGCGGTCATGATGCTATCCATGGGTTAAAGCAAGGACAGGTCTCCTGACAGGCAATCCAAGAAGGTGGGGAAACTGCTTGACCATCTCAAGAGTTGAGGGGAGGTTTTCCACATGGTTGCTGCCTGGCAGAATGGGTAAGGGTGCTTCACAGATATGGAAGTCTGGATCTTCTATTGTCTGCTCAGAGTTTCTCCACTTCTCTGTGGCCCCAGGAACTGGCTCATCCACATACTTGAGCTCTGATTGTTGCTGGTGAAGATCTTGGTGCTGTATTTTTGTTTTTGTTTTTTTGTCAGGGGAATAGAAGACGACTTGCCTCATGCTGCCATTTTGGAACCAGCAAGTAATTTTATTTTTATCTCTAATTTAAATCCAATCTTTGACATTGTTCTTCCTCTGTCCCTAGATGTATATTTGGGCTGGCTTCAAGACTTACTTGGTTATAAGTAGGTGATTCAAGTGGTTGGTTCTCCAAGCATTTCAGATTTCAAAAAACAGCTTTGCATTGTAATTGTTGTAAAATGTCCAAGCTCATGTAACAGTTAAAACTTAATTCTTGTTTTATATTTGAAGTGTCCTCCCTTCATCCTGTTTGGGCTTCTGTTGGTGGGAAACCTGTAGTTAAAGAAGAAAGGTTAAGATCAGCTTTTCCTTTTCTCCACTTAGTGTTTAGGTTCCTTTTCACTGTCTTGCTAACTTTAGGTTTGACCTTTACTGCTCCAGGGCTGTAGCCAGGGAGGGGTAAGTGGAGGCAGTAGTATAGTTCCGACCTAACTGGTTCTGATGTGACCATCTGACACCTGCACCTTCTGATTCCAGCAGAGGTGTAAAACTGACCTCAGTCTCTGGTCACTTGAGTGAGTTCTTCACAGCCTCCTCCCTTTCATTATGTTATCAGGAATCTCTTATCTACAGTTCTTCTAACAAAGGCAAACTTCTCCATTCTCACTGGTCATTTATTCCTTTGTCAGCTCCTAAAACTCCAGCTTTGCCTTTAAATTCTTTCTGTTGAGATCCAGTTGCCACTAGGAGACACCTGTGAGGACAGGATCCTAGATGACCCCAAACTAGTTCCTTCTCACAAGTGGCCTACATATGGCCACAGGAAGCTTTTGCCCTAGCAAATTTTGGTTGTGCAGGATTCCCAACACAGCCATCTCTTTTTTTTTTTTTTTTTTCAAACCATCTCCTTTTCTCTTCACCAAATCATCTCTTGTCTTTTAGATTTTCTAAGCAGGACTCTGAGTTTGTGTCCCAAACTGCAGGGATACATGTTATATTTTTGAGCGTGCCCTTGATAGCCTCTTTCCTCAGACCCAAGGTAAGGAAAAGCGATACTCTTTCCAACATCTTCATATCAGTAGCTCTCTCTCAAAACATAAATTCTCTCTGCAATCTCCAATTTCTCACCCTTCTATACCCTCATCAAGGGTGAGGAGTTGAAGTATCAAGAACTGGTATTTGTCTAACTCTAAGAATTTTGCATCCTCATCTAGCCTGTGGTATCTCAGTGCTTCAGCCAAGACTTTCTTTTTAGTGTCCTGATACCACATCTTTAAAAAGAAAAACAATGGTGGAAGATTTAAATTTTACCTAAAGTGGATTTAAAGTATATAATTATAATTCCTATTCTTTAAAAATATTTTTTCAGTTCTAAAAATATGATGCTTTTAATGGAAATTCTTCTTATCAGTGACCTAAAAATATATATGTATATATTTTATTATTTAGATGTTACGGAGAAACGCTTTGCTTGTTCTAGCAAAGGGTTCCCCAAAGTGAATGAAATAATCAAGTTGTATCTTTCCTCAGAAAACTTGGTAAGTTCCACTCATAGCATGTATTATGACCCTTCACATTCCTTTGAAGTCCATATGTAAAACTAATTGGGGAGGTGAAACTCTATATAAATAATAATCTTTTCTACCTTGCTATTCCACATCCACTTGGATTAGGTAAAATATTTCATTTAGCCCTGCCTTGGGTGCTTTTGCATTCTTTTTTTTTTTTTTTTAAATGCCTCCTCCCTCCTTTTTTAAAAGATTGGCTATAACAGTCATTTTTTATGGGGTTGATTTGTCCTTTTGAAGTTTGACAGATGTAGCCTATTAGAGAAAAGAAAGTCACCTCACATGACCTTGAGAAAGAATCTTTTCCTTGTATAACAAGTGCCACATTGCAGTTGTCTTTTTGGATAAGGGATGATATGATCCTTTGGTTAAAATAATGGAGATTTCTTCAAGAAACACAGAAGAAAATAAAATAAAGCATACTGTTAACATAGCCATGATAGCAAAACCATAAGTTAATAAAAAATGTATAGATTACCTAAAAATCTATGATAAATATAACAAAAACAAAGAAAAACTCCCCATGAGAACAAATGCATTTATCCCTAAGTCTGCTTTGACTTAGATCCCAATTCTTTCTTGATATGCCAAATATATATTTAAGGTTTGTACTTGCAACTATTATGAAGTGCAAGCCCTTTGAGTCAAAAATGCCATGGTTATTTGTGGTTATATATTGTGGAAAAAGAATGGGCTTTGAATAAAGACAGACTTACAGAGCTGGTGTCAGATCTTGGTCCAGCCATTTATGTTCTGTGTGCCTTGGGGCAGGTTACCTAACCTCTCTGAACATCATTTTTTTCCTCTTAAAAGAGAATTATAACCTATGTTTTGGATAGTTGTGGTGTGATAGTTCTAGTAGTAGTAGCATTAGAAATATTATTAATAGCTAACATTTACAAAGTATGTATATCAAGCATTTTTCAAAGTGTTTTATGTTCATTATGACACTTAATCTTCATATTTAATCTTCCTTGAGGTAAGTACATTGTCCTTTTACTTGATAACACTGTTGAAAATTGTACTCCCCTCCTAAACTCCTATACTTTCAAACTGCCTTCCCTGCTTTATTCTTATAATTTATTCTGCATTTATTTTACTTGTTCTATTTTCTCCTTCGTTCATCTACTAACCATCCACCAATCCATCCATCCTGTTTGTCTCCTTGCCAATCCACATTCAAATGTAAATTCCCCAAGGGTCTGTTTTAGTCACTTCCTATGCCTATCACCTATAACACTGGCAATTCATAGTAAGGACCCAGTAGATATTTTTGGAATGAATGTGTTTCCTTATATTTTAGATAGGGAAACTGAAACTCAGATAGAGAACTTGTCCAAAGTGATCATTACTACTAGGAGAACTAATGGAAATAAAGCTTTTAGTATGTGTTTCATGTTAGTTTTCAGTAAAATCCACTATTTGTGATTGCTACATTTTCACATACCTTCTCAAAATTAGGAAATAGTCCGTAAAAATGAAGTAAGATGAGCTTTGCTTCCTTTTTAATTTATACACAAAATAATATTTTAATAAAATTCAAATTTCTATATGTGATAGCATGTGGCTTTGAGTCTGTGTTTACTTCACATATTATAATAACTATTACCATCTCTATTATCAAAAAGGTTATTATAAGGATGAAACCTTTATGACACTAGCATAATAGGTTACTGAGTTCTGAAAGTATACTTTTAAAATTAGATATTTTTTTCCTAGCTACAGATGGGAATTACTAAAGGTAGCAGTCTTTAGCAGCATCTACTTTTCACAGAGTAGTGTCTTAATTTAAAAGTTTTACTTTTAAATTAATATAATATGTGTCTATCAAATTATTATTACATTTTTTCTCTCTTTCCTAAAGAAAATCCAGTGTTTTTTCCAAACTGAAAATGAGATTTCTTCAAAGGGAATGCTGAGTGTGTTCACATCAGGAGGACTTGCTCCCAGCTTGGGAATCATGAATAGTACATATAATGGCATCTTCCACTTTAATTTATCATTGGTAATTATATTTTATTTTATTCTGTGATATGTTAGTAGCAAGAATCATACTCTTCTTCCTTATAGGATGTTTTCTTAAAAAATAGGTAGTTCGGTAATACTACAACTATGTATGTTTTAAACCCAATAATACAGTGTTATACTTTTTACCTTATATAGTCGTATATTTTTATAGAAATTAAAAGAAGAAAAAATATTTTTTGTCTCGTTTACCTACACATTACTATTTATACTGTTCTTCATTCTTTTCTGTAGCTACAAGTTGCCATCTGGTGTCACTTTCCTTCAACTTGAAGAACTTCTTTTATCATTTTGTACAGTACAGATCTGCTGGCAATGAATTCTCTGGGCTTTTTTCCACCTTGAAAGTGTATTTATGTTTTTGAACAACTTTATTAAGATATAATTCATGTACCATACAATTCACCTATTTAAAGTATAAAATTAAGTGATTTTAGTATATTCATAGAGTTGTGCAACCATCACTATTATCTAATTCCAGAACATTTTAATCACCCTGAAAAGACAGCCCATAACTATTAACAGTCACTCCCCATTGTCTCCTCTACTTCCCAGCCCTAGGAGACCACTGATCTTCTATCTCTATAGATTTGCTTATTCTGAACATTTTATGTAAATGAAATATAATATGTAGTGTTTGTGACTGGCTTCTTTCAGTTGCATAATGTGTTCAAGATCCATCCCTGCTGTGGCATATATCAGTACTGCATTCCTTTTTATGGCCGAGTAATATCACATTGTATAGATAACACATTTTGTTTATCCATTTATCAGTTGAACATTTGGGTTGTTCCATTTTTTGGCTATTTTGAGTAATGTTGCTATGAACATTTATGTAAAGGTTTTTGTGTGAAAATATGTTTTCATTTCTCCTAGATACATAGCTAGGAATGGAATTGCAAAGTCATATGGTAACTCCATCTTTAACTTTTTGAGGAACTACCAGACTGTTCTCTAAAGTGGTTGTGCTATTTTACATTTCCACCAGCAGTTTATTAGGGTTTCAATTTCTCCACATCCTCACCAACACTTTTTTCATCTGTCTTTTTTTTAATAGCCATATCCTAGTATGGATATTAGTAGGTATAAAGTGCTATCTCATTATGGTTTTGATTTCCATTTTCCTAATGACTAATGATGTTGAGTATCTTTTCATGTACTTACTGGCCACTTGAATATCTTTGGGGGAATACCAATTTGGATTCTTTGCCCATTTTTAAAAGGGTCATTTGTCTTTTTATTATTGAGTTGTAAAAGTCCTTTATATAGTCTAGATAGAAGTCCCTTATCAGACATGATTTACAAATATTCTCTCCCATTTTGTGGGTTGTCTTTTCACTTTCTTGATAGTGTCCTTTGATGCATGAAATTTTTTTGATGGAAGTCCATTGCATCTATTTTTAATTCTGTTTCTTGTGCTTTTGGTGTCATACATAGAAAACCATTGCCTGATCCAAGGTCATAAAAATTTATCGCTATGTTTTCTTCTAGGAGGCTTATAATTTTAGCTTTTACATTTAAGTCTTTGATGCATTTTGAGTTCATTTTTGTATAGGATGTGAGGTAGAAGTCCATATTCCTTCTCTTGCATGTGGATATTCAGATGTCCTAGCACCATTTATAGAAAAGACTGTTAATCTTTTTCAATTGAACCATTTTGGCACTTTTGTTCAAAATAAGTTGACCATAAATGTGTGAGTTTATTTCTGGATTCTCAGTTCTATTGCATTGATCCACATGTCTATTGTTCTGCTAGTATCGTGTTGACTTGATATTGTTACTTTGTACTAAGTTTTTTTTTTTTTTTCAGCATATTATGGGGGTACAAATGTTTAGATTACGTATATTGCCCTTGCCCCACCCAAGTCAGAGCTTCAAGTGTGTGCCCCCCTTAGATGATGTGCACCGCACTCATTATGTGTGTTTATACCTATCCCCTCCTCCCCCGTCCCATCTGCCCAACACCTGATGAATGTTATTACTATATGTGCACTTAAGTGTTGATCAGTTAAAACGAATTTCATGGTGAGTACATGTGGTGCTTGTTTTTCCGTTCTTGGGATACTTCACTTAGTAGAATGGGTTCCAGCTCTATCCAGGATAATACAAGAGATGCTATATCACCATTGTTTTTTGAGGCTGAATAGAACCCCATGGTATACATATACCACATTTTCTTAATCCACTCATGTATTGATGAAAACTTGGGTTGTTTCCATAGCTTTGCAATTGTGAATTGTGCTGCTATAAACATTCAAGTGCAGATGTCTCTTTAATAGAATGTCTTTTGTTCTTTTGGGTAGATGCCCAGTAATGGGATTGCTGGATCAAATGGTGTGTATTAAGTTTTGAAATCAGGAAGCATAAGTCCTCCAACTTTGTTCTTTTTTCCCCAAGATTGCGTTTGCTAGTGTGGGTCCCATGAGTTTCTTTATGGATTTTAGGATAAGCTTATCAATTTCTACAAAGTAGCCATCTGGAATTCTGTTAGGGGGATTGTGTTGAATCTGTAGATAAATCTGGGTGATATTATCATCCTAATTATATATATCTATTTATTTTAGCATATTACGGGGGTATAAATTTTTGGTTACATATATTCCCTTTGCCCCGCCCAAGTCAGAGCTACAAGCATGTCCATCTCCCAGATGGTGCACACCACACACATTAGGGGTGAATATACTTATCCCCTCCTTCCCCTCAACCTGCCTGACACCCAATGAATGCTACTACTATATATGCACGTGAGTGTTGATCAATTAATACCAATGTGGTGGTAAGTACAGGTGGTGCTTGTTTTTCCATTCTTGTAATACTTCACTTAGTAGAATGGGCTCCAGCTCTATCCAGGATAGTACAAGAGGTGCTATGTCATCATTGTTTTTTGTGGCTGAGTAGTATTCCATGGTATACCTATACCACATTTCATTAATCCATTCATGTATTGATGGGCACCTGGTTGTTTCCACATCTTTGCAGTTGTGAATTGTGCTGCTACAAACATTCGAGTGCAGATGTCTTTTTTTCCCTTTGGCTAGATGCCCAGTAATGGGGTTTCTGGATCAAATTGTAGTTCTACTTTTAGCTCTTTGAGGTATCTCCATATTTCTTTCCATAGAGGTTGTACTAATTTACAGCCCCACCAGCAGTGTATGAGTGTTCCTATCTCTCTGCATCTATGCCAACATTTGCTGTTTTGGGGACTTTTTGACAAAAGCCATTCTCACTGGACTTAAGTAATACCTCATTGTGGTTCTGATCTGCATTTCCCTGATGATGAGAGATGTTGAGCATTTTTTCATATGTTTGTTGGCCATTAGTCTGTCTTCTTTTGAAAAGTTTCTGTTCATGTCCTTTGCCCACTTTTTGATAGGGTTGCTTGATTTTTTTCTTGCTGATTTTCCTGAGTTCTATATAGATTCTAGTTATCAGCCTTTTATCGGATGTGTAACATGCAAATATTTTCTCCCATTCTGTAGGTTGTCTGTTTGCTCTTGTAATAGTTTCCTTGGCTGTGCAGAAGCTTTTTAATTTGATCAGGTCCCATTTATTTATTTCTGTTGTTGCTGTGATTGCCTTTGGGGTCTTCTTCATAAATTCTTTCCCTAGGCCGATGTCTATAAGAGTTTTTCCAACATTTTCTTCTAGAATTCTTATAGTTTCATGCCTTAGGTTTAAGTCTGTTATCCATCATGAGTTTTTTAAGTCTGTTATCCATCATGAGTTGATTATTTTGCGAGGTGAGAGGTGTGGTGGATCCTGTTTCAGTCTTCTACATGTGGCTATCCAATTTTCCCAGAACCATTTATTGAATAAGGATTCTTTTCCCCAGTGTATGTTTTTGTCTGCTTTGACAAAGATCAGATGGCTATATGAGGATGGTTTTATATCTGGGTTGTCAGTTCTCTTCCATTGATCTATGTCTCTGTTCTTGTGTGCCATCTTAATAATGTTATGTGTCCCAATGTATGAACATTTATTCCCATTTATTTAGATCTTTAATTTCTTTCAATAATGTTTTACATTTTCAGAATATAAGTTTTGTACTTCTTTTGTTAATTTTGTTTCTCACATTTTATTCTTTTTGGTGCTGTTGTAAAGGGAATTGCTTTCTTAATTTCATTTCCAGATTGTGCAGTGCAAATGTATAGAGATACAATTGATTTTTTTCATATTAATCTTGTATCCTGAAAACTTGCTGTACTTTTTATAAGTTCTAATAGGTTTTCAGTGGTCTCCTGAATTTTGTTTCTGAATGAGAAGTCAGCTGTTAATTTTATTATTGTTTCCTGTGCATAATGTGTCATTTTTCTCTGGATGCTTTTAAGATTTTCTCTTTGTAAGGTCATTCTGTAACAAAGGCACATGTACCCAAATGTTTATAGCAGCACAATTCACAATAGCAAAGATGTGGAAACAACCCAAATGCCCATCAATACATGATTGGATTAGTAAACTGTGGTATATGTATACCATGGAATATTACTCAGCTATAAGGAATGATGAAGATACGACATCTCTATGGTTCTCCTGGAGAGAGTTGGAACCCATTATATTAAGTGAAGTATCCCAAGAATGGAAAAACATGCATCACATGTACTCACCAGAAAATTGGTTTCCCTGATCATCACCTAAATACAAATCTGGGAACGACACTAATTGGACATCAGACTGAGGTGGGGGGGTGGGGGAGGGGATGGGGGTATGCCTACACAATGAGTGCATTGCGCACTGTTTGGGGAGTGGTAACACTTGAAGGTGCTGACTCGGGAAAGGGGGGGTGGGGAAAAAATATGAAACTATTGTTTTTAACTTGCACTGTTCACTTAATAATTTATCATGAATAAAATAAATAAATAAATAAATAAATAAATAAAAAATTTAAAAAAAATTAAAAAAAAAGATTTTCTCTTTGTATTTACCCAGTTAAGGTTATCTGGTCTTCTTGAAGTATAAGTTTACCAGATTTGGAAAGTTTCTGCCATTATTTCTCCAAAAATTTTTTCTTCCCTTTTCTCCATTTCTTTTCCTGCTAGGACTCCAATTATGCACATTTTGGAACACATGACATTGTCCTAGAGGTCTCTAAGACTGTTCATTTTTTTAAATCATTTCCTTCTTTTTCATATCAGATAATTTCAATTGCTGTATCTCTGAATTCACTTATTCATTCTTTTGCCATCTCTAACTTGCCATTGAATTTGCTTAGTAAATATTTCACTTCAGTTATTATGCTTTTCAGCCTCATTATTGCCATTTGGTTTTATTATTATATTTTTCATTTCTGTGTTGAGATTCTCTATCCATTCCCATGTAATGACAATATTTTCCTTAAATCTATGTATGTATTTGCAATACTCCTTTGAAGTCTTTGTCTGCTATCTGGACTCACTCTGAGTCAGTTTATTGTCTACCTTTTTTTTTTTCCTGAATATGTTACACTTTCTTGTTTCTTTTCATGTCTTGTTTTTGGTTGAAAACTGACATTGAAGATAATAAGCTGTAGCAACTCTGTGTTCTCTTATGTTATTCTGAAAAATTGCTGTTCTTATTGTTATTCTAAAGGGCAGATAACTTTCCTTGGTAAAAATTGCAAACTATCTTACCTGTGATTTTGACAGCTGATATCTCTCTTCTTTTAGTTCCCACAGCTGATTTTTAAAAACTGGTCTTCTAGGAATGTCCTCTGCACCTTTATTTCCCAAGTATTTGGGCAGAGTTTATATTTAAATCTTGGAACTCATCATTCTTGCAGTTTCCTTACTCCTGGGATTTTCCTCTTAACTTCCCAAATCCTCTGCCAACTCCAAGCTCTGTCTCTGACACTTTATTTTTTTATTTTTTTTTTTTGAGACAGAGTCTCACTCTGTTGCCCAGGCTAGAGTGAGTGCCGTGGCGTCAGCCTAGCTCACAGCAACCTCAAACTCCTGAGC
Organism: Eulemur rufifrons; assembly: GCF_041146395.1. NCBI lineage: Eukaryota > Metazoa > Chordata > Mammalia > Primates > Lemuridae > Eulemur > Eulemur rufifrons. Next base: position 114,979,285 of record NC_090984.1, on the reverse strand, counting down.
TCAAGCGATCCTCCTGTCTCAGCCTCCCGAGTAGCTGGGACTACAGGCATGCACAACCATGCCCGGCTAATTTTTTCTATATATATATATATATTTTTAGCTGTCCATATAATTTCTTTCTATTTTTAGTAGAGATGGGGTCTCGCTCTTGCTCAGGCTGGTCTCGAACTCCTGAGCTCAAACGATCCGCCCACCTCGGCCTCCCAGAGTGCTAGGATTACAGGCGTGAGCCACCGCGCCCGGCCAGTCTCTGACACTTTAGACCAGTAATACTTCAACTTTGTGCTACCTGACCTTGGTTGTATGGTATTCCATTATGTGGCTATGTTATTATGGATAACTCATGAACATTTTCATTATTTCCAATCTTCTGCTATTATAAACAATGATACAAAAATATCCATGAATATATTTTATTGCATACATATGTGAGTATACTGTAGGAAAAATTCCTGACAGTGAAGTTGCTAGGTAAAGGGTATATGCTTTTTGTTTAATTTTTTACAAGATAGAATAGAATATGAAAATATAAGTGTTGCTATTAACATTGTAAAACATTGTTTTCTGTTGTCTTCTTTATTCAAGTTTAGTGACCGGGTTTTCTGGTTGATTGATATTCCTAGAGAAAACATCACACAAAACACAGGTAAGAGTGATCTGAATTCGTGCTTTTACTCATAGGTCTGAATTAATAAATTTAGCAAATAAAAAATATTTACTGTATTAAAAATTATTTTTTATCCTATGTAAATGTTCCACGTGGTATTGGTGACATGCTTACCAAAATTTATTTGTAATTCAAATTCAAATTTAATTTGGCTTCTTGTAATTTATCTAACAATCCTATTATAGATTGTTCTGACATACATAACATTAACATTATCCTTTATTTAAAGTAAACTTATTTTCTAGAACTTGGAAATTATAGTATTGAGAAGTTTGGACACTAATTAATTTTGCTGAAAAAGAATCAATCTTAAGGCTGTATATATAACATGTTATTTTCTTATGGAGTCTACTATTAAGTGTTATGTGGCAGTGTAGCTTTATATGCTACTGTATATACACAGATGAAAAGAGGAGAAAAATCAAATTCCAAGAGCTGTGAGTATTGATCTATTAATAGTAAAATGAGCTAGTAGATCTTCAGGCAAATGACACATTCCCATAGGTTAAGAATGGTGAAAGCTTTGTTGTTTTAATATGGTAAGTGCAAGAAACAAAAGCCAACTTTACTTCCACTTAAGGAAAAAGAAAAAAATTTATTTTAGAAAACTCTTATAGACTTTGGCCTACACAAAGAATTTATGAAGAAGACCCCAAAGGCAATCACAGCAACAACAAAAATAAATAAATGGGACCTGATTGAATTAAAAAGCTTCTGCACAGCCAAGGAAACTATTACAAGAAGAAACAGACAGCCTACAGAATGGGAGAAAATATTTGCATGTTACACATCCGATAAACGGCTGATAACTAGAATCTATATAGAACTCAGGAAAATCAGCAAGAAAAAAAATCAAGCAACCCTATCAAAAAGTGGGCAAAGGACATGAACAGAAACTTTTCAAAAGGAGATAGACTAATGGCTAATAAATATATGAAAAAATGCTCAACATCTCTAATCATCATGGAAATATAAATCAAAACCACAATGAGATATCACTTATACCTAGTGAGAATGGCGTTTATCAAAATGTCCCCAAACAATAAATGTTGGCATGGATGCAGAGAGATGGGAACACTCATACACTGCTGGTGGGACTGCAAACTAGTGCAACCTCTATGGAAAGCAATATGGAGATACCCCAAAGAGCTAAAAGTAGAACTACAATTTGATCCAGCAATCCCATTACTGGGCATCTAGCCAAAGGGAAAAAAGACATTTTATAAAAAAGACATCTGCACTCGAATGTTTATAGCAGCACAATTCACAATTGCAAAGATTTAGAAACAACCCAAGTGCCCATCAACACATGAGTGAATTAAGAAAATGTGGTATATGTATACCATGGAGTACTACTCAGCCTCAAAAAACAATGGTGATATAGCATCTCTTGTATTATCCTGGATAGAGCTGGAACCCATTCTACTAAGTGAAGTATCCCAAGAACGGAAAAATAAGCACCACATGTACTCACCATCAAATTTGTTTTAACTGATCAACACTTATATAAGATATAATTTACATTCAGTAAAACATACCCTTTTTGGTGTCCAGTCCTATGAGTTTTCACAAATTTATTCAACTGTGTAATCACTACAATCAAGATATAGAACAGCTCTATCACCTAATAAAATTATTCAACCTGTAGTCAATCCCTCTCCCTCTCCCAGGCCAGCCACCACTGGTCTCTTTTCTGTGCGTATTGTTTTATCTATTCCAGGGTCATATAAATGAAATCATAGAATATATAGCCTTTGAGTCTGGCTTCTTTCACCTAGCATAATTCATTGGAGATTTGGCTATGATGTAGTTTCTTCCATTTTCTTACCAGGTAGTATTTCTTATATGGATGTACCATAGTTAATTTTGTTGAAGGGCATTTCGGTTTTTCCAGTTTGGGGCAATTACGAATAAAGCTACTATAAGCAATCTCATACAGGTTTTTGTATGAACATAAATTTTTGTTGCATTTAGCTAATATCAAGTAGTAGGATTATTGAGTTATATGGTAAGGGTAAGCTTAACTTTATAAGAAAAACTGTCAAACTGTTTTCCAAAGTGGCTGTATCATTTTGCATTCTGACCACCAGGTGATCTGCATCCGTGCCAGCACTTAGTATATATAAATGTGTGTGTATAATTGTATATATGTATATGTTTATATATATATATATATATATATATATTTAACTTTAGCCATTCTATTATAATAGATATGTAGTAGCATTTAATTGTGGTTTTAATCTGTATTTTCCTAGTAAGTGATCTTCCCACCTTGGCTACCCAAGTAGTTGAGACTACAGGCACATGCCACCACACTTGGCTAATTTTTCTATTTTTTGTAGAAACAGGGTCTTGCTATGTTGCTCAGGCTGGTCTCGAACTTCTGCCCTCAAGTGATCCTCTTGCCTTGGCCTCCCAAAGTGCTAATATTGCAGGCATGAGCCACTGCACCCAGCCTACTGCTATATATTTCTTTCTAAGCATTGCTTTATCTGCATCCCAAAAATTTTAGTATGTTGTGTTTTCATTTTCTTTCAATTAAAAATATTTTCTAATTCCTCATGGCACTTTATCTTTGACATATGGTTACTTAGAATTGTGTTGTGAAATGTTCAAATATTTGGGGATTTTCCAGATATCTCTTTGTTATTAATTTTTCTGGCTTAATTCCATTATGCTTAGAGAGTATATTTCATATAACAAATTTCTTTAACTTGTGTTTTATGACTTATTTGATAAATGTTCCATGTGCACTTGAATCAACTTTTGATTTATGTATTTTGAAGCTCTATTATTAGGTGTGTCCACATTTAGGGTTCTCATATCTTTTCAATGAATTGATTCCTTTACCATATGTATTTCCCCTCTTTATTCTTATGTTGATCTGAAATTTCCTTTGTCAGATATTGATATAGCCACTGCAGCTTTCTTCTGATTATTGCTCACATGCCACGTAATTTTTGTCCTCTTACCTTTTTTCTGACAACTTTTGGAAGACTTTCATCAACAGAAGTATTCAAATGAATTTTAAAATAATACCAATGCCTCAATGAGTAAGATCTAACATGAAAGCACCAATGCCTCATGTTGAGAATATAATCAGGTGGAGGAAGGCAAAAGTCCAAGTCAGAGAGTGGAGGGATGCATATAAGAAAGGAAAGACCCTGGGACTGAATTATCAAGATGGACTCTGCTGATGCCTTTAGTTCCAGATACCCTGAGCCCTGATCATTGGTTTGAGAAAAGCACGATATTTGGTCACAGTAGGTATATGCTGTGTCTTGAATGGGGAAGAAGTCCAGAATCCTGTGGAGATTATAGATACTCAACTCTATAATAATGAGGTGAAGGATATGAGGGCACTGGAGATCTAGGGAGGCTCTGTGCTCCTCTGTGTCACTAACAACACTGAGGCAAGGTATGATGAAAAATTATTCGAGTAACTACTTTAATGGGAGACTATAGAAAGGGATCCATGGAAATACCCAGCTGACATGAAGAAAATAAATATTAAAGCACTGGGATCACTATGGTGGCACCTTGCTCAAGAGTTCGTAGAGGAAAGGAGTTTTCTCTGATTGACTTGTAAAAGACAATCTTTCTTCACAGAGAGTATTAGAAATTTCTATCAGTCTTTATCTTTTCCTGCTTAGTCTTGTATTTTGACGCGTCTCTGTGTTTACTGCTAGGATTGCACCAGTCCTCTCGCCAACTTCAGATGTGGTTTTGTAATGGTGCCAAACAGACTTACTAAAAACTGGAAGTCTTTCTTCCAAGTCACTGCAAAGATCTAAAAAGAAAAAAAAAAAAGTAAAAAGATTGGAAGTCTCTCAAATGAATCACTTAAAAGTGCCTTTAAATAAATGATAGCATCAGTACCCATTCATTCTATCAAATAGTTTTAGATCTCCTTGAAAATATCTAGCATACAGATGAAAAATGGCAAATTCTAACCAAATCCAGCTAAGGGGTAGATCTTACAGGCTCAAGGCTATGTCTATGTGAAATTGAATACATGTGATTTTAAAAAGATACCTTTTCAAAGTGAGACACCATCATCTTGGTCACTTATCTTAGTGTATAAATGCTTTTTACCCAAAGTAACAAGGGTTTTAACAGCCAAATATCTCTCCTATCTGTCTCCATGTAGTGCTACTGTTGTTCTCACTGAATTCTTAAATAGCATATGAAACAGATGTCTAGTCACATAAACTACCTGAGTAGGTTTGTCTGGAGCTTTGACATTGAACTCTTCAGTTTCCAGCCCTGGAGCTACCAGTTAAATACTGTTCACACAGCCTCTGGGCTGTTTCATATACATCTTTCATGACATCAGCCACATTACATGTGAGATCAATGCTTCCTATGTATTTAGGATGAGCAAGGATAGTGTCACTACCAAACAAAAGTGTGTGCTGATTAATAAGCATGTGGGAAGAAATACAGCTGGTATAAAACCAGTCCAGAAAATATTGGATGTTATCACTAATGAAAGGATCAAACACATAGTTTTCCTTATATTTAATCATTCTATGTACCACTGTGGGAACCACATCATTGCTTTTATTTCTGACTTAAAACAGAACTTACAGAAAGTTATCCAAGATCTGTGGATCCTCAGGGCTCTTATTTTCATATTCTAAAAGTTCAAGACAGTTCTGCATATACCAACTTTGCGCCAGTCCCACTGAAGGCCAGTTAAGCAAATTATCTGGCAGAAAACTGACTTCTCTCACTGTGTTAGCCAGTTGCACAGAAATCTCCTTTTGTAGAATCATATATGATGTTCTCTCTCACCATTATCTCTCCCAAATTCCAGAAACTGCTTGATGGAGAACAGTGACAGCAGGAGGCACAAATAGCACCTGGTCTACTTGGGTACCAGCTGTTTCACTAGCCACCAGTATAGCCATGGCCTCACCAGGACAGTGCATAGATCCGCCTACATGTCTGGGTGGACATGAAGACCTGTGCAGTCAAACCATGTTCTTCATGAGTGCACTCCAGTTTCAGTTTCAGCCTCAGCTTTGGCCTGTAGGTGCAGCCACTTCAGCAGTTCCCAGGCTAAAGCTGTGCTGTGCTGCCAATGGCTTCCCCAGGCCCCACCCATTCTTTTTCTTATAACTCATCTATGTTCTCATATTTAAAGTGGGTTTGTTAAAAATAGCATATAGTTCAGTCTTGATTTTTACATCTAATCTAGATATCTGTCTTTTTGGTTGATATTTTCAGACCATTTACATTTAATGTAATTGTTCATATTTGGTTGTAATGAAATCTTCCCCCTTGCAGGTTGTTTTCTATTTGTTCCATCTCTTCTATTTTACTTTTTTTCTCTTTTTTGTCTTCATTCATATTAATTAATTTTATGATTCCATTTTATCTCCACTATTGGCTTATTATTTATACCTTAAACATTTTTTTAGAGTTCACCCTAGGGTTTACACTATATATTTTAATTAATCATAGTCTACTTTTCAATAATATTATCCCACTTCCCAAGAAGTATCAGAATTTACTTTCTATCATGCTACAACAGTTCTAGGAGAAAAATTATGATCTAAAATATTGGCATTCATTGCTATAGTGGTGAGATCACTTCATAATTCATTTTTCATTATTTTATCAGCAAAATGTTTATAGGGATAACACAGCAAACCTGACATACATATGCAGTCAAAATGATTGGAAAAGAAAAGATTATCATTGTTGGTAATGTTCATATATCCTTAAATTTCACCAACATGACATATGAAAAAATAGTTGATTATTTGTCTTTTGTTTTCAAACAGATATTGCAGCTGTAGAAGAATGGTTAGTAAGGATCACTTTACATCATGGATTAAATATGTATGCTACTGAAGGAACCCTATTGGATAGTGTTAGAGGTAAATGCCAGTAGACAAAAGTAAAATGAAATTCATATATTCTTTCAAAAACCTTTGACATCTATACGCCAGACTATGTACTAAGTCCTAGAGATAAAAATATAAATAAATAAGAGATAATCATGACCCTTAATGGGGCAGAAAAAGAATGAAATACATGTAGGTAATCGTTAATAGAGGTCTGTAAAGAGTGCTATAGAAATACGGCAATATCTCTTTTACTGTGGCCATATTGGGGGTCATTAACAATGGCTTTATGAAGTTAGTTTTTGTATCTTAGATGCATCTTAGTTAGATATTGTTCATTGCATCACAGTCTTCTTTATGAGGACCACCAGTAAAAATCCTTGCCTAGTCTTAGTAATAACACTTGGATTCTTCTTATTAAAAATTAGTTGTTTTAAGTTTATAAACACAGAGTAATATAACTAATAGGCTTCTCTTTTTCAGTTTTCTGATAGGAAATATATAGCCCAATTTTTTACTCATCTATAGAACTGTAGTATAAAGTTTATTTTAATCCTCAGTTCTGGGTCTTGTATTTATCCTTACTTTCCTCACCTTCCTTTTTGCTTTTATTGTTTTAGTCCCACTTGAATATGACGCTATATAAAATGCACAGCAAAAATAAATAAATATTACATTTTATGGAAATAATCACCTGGAGAGCTTTAAAAAATGTAAGGATGTCTCAACTCTACTGTACACCACTTAAAATCTCATCTCTATAAGTAGGGCCAGGCATCTGTAGTTTTGGAAAATCTTTTCAGGTGATTCTGATATATAGTGAGGAGTGAGAACTTCCCTAAAGGAATATGATTGTATATGTGCCTAACAGACATGTACACACCTCTTTCATGCAGCATTGTTTGTAATAAAAAAAGAACTGAAAACAACTTAAATGTCTATAAATAAGGGAAAAGGAAAATATATGTTGGTATATTCTGGGTTTTTTCCCCAAGGAATAAGATATTTTATTGTATAACTATAGTATTCTAACCAAGATCAAGGCATTTAGCATTGAAATAATACTATAACCTAACATGTAGTTCATATTTAAAGTTAGGGAATAGTCTCAACAATGACTTCTATGGCTATAATTTTCTTGCCAGAATCTAATCCAGAATCAAAATGCATTTAATTTTCATGTCTCTTTAGTCTTCTTAAATTTTTAAAAGCTCTTCAGCCTTTCTTTTGCATTCTTGACAGTGAAATTTTTGAACAACATAGACTGTTTATTGTATAGAATTTCTATCATTTGGGTTTCTTTATTTTAGCTGTTTCAATCTATTATGTCTTTATTATGTCAATAGATTTAAGGGGTACAAATACTTTTTTTCTGTTACATGGATGAATTGTGTAGTGGTGAAGTCAGGGCTTTTAGTGTACCTGGCACCCAAATAGTGTACATTATACCCAATAGATAATTTTTCATCTCTCACCACCCTCCTACCCTGCCCCCGCTTCTGAGTATCTTCTTTGAGCCTTTGTTCATCTGATTCTTTTTTCTTTATATTGGACTGGCTGGACTAATTCGAAAGACTTGTCTTCAAAGCTCTGAAATTCTTTCTTCTGGTTGGTCTAGTGTATTCTTAAAACTTTATACTTTATTTTGTATTTCCCTAAATGAATTCTTCATTTCCAGAAGTTCTGTTTGGTTTTATAAAAATCTGTCTATCTATTTAATACGTTTTTCATTCATTTCCTGAATTATTTTTCTGGGTTTTTTTAGTTGATTTTCTCTTGGATCTTATTGAGCTTCCTTACAATCTATATTTTGAATATTTTATCTGTCATTTCAGCATTTTTATTTTGGTTGTGATCCATTCATTGCTAGAAAGCTGATGTGATCCTTTTGGAGGGGTCATTACATTCTATTTTTTCACTTCTAGGGTTCTTGCACTGATTCCTTCTCATCTGGAGAGGCTGTCACTTCTTATTTTTGAATTTTCTTTTGTTTAGATGGAACTTTTTCCCTTCCTGCTTAAGGGTATGACTGTAGCATATATTGGGTATGGACCTTTGGCTTTCCTTATGGGTACTTTTAGGGGGAGCTAGGTTCTGAATGAGTACTTTGGTTATAGACAGCCTTAGTGTGGTTTTTTTCTCACTTTTTCTCACTTGCTAGTATTTGTAGGCTGTAGCAGTTGTATACTATGTGTGTGGGTAGATTCCTGGCCTCCTACCTAGAAGGGGAGATGGAGATCTCTGAAATCTTCTCTCTTTTCATAGCCCTGTATACTTCTAACAGTATGAATTATATTGGCATATCCAGTTTAACATCCAGGTCAGTAGGTAGCACTTGCAGGTAAGAGTCAGCCAAGCCCCCTTCCCTGGATCTAGATCCAAGGGCCACTGAAGGCTCTCAGTGGCCCTGTGCTAGAAGTCTAGTTTCTACCTTCACCCTCAGAGTCTCCCTGTCACCTCTCTGGTATCTGCAACCATTTTTTCTCTGACAATCTATTTGAAATATGGGTATTTGATGAATATCCTGATTGCTCTCTGAAGAAGAGATGAACACTAGCTGCCTTTAGTCAACCATCTTGAAAACTCATGCATTCTATTAAAATTAAGGGAATGGAACCATATGTATCATCAAAAACATGGAGTGAAAAGCCAAGTTACATTCTGATTCAAGCAGCTGAGACAGAAATAAAAGAAAAGAAAAATCAAGTTGCAGAATAGAGTAAGAGAGTATTTATCTAAAATTCAGAAAGTGCACAAAACAATGCTATATAGTCTTCATATATACATACATATTACAGAAAAATATAAAAACATATTAGAAATATACACAGCAAATTTACGCATTTGTGGAGACCTTGGGATGGAACTAGGGAGGGGAGCAGAGGAGTCTTCAGTTGTATCTGTATTGTCTTATTTCTTTAACCAAAATTAAAATATCTGAAACAAAAGGACAAAATGTACTTGCAGATTTTTTTCGTAGTTTCAAAAATTTTTTAAAGTGAGCCAATTATGCAATAGTAATTGCAATCCTGGCTTTGGGACTCTGATATTTTGACATCCTATGCTATTTTAAGTACTAAAATAACAATATAAAATTGTTATTTCAATTTTTTTAAAAAGTCTGAAATCTGAATCATTTACATATTGAGATATACCAACTATTATATGCTACATTAAGATATTAAATTATTTTTTTTTACAATATATAGAGGTATAATGGCAGCAAAGAGCTTCACAAATCTCTAGATCCTTGAAAGTTCCAGATGCAGCAATGAGACTGATCTGTTTGAGAAACTGAAAGGAGATCAGTGTTGCTGAAGCATAGTCAATGACAGACAGAGTGATGCATAGTGAGTTAGAGGCTGGCAGGGATCAGTGGTAAAAAGTGTGAACTTGATTGTAATTATAATTTAAAGCCCTTAGGGTGTTTTAAGCAGAAGAGTGTCAAACTATGATTTATCCTCTATAAAAAGATCACTTTTGCTGCTGTTTAGAGAACTGACGCTTGAGGAAGGTTAGCATGAATGAAATTGGTAGCAGCTGCTGCAATGTCCGCTGAGGAGATGGCCTGGAGTACTTGGACTGTGGTATTAGCAGTGGAGATGGGGAGAAGTAGAGCCTTCAGAATACATTTTGGAAGTAGAGCTGCTATGGAGTCGGGGAGGGGGAAGAAAACAGCAGTAGCAAATCAAGTGAAGGATGATATCATTCACTGAAATGCTGCAGACATGAGGAACAAGGATTGGGACATGGGAATCAAGGGTTAAGGCTAGAAGAAATCTTTATTCACTACTAGACTCAAAAGAGATGTTTGAAAATCTTGTCCCTACTTCTTTATCTTGCCCCAATCCTCACCCCAAACCACTCATCTGTTTCTGTCTCCTTCACTCCACTCAAACTGCCCGTCATCACAGGCACCAGTGACCTTCCTACTGATCACTTTTCTGTCTCCTTTTTGGCTTCTCAGTACCAGTCAAACTTGTAATCACTTCCTTGTTATTAAAACGCTTAAAATACAGTCACTGACTTTAAGGATCTTGTGCAGAAGTAAAGGGGCACTGTCAATTCAGTGCAGTCATGTCCCAGAGGTAAGCTCAGATCTTCCTGTTCTTTAAGATCTGGGTGTGAGTGGTCTTTAGACATGTACTACACCCTAAAAAGTCAGCTACTTTTCCCCAAATTTCTTTGCATTCCTGAGTGACTGAATTAGTTATAAATAATGTCTCGTTTCCTTTTTTGGTGTCCCTGCCCTACACTATGTCAACCCAGAGGTAAACTTAACTCCATTTCTTGCTTTGCACAAAGTGAAAAAAAAAATGACACAAAGTCTTTGGGTTTGTAGCAGATTTTATTGAAATTTTGGGGATACAGAGGAGATTTACATGGTACAGTGTAAATAGCTAAAGAACAGATTATTAAATATCTCTGTTCTTAAAAGTCCTTTGACTATTTTTAAAATTCAGACAGTAGTATTCTTTCAGACTGCCCTGGCTTACTTTCCGTGCTCTCTTTTCTCACTTTTCTTCAGCAGAAAAAAATCTTCCCATTTTTCACACATGAAAATTTGACTTTATCTAGCTCTAATCCTTTGCATATCCACAAATGGTATTTCACATTTTAAAATTTATGAACCCTTGTCTGATTAAATTCTTTCAAAAGGACCGTTATCTACCCCAGTCTCATGAGGAAGAATGTAGTTCTAGTCTTCTAGTTACAGTGAAGTGCAGAATATTGGAGCACCTGGGAGGAGAGCCTCACTCATTCTAGGGCTTCACGGAAGCTTCCCAGGGAGGGTGACATCCAAATGGAGGCATGAAAAAAGGGCTGGGAGAAAAACAGATACTCAAAGTCATGAGCTAGGTCCTAGAATGGGAGAGCAGTTCTGGCAAGAATTAAAGCTGAGGCATCAAAAGGACATCAAATCCTGGAAAGCCTGTTTCACTACGTGAAAGACCTTATTTGCCACTTGTGCTGTTCTTCTGCCTGTGCTGGGCCGGAGGTGCCTCACCACTGATTGGTTTTTCCTGTTAATCCCACTCCCAACTTCTTTCTGTCTTCCAGAAATCCCTCTAAGTCTCTTAGCCACTAATGATAACTTTTCCTGTTCTCCACTGCTACTCTGGATTTATTCTCATTTTTATATTAATATATCTACTGCTATTTTGATGGCATCGGGGAAGAGAAAAAAAAGTAAATATGTGGGCTCTTGATGCAGAAGTTGTTCTCTAAATTATAAATGTGCACATTCTGTGATCCAGAAATTCCATTTCTAGGGATAGATCCTGTGGCAAATGGTATTTTCCAAATACGGCCAAAGCAATATCTCCCATCCCATATGCTCTTCTGCAATGTGACCTTGTGGCCCCTGTCAAGGGGAATTAGGCTATATTCCTTCTACTCTGGAAAATGAGAATCGACCTATTTTTAACCAATGAAGAGTGAAGTAATATACCCTTTCTTGAACTATAGAATAGTTTCCTTACATAGTTCTTTAAAAACCTTTAAAGGAAGGTAGCAATGTTCCATTTTCAAGAGTGCTGCCACAACTTAAACACCTAAATTTGATTTCCACAGAACCTATTCTTCAGTGGGCTCTTGGGATTATGATTTCAGAAAGTGAGGTCAATAAATTATATCCACATGTGATAGGTCTCAGAGTGACAAAATGCCCCTGTGCCAATGATGTAGCACTACTAGGCTTCATTTTGAATACAACACTTGATGGTAAGTTTATAGCTTTATTAAATGTTGGAAGTGGCTTTCGTATTTTATAACAATGATGTTTAACTGGTAGCACAAACTAAATGCATAGACATAGTGGAGTAAAAATGCTTCTTAAAATCACTTTACTCTTCATCACTCCACATTGTCTACTTGCAAGTGTAATATACTAAGTATATTTTTTGCTGTAACTTTTTCCATGTTAATGGTGACTTTAGTGTCTCTCCTAATTTCATTTATCCTCTGCCCTCCATTAATGTTACTCCTCCCAGAGATTATTCATTGCTTCTAATCCATCTGCTATTCCTGCCATGTATAAATAGATATTGCTTTCCCAAGGTATCATATTATTTTATTTATTATGTATGCATTTTCCATTACTCCTGTAATATCTAATAGCAACTGTTTTTCTCTATATTCTCATTCACAACACTTCTGACACCAAATGTATGGATTCCACACCAAGTAATTCTCTAGTTCTCTGTGGACACCAAGTGGTGTCCTGTGATTTAATTCCACTCTGGCACTAGCTACCTGGAGTTAGCACAGCCCTCCCACCCCACATACACACAAATTAAAGACTCAGTCTCAGAAGACTGTCCCCCAATTCAGATGCCAGTCACAAGTCCCAGGTTGTGACCTGTATGTCTAACCAGCCACAAATCAGTGGTTCCCACAACCCTCTCCTTGGGTTTAATAATTTGCTAGAATACTCCACAGAACTCAGGGAAACATTTACTTACATTTACCAGTTGATTATAAAGGATATTACAAAGGATACAGACGAACAGCCAGATGATGAGGTTCATAGGGTGAGGTCCGGAGGGGTTCTAAGCATGGGGGCTTCTGTCCCCATGGAGTTGCAATATGCCACACTCCTGGCACATGGATGTGTTTACCAACCTGAAAGCGCTCCAAAGCCTGTACATTAGGGATTTTTATGGAGGCTTTATCACACAGGCATAATAGATTATTTACTCAATCTCTACCCCCTCTCCCCTTCCTGGAAGATGGGGTGGGAAAGTTCTAAGCTTCTAATCATGGTTTGCTTTATCTGGTGACCAACTCCCAACTAACCCTATCCAGGAGCCCATCAAGAGTTGCTTCCTTAGAAGAAAAGATTATCCTATCACCCAGGAAATTCTAAGGGTTTTATGGTCTCTGTGTCAGGAACTGGGGTCAAAGAACAAATATATATTTCTTAGTATATCACATTATCATAGCATCATTGCACATTCCAACTACTAATAGTATTATTCTAATTGTTTTTCCTAGATAATTGATGACCTCCTAGTCCCCAAATCCAATGTACATAAAGGGGGGAAAAGAAATAAAAAGATTAAAAATGAGAAAAAATGTATTACTCATAGATAATAGGTATATCTATGAAAATCCAAAAAGATCTACAGAGAAACTATCAGAACAAATGTGAGAGTACCACAAGGTTGTGGGATATACTAACAATATATAAAAACTACCCTACCAAAAACTAATTCAAAATTATAATTTTTAAGATCTTACTCATAAGGTAACAAATCCCAAATGTACCTAGGAATAATTTTAAAAAGGAGTTGCAAGACCTGTTGCGTAGAAATTATAAAATCTAATGAAGGCCATTAAAAAACAAAAATAAATAAGAGATTTTGTATTTATAAACAAAAACTTCTAGTATTATAAAGACATTAATTCTCTCCAAATTTATCAATTAATTCAATACAATTCCAAGAAAAATTACAGCAGTGTTTTAGTTTTTGTGGGGTTTTATTTTGGGGGGTATGGAAATGATAAGCCAATTCCAAAATTTATATGAACGAGTGAAGCACCATAAATAGCAAGCATAATTTTAGAGAAGAATAAAGAGAACAAAAACTTGCCCTACCATAACTTATTATAAAGTAAGAGATTAAAATAGTATGCATTGGTATAGGGATGGACAAATAGCCTTGCCCCAAATTTCTTTGACTTCTAAATAGCTTACAGTCTGCTTCTGTTGAATTTAGTTATAAATTGTATCTCTTTCCCCTCTCTGCTGTCCCTGTACTACACTATGTTAACCCAGATGGAAACAGCTCCTTTTCTTACTTTGTTCCATGAGTAGGAGGACCAGGCTAGGATCTCCTCCTCCTTCTCTTTGTCCAAACACCAATACCTGTGTTACTTCCATTAGCTACAGGAGAGGAGCTATTCTCAACTCCTCATACCTGATCCTGCCTTACAACTGAAAGTCACAGGAGAGAAGGGGCAGCCTTAACTCCTTGGGATTATACTCACCAGAACGCCTCAACCTCTCAAGAAAAGAAACCACTTCAGCAAGCAATTCTCGAGATGAAACCACTTTTTCCCCAGATGGCCACCACTGGACTGAAACAAAAAAGAAGTTTGCACAGTATCAAGCTGCCACTGCCTAAACTAGCAGTTCCTTTGTGAGGCTTTATTCTTCCCCCATCACCCCCAGTCTTCATACCACATGGAGCTAATAATGGGAACAGTTATCTAAGTAGCCCTATGTGCTCCTGTTTGGACTTACTACCCACCTTCCTCCTCTAGGATACTCTTAAAACATATCCTATCAGGCCTCCCACTAGTCAACCCAGAAACCTATGCCTCCCACATCATTTATGGTTACCCTATCCCACATACTGTTCTGAACTTCCTTTAATTTGATCCAAGCTTCTGTCCCTATCTATCCAGCCAGATCCTTTCGTTAGAATCTGTGATCTGTCATCAACAAACTGTCCCATACCAATATTTTTTTCTCTGAATGGTCCCTTAACTTTCTTGCCATAAAGAGTAGCCTAGTCATCCCTAGACAACATTCTTTCCTCTTAGTCCTCTCACATGTCATATATCTCAAAGCCAATGGGGGAGATTGGTCCTTAGGGCTATTACTGAATAATTACTCCTGTCCTCTCATTTGAAACTTTCAGCTCTTTTGAACTCAGACTTTGCCTCCCTCTAAGTCAGCTTGGTTGCCAGGATATGATAACCTCCTCGTCACTCACACTCATTGAAGAGTTTAGCCTCTGGGTCCCTCCCTTCCTCTCCACCCTGATTTTTGTCCCTATTTTTGGTGACTTCACCATCCATATGGATGACCTATGCAGTACCCAGTTTCAAGGCTTCCTTTCCTCCCATGATCTTTTCCCCATCTTCCTCCTATGGTCATATTCTTGACCTCATCATCTCTAATAATGTCATCATCTCCAAAATCTTCACCACAAGAATCTCACACTCTGTCCACTGCCCCCTAATCCTTCAGTCTATTCTAATACTCACACTCCAACATTTCTTTCATCTCATTGTGACTTTTATATATTGTGCATATCACCTTTTTCACCCAATATCCTTATTTTCCTCTTTTCTCACCTTAATTTTCATAGTTCATCGTTTTCAATACTTCCGTAACTTCCTTGCCCTTCTCTTTCCTCCTTGCCTGCATAACCCCCATTCTAGTTAAAACCACTTCTGCTCCTGCACTGGAAGAGCAGAATATTGCTAGGAAAAAAAAATTACATATTAGTATCACTTTAAAATTCCACTGACGGGTCTCATTCTAAATTCATGATCACAAATCTCAAGTGGGCACACAGCACTGCCCTAGAAATCTTATCACTCTCCCCTGGTATATTTATTTTCCCACTCTGCAAACTAAATTTACCACACCTCTTCCCACTCTTCAAACCCTCTACATCACATTCTTTCCCCTCTCATTCTCATCTGTGCCTGTATCTAATACTTCACACTGAAAATGAAGAGTGATTACAAGGAACTCCATTGATGTACCTGCAAATCTGTCATCCTACCTGCATTTGCATGCTTTGCCTTTTTGCCTGTGCACTGTAAGAAAATGTCTCTGCT
Organism: Eulemur rufifrons; assembly: GCF_041146395.1. Taxonomy (NCBI): domain Eukaryota; kingdom Metazoa; phylum Chordata; class Mammalia; order Primates; family Lemuridae; genus Eulemur; species Eulemur rufifrons. Next base: position 114,963,181 of record NC_090984.1, on the reverse strand, counting down.
GCATTCAAAGGCCACCCCTCAGCTCTTACATTCTAGATCCCATTCCTTACAGCCACCGAGGAACCTTGCTCCTGCATCTTTCCTGCAATTATCACCTTTCTCTCCAATGTCATCATGCTCTTTCTCCTTACTGGATTGTATCCATTAGTATACAAACATACCCTAATACCCCTCATCTTAAACAAAATCTTTATTTACCTCACTTTACTCCCACCCCCCATTTCTCTGTTCTCCTTCAAAGCAAAATTTATGGAAAGAATTCATTGTAGATGGTGCTATGTTTTCACCTCTCATTTTATCTTCATTCCACTACAAATGAGACTTTTGTTTCCACCACTCTACTAAAACAGTTCCTCTCAAGACCACCCACCATCTCCGTATTGCCAATTCCAGCAGCCAGTCCTTCATGCTCATTCTGCTTTCCCTCCCAGCAGCATTTAATGCAGTTGACCACTCTCCTCAAAACACTCTCTTGACTTTCTTGACACCACACCACCTTTGAGTCCTTTTATCTTCTTTGCTCATTGATCACTCCTTAGTTTTCTTTCTCTCTCTCTCTTTCTTTCTTTCTTTCCTTCTTTCAAGATAGTTTCTTGCTTTGTTACTCAGGCTGCAGTGCAGTAGTGTGATCACAGCTCACTGCAGCCTCAAACTCCTGGGCTCAAGCAATCCTCCTGCCTCATCCTCCCAAATGGCTGGGACTACAGGTGCACATCATCACACCGAGCTAATTTTTAATTTTTTGTAGAGATGGGATTTCACTGTGTTGCTCAGGCTGGTCTCAGACTCCTGGCCTCAAGCAGTCCTCCTGCCTTGGCCTCCCAAAATGCTGAGATTACAGGCATGAGACACCATATCTGGCCTCACTCCTTAGTTTTCTAGGAGGGCTCCTTTTTGGTGTGACCCCTAAATGTTGATGAACCTAGGGCTTTGTTCTTGACTCTCCTTCCTTAAGAAACCACATTCTCTCTCTGGAAGACTTAATCCAGGCTGATAGCAGTAATGCTACCTTCGGGCTGTTGATTCCCAAATCTATATTGCCGGTGCTGACCATTCCTTTAAGACCAAACCACTTCTACGTTCAGTTGTCTGTTTCGCATTTCCTCTTGATATCTAGTGAGCATCTCAAATATAAGAAGTCTAATCCAGAACTCTTGATTTATCTCCCTCTAAAATCTGTTCCTTTCCAGTATTTCTCATCCCAATTAGTATTAAATTAGTCAAAACTGAAATCTAGGACACATTCTTGACTACTCTCACTCTCACAATATTCCAGAACAGTGCTGTCTCCAGAGTCCATCCCCAATGTGATCACCTCTCTTCTCTGCTAAAATCTTATGTCAAGTCAACATTGTTTTTCTGTTAGACTAATTCATACCCTTTTAAGTTGTCTCCCTGTTTCTATTCTTGCCCAGTACAACCCACCCTCCATACAGCCACCAGAGTAATCTTCTCAAGTGTAAACCAGATTCCATCACTTCCCTGCTTCAAACACTCCAGTGGCTTCCCTTTGCCATTATAATAAAAGCCAAACTCTTTGCAATGGTCTACATCAGCTTCTGTAGCCTACAGTTGTGGACAGTTTGTCATAGGGAGTATGTAGGCCTATAACTTAATTTTAGTCTAAAAATGTTAGCCAATATAAAGTGTTTATTTTATTTCTTATTTCTCCATTAAGTACCCCTAAACTTTGAAGGAATCTGGTCATGTGATATCATGCTGAACACCTATAATCATTCCCACTTAGAATTTCCCACTGTTATCTGTAAAACTGGACTTAATGCTTAGAAAGGCAAAGCTCATCTTTAGTTTTCCTCTTCCTGGAAAAAGTAGACAATAATAAAACCCTTCTACATCTTTCCCTACACAGAGAAGAGCTGGAAGTTGCAACACACATTTCACAATACCACTTACCCTACTTTCTTCTTTTGGAAACAAAGTATAATGCATTAGATTGTTAAGTGTCTTTGGCCTCCCCAGATGCCCCCCCCCCCCAAGTAGTCATGCTTGTTGACAAAACTTCAGAAAAGGCACACAATTTTGTTAATATTTATGTGCATGACAGTTCACAGAAAAGAAATGAAACTCAAGTGGTTAAATTCAGGAACTTATTAATACATACCATTTTAACAAAGGAAAGGGATTTGGACTTCAAGGGACAATAAGTTGTAAGGAAGTTGTGACTAGAAAATATACGGAATTAATGGAAGGTAAGGGTTATTGTAGTAAAGTGTGTTTATGCAAACTTGTCTTGCTGTCTATTCCCCCATCTCCAGTGATAAAAATGCTCTTCTTTTTCTGGTACAAGGGGAAATTTATGCCCTGATTTTAGGCAGATAAAGGGAGGGCAGAGCCTGCATCTGTTGATTCTCAATTGCCTTCAGCTCAAAATAATCCTTAAGCCAAAGTAGCAAATTTTGGGCTGGTATATTTTTATTTCCTTCAATATAAAACAAAATACAGTGCAGCTTGGAAAATATTTTAATAGAATAAACCAATACATTAAGAGGATTTATTTTAAGGGCATATTATTTCCAGAGGTAATTATTCTAGGAGTCAGTCAGGTGGTTGGCTAAAATTCTGTGATATAACCTACAGTTACTTCATCTTTCCAATGCTTAGGGAAATGAAAATCAAACAGAGTGGAGGGAGCGTTGGGGTGGGAAGGGAGAATGGGTTGGAAGATAGAACAGATTCAGGCTCTTGCCTGGGAAGGCCTAGCCCTGTAGAATTGAGTGACTAGCTTTGTAGAGTTGCCTCGCCTTAATTTTCCTTTTCTTTCGTGGTAGGTGTTTACATAGGCCTAACCTTTTCGGGATTTTGGAATTATCGTGATACTACATGGTATAACTTGACAGATAGTATCTATTTTCACCTTCAAGAAGGTAATTCCTCCAACAGTGCCTTCATCTTCAGCATTTCACTTATATTAATATCAACACTTGATTGATATTTATAAAATGTCTTTGCTTTGCTGAGGAGTTCACTTTTTTTTCTTACTTTTTAACCAATGGTATCATCTCTTCTTTTAGAATATGCATACCTTTCAGTGGTGGATATGGTTTTAACAAATCATTTTTTAGTTATCCTCACAACTTTGGGTCTTTTTGTAAGTGAAGATCTTCGTTATCCATCACGCCAAGTCTTAATGGTATGTAAATTGCTTTGTAACTAATAGTTAACCTTAAATGTCTTCCATGACAGAAAAAGAAACATTTGATATTTGAGTTATGTGTGATATATCTTAGAATTAAAATACTCCTTCCTTTTAAAAAATGTAAAAGCATAATACAGTAAATTATTCCTTTGCCTTAAAGTATCGAATATATAATTTGGAAATGATGCTAGTTTTATTGCTGTATAAATTTTTAGTAAGTTTTAAACACACACGTAGAAAAGATTTACCCATATATTGATCAATTGATCAATATATTTATAGCTATATGTGATTCCAAAATAAGGTAATTTGTAAAGCTAAATATAGTATTACAAAGTAACATAAATTAAGCATAAGCATCGGGATTGAGAGATGTAAATATATGTCTAGGTGAGGATATGTAAGATGCATACCATGAAATTCTTAAACATGTTAATAAATATCTCTCAAAAATTACCACAATAGAGATGAGACCAGTAATGAAGACTTAGGAGCAGTAGAAGAAAAGATAAGGGGAAATAAGGAAGGGGCACTTGTATTGGTTAAGAAATACAACATGTATATTTCTTATTCATGGTAATTATTATCTTTCTTCAGGTATATGAATATTCACAGTTTTCCCCTCCTTCCTCACCATCTCTGAGAAAGTGCCTTTTATTGCTCAGATAACCCATAGATCTGGCCTTTTATATGTTTATTATGTAATTGCTAAAACAGAGAGTTGAAAAAGCCAGGAAGGCTGCAATGGCTTAAATTCAAAGTGCAGAGAAGCAGCCATGGACCATACATCATAAGTGCTGATCTCTGGGCTGCAGTGGGCTGGGCAGAAGAAACAGAGTGGCAAAGGAGAAAATAATAGGTTAAGGACATGTTTTCCTAAACCCAAGTAGGGTTTCCTAAACCAAGTAGGTGGCAGACTTAGTATCTTCCTGCACGTTTCTTAACTCCTCCATTTAAATCCTTAAAAGGTACGGTTTTCATCTCAAATCCTTTCTGTATTTACACTAAGTTATAAATAGATTAACAAAATGGTGAAACAAGGCAAAGACTGAAGGGGGAATCTCCAAGGTAGTGTGTAAACTACGTCAGAGGCTGAGCATTTTAGTGTATGACCATCCTTAACTGCTGGGATAGAAAAGCATAATTTCATTTGGTATAAATGAAATTGCTATGTTTTGTGATGCCTTCTGATATGCAAGCAAAAATTAAAGTTTCCTTTTTTCTTCTAGCTTTCAAGGGCAGACTTTTGTGGTTTTGAAAGGGTAAGAAGCTTTAAATTTCCCAGAGTTGGTTAGAAGATACATGTTTATTTGGTGACTTAAGAAATGAGATGCAAGGCAATAATTCACAATATGGATTATTCCTGTTGCTATAATATTCTTTACAGTTTGAACTAAAATATTATTTCTAGCAACCATTAAACAATGATCTCCTCTTCTGTTTCAAAGTAAGAAGTGCTCCTCCTTGTTTTAGAGGCTACCCCGTACCCCTTCTCATATTCTCTGTCCAGGCCTGCTATGGTTGTTCATGTTGCATTCTGCACAAGGGCACTTGATTGAAGACAGTGGAGGCTGGTCTCTGGCTGATGCTTTACTTTCCAATCCATATACCCTGTTGTAGGTCTGTGCCTACCTGGAGAAAGGGGTGCTTTTTCTAATTTGCACAAAAATGCTGTATTATATAGCCACAGCTCTGCTTCTGGCCTTTTTGGGGATTTTGTTCCATCAGTTATCTCCCCTCTCCATTACGAAGTCAGATTTTGACTGTGAGTCAGGCCTGGGTCCTGAGCTTATCCTTGGAATAAAGTAAGCTTGATTTGAATTACATTTTCCCCAGGATAATGTACCAGTTAGCTGTTACCAGTTTAATTCCAAGTAGGAAAAAAACAAGAAGGAATTGAAAGAGAAAGAAGAGGAATAGTTCAGGGCTCGATAAAGATATTAATTGGCCAGATATTATAATGTTAATTATAGTATCCTGCAAATCTGAACATTTATATGAGAACTGAAATGTTCATTTGATATAACATCTTAGCTTGAAGATACCACCATTCAAATGCATTGTTGTCCAGTCCATTTTAAAATGCTTTTTTAGTGCTCGCTTCGGCAGCACATATACTAAAATTGGAACGATACAGAGAAGATTAGCATGGCCCCTGCGCAAGGATGACACGCAAATTCGTGAAGCGTTCCATATTTTTTTCTGAAGATACAGATACTAACGGGGAAGAGGAAACACCACAGCCCCCACCCCAGGCCAGCCACCCCCCTGCCCACTTTCAGAGCCCTCCAACACCCTTCCTGCCCTTCGCCTCCACTCTGCCTTTGCCCTCAGCAACCCCCGGCCCCTCGGCACCTGACGCAGAGGACGAAGAGGATTATGACTCCTAGCACCCTCTGCCCCCCAGGCCGTACCCCCTTTTAGTTGGTTTTAGTTGTTCTGGGGGGAGGAGAGAAGATAGAATTGTTCTTAAATTTATTAATAAAACAGTAATAAAAGAGAAAAAAAATGCTTTTTTATTTATTTCTTTAGAAGTTTTATCAAGATGTAATTCACACAGCATAAACTTCACCCATTTAAAATGCACAGTTCAGTGGCCTTTAGTATAGTCACAGAGTTGTGTAACCATCACCACAATTCTGGAACATGTAAAAGGCTTCTATGCACAGATTATACAGATTTTATTACTGGTCTATAAAAATGTAAAAAGGTCTTCCTTATGTCTCAATAATTTGAAAGTCAGAAATTTTTGTATAACAAAACCATTTCAAATTGTTGCATTTAATTAATATCCAGGCCGGGCGTGGTGGCTCACACCTGTAATCCTAGCACTCTGGGAGGCCGAGGCGGGTGGATCGCTCAAGGTCAGGAGTTCGAGACCAGCCTGAGCAAGAGCGAGACCCCGTCTCTACTAAAAATAGGAAGAAATTATATGGACAACTAAAATATATATATAGAAAAAAAAAATTAGCCGGGTATGGTGGCACATGCCTGTAGTCCCAGCTACTCGGGAGGCTGAGGCAGTAGGATTGCTTGAGCCCAGGAGTTTGAGGTTGCTGTGAGCTAGGCTGACGCCATGGCACTCACTCTAGCCAGGGCAACAAAGCGACACTCTGTCTCAAAAAAAAAAAAATAATAAAAATAATTAATATCCAACATATACAATCTCATTTTCTCTGAAGCTTCTCTCTTACAATCAATTTTTAAAACCTTTTTCCTGTTGCTTCTTGCAACTATCTGGCTTCTGTGAAGGCTCCCTAAACCCAGTTGCAGCTAAAGAAGAATAAAAGATAAACATGTGACCCATTGTAACTGACAAAAGGCTAACGGCTTCTGGTAGCTTTAGAAAGATAGTTCATAGATGAGAGCATCTTCCGTTAACATATGCTGATTCCTGTGTAATTTCTGTTCTTTTTATTCCTTTTTTGTTTATTGTTCAAAATGTTTAGTCCTCATTCTACAACCTTTTATCTTATTTGTATACAATTTTTCTCTCTTTGCCTCACATTCTGAATTATCAAACTTTGAAACTTCTTAGTAAGTTTTTTCTGTTTTATATCTTAAGTCTACATATTGCCTAAATGACATTTTTATTTATTTATGTAGGTTGACTATGTCAAAGGAAAATTATGGTATAATGAAAGATGTTTTGCTAACAGAGAACACTTTGAAGGTAAACTTTAGTCAAAGATAGACTGTATTAAAAGGCATTTATGAATATAGATAACATATACAGATTTAACAAAATGACATAAAATGAAAATAGAATAAAATGTAAAGGTGTGTTTGTTTGTATAATTTAATGTCCTAAAATTGAGGAAAAAAATCTAATTTAAATCTGAGACAACAGACACACCTGCTATAAGTATAATAAAATTATATTTGAGTATATGTTAATTGATGATACATAACTGCTCTTATTTTTTATGAAGGCTATTTTGTTCGCACTAACCTTTCTTGTTTTAGAAATATAGATGCTCCTCATAATTTCTATACCTTTGTATTTTTCAGTTGATTATGTTACTGTCACCTTTGAGAGAAACAGGACCCTAAGTGAGGTATGACATTATATATTTTATAAGGTAAGAAATTTAGTTATGCATGATTTCACGAATTGTTATTAATCCAAAAACTGAAGATTCTATAGATCGAAAGGCTTAACAATCACTCTGTGCTCCCAGGGGTTTCTCTACTTGTGTTTAATGATAGTTACCTAATTATGTTAATCAATACCTACAGTGATTCTAAAAAAAACAATCCATACCAGCAAGAGATGCTTTGAAGTGTTTTCTGGACTCATATCCTGCAAAAGAGAGACATGGACATTAAAGATTTTTTAAAAGATTTGTGGTTGGCCGGGCGTGGTGGCTCACGCCTGTAATCCTAGCACTCTGGGAGGCCGAGGCGGGTGGATCGCTCAAGGTCAGGGGTTCGAGACCAGCCTGAGCAAGAGCGAGACCCCATCTCTACTAAAAATAGAAAGAAATTATATGGACAACTAAAAATATATATATAGAAAAATTAGCCGGGCATAGTGGCGCATGCCTGTAGTCCCAGCTACTCGGGAGGCTGAGGCAGGAGGATCGCTTGAGCCCAGGAGTTTGAGGTTGCTGTGAGCTAGGCTGACGCCACGGCACTCACTCTAGCCTGGGCAACAAAGTGAGACTCTGTCTCAAAAAAAAAAAAAAAAAGATTTGTGGTCAATCAGGACAACTCAATGGTTCATTAGTTTCTTTTCCTATGAGAACTAATTAGGACTTATAGTTCAAAAACAGCTTTTTCTTTTTCTTTCTCTTTTAACTTTTCCTTTCTTTTTTTGTAGTCAAGCTCTTGTTTTTATAGTAAAGAGCCATTTCTTGAATGGTTACCTTGCTTACCTTACGTTTTAAAAGGAAAGAAACATATTCCTCCAAGTGTGTTGACATTTCTTGTTGACCAAGAGCACAATACTGGAGTTTACCTCTTCTACAACCAGGTAGGCTGCGTATCCCAGAAGTGATTGCTCTGAACACTACAATAATGAAAATTTACCTTAGCAAAAGTTTTTTCCAAGTTCTTGTTATCTTTAGCAATAGAACCTGATAAAATTGACTACAACAAAATTATCTAAAATTAATAATGTAGTTTGACTCTAGAGATTTCTCGCCTTTGATTGTCATTCAGTTTGATAAAAATGGAAAATGTGATGCTGTTTGCGTAGTGACTCTCCCTTGCTAATTCTCCAGGAGAATATAAACTGAGTTTTTTCTATATAAATTTAAAGTTCCATAAAATCATTAGTTAAAATGAACAAAAAATAGAACTATTTGCCACAGATCTATATTTTCTATTCCAAAGGTCCTTACCCTAGCTGTGAATTAGAATTATTCTTAGAGCCATTAAAAAAATACATACATTAAAAAAATACATAAGATCAGCTTCTACCCTCAAGAAAAAATTTTTTCTCTACCCTCTTGTGTTCAATCACTGGTGCCTGAAAATTAAGCTGAAAAAAGACAGGCCAATAGGAGAAAAGAAAATAGTTTATTTATGAGTGCAGCGTGCATATACATGGGAAAAACTCAGTTCTGGGTAACTAAAAGGGGTGGTTAGAATTTGGGGGTTATATACCATCTTAATAGGTGAAGGGGAAGGGGAGAAAGGCACTTAAAGAAAAACAAATGACTTTTTTTAAAAAAGATAATTTGGTTTTCAGAAGAACAAACAGGAGATAATGTTTTTGATACTGTTTGTCGATACAAGTATGAGTGGTCTTTTCCCCTTCATGGTCAAAAAACCTCCCCTGGAAAACAGACTTGGGGTAGGTTTTATTTGCATTCTCCCTTCTCGGAGTAGATCTGCCCCAAGGAGGAGTTTCTGGCAGCCTCATGTCCCAGAAGTTGCCGCTTTCAGTCATGTTAACTGAAGAAAATGACAAGGTTCATAAATTTGGAAAGGAGGGCTTTATTTCTCATAAAGGGCTGCAGCCTGTGGGTGGCCACTCTGACAGGCGGGAAAGCAGAACCCCAGCCAGAAGCCAGGAACACGTGCTTTGAGGGACAAAGGAAACAGGAATTTATGCTGAGTCGGGTGGCCAAATATACATAGTTAATAAGCTATAGAAGCACCATGAATATTCATGAAAGGAGAAACATGCACATGCACAATCATGCTTTATGCCCCTTTACGGGGTCCAGGTTCAGAAAAGGCAGCCCTCTGATGTCAAAAGATGAAGCAAGGACATGAAACCCTCTCTGCACATCCTCTGTAGATAGGTTAAACCACTCCATGGTTGGTGGTCTCTTATCAGGAAAGAATGCTGGTTTGGATCATGAGATTGGTTTCTGTTTAGCCCTTAGGAAATAAACCTGATGGCTGTTAGCAAGGGAGGCAGTATAATGAGTCATGCTTGACCTCCTGTACCATTATGGCTGGGAACTCAGTTTTAAGATTTCCCTGGGGTCCCCTTGGCCAAGAGGGGATCCATTCAGTCAGTAGGGGGATTACGATTTTATTTTAGTTCATAGTCAGGTGAGAGAAGCTCCTAGAATTTTTTTTTTTCTCCTGCATCTGTTGGATCTCAAAAGTCTTCAGCTTAAAATTATCTTTTTACCAAAGTCATGTATTTGGGGGTGTCACATTCTGATCCCCTTCAAGATCAGGACTCAATAGAATTGTGGTGCAGCTCAGGCATCTGCACTTTTGGCATGATGGGTATGAGTGTGTGCATTGGAGTCTGTCTGCAGAGTTCCATAATGACTCTATAATAAAAGTCTCTTTGCTATTTATTATAGAACTTTGGACACATTATTTAATCTCCTTAACTTCATTTTCAACATCTATAAGATGGGTGTGTGGCAAGGGCGAGGGTAGTGGAGTGACAAGATAGCAATGATTGCTAATCCTTCAAATTCTATGCTGTGTTAATGGATGTGACCCTCTCTTAATAAAAATCCAAGTGACAAGAAAGCCTAAAACTTGTAACATGGACTAATAATAAGGGCAAAAGTCTTATGCTTGCTCTTGCTTTGTTTATCTAGCTCCAGAGAATTGCCAGTGCCTCTGTGAACCTCCTAGAGAATAACCAACCAAATTTACAACCAAAATTTCCACCTTTCCAATTTCCTTCATCGTTCTCTTCTCCTGTTGGAATGATATTTCATCCCCGAAGCCACTTTCTATATGCTTATGGCAATCAGGTGTGTACACATGAAATTTCACACTCTGGGTTACAGGTAAATCATCCACTCACTTCATGCTGAGTGGTTGTACCTTAAGAACAGAGCTGCTCTGATGACCTCAGAGGTGGAAGTGGGAGGGAAGACAATAAATGTTTGTTATTTATTGTGTGCTAAGCTTAGTGCATATTGTCAATTTTTACCTTTTGGTTAGTTCACGGGCTGACAAAAATGAGCCATGGGTACACTAGAGTTATCTTGAATTTTGCCAATCATGTTACATTTTTTTTCCAGCTCTGAGTGACTTGGATTTTGCCATTAACCCCTTAAAAGTGTGTTATATCTAGTTTTTCCAGCATTTAATGTTTGCCCTTTTTTATTTGACTTTATCAGAGCTTGACTTGCTGGCTCTTTGATTCTTCAAGCTCTTTCCAGTTGCATTTTCCACCCTCTGGCCTCTCCTTTAGTCAGTTAGTTGTGTATCAGCAGCCTGAAAGTTTGGTAAAGGAGCAGTACACCATCTATGGGGCATCCGCCAGTTTAAAAGTAAGGACCACAACATGTGTAAACATCAGAGCTAAGAAAACACTGCAGTGACTTCCACAGAAAGCAACTATTAATAATTCAGTTTCTCAGTTGTGTTTCTCAAACATCCATATTTTATACAAAATTTAGAGATTTATGAAGGTGATAACCCTGTTTCTAGGTGTTCTTGAAATTCCCATCCATATTTAAGTTTTCACACTAAATGTTCAAAAGCTCTAAGTTCAGGGGGATGGGAGGGTGGGGAGACCAAGATGGTGGAATGGTGGACTAGAAGCAGCCTGCACTTGCCGTTCTCAAGTGGAGGATCAAAGGTTGTTGGTAGAGGTTCACCCACAGATGGACCTCTCAGAGCATTGTGAATCATCAGAGAAGTGACTAGAGACACCCAGAGTTGGGAGAGGGAGGCAGGGTGATCCACTCAGCAAGATCGAAGGTACCTGGGGGAAGTGTACACAAATTGGGGAGGGTTAGGGGAGAGATCCAGGGAGTCCGCACTCCCCCAGTGGATACTGCAACCCAACCTGCAAGGGAAGTCCCCCACCACATCCGGCACTGCTTGGAGATGGTGTAGCAGCCTTGCACCGGAGAAGGAAACAATGGAGTCCCACCAGCTTCTGGTCCTAGGTTGCTGCAACAGATGCTATTCTGCACCCTCAGCCCCAGAATGACTGGTCTGCAGAGGGGTTGGCTCCACTGCAGATGCCTCCTCATTACCCCTGCCAGGCCAGGAAGGGAGCAGGGAGGGCGAGCACTCTCACTGCACTGTGACTGGGTACCATACACCCCTCATTCCCTTTCCACTGGCTGCCTCCCAGAGATCCGAGCACAGCAAGCACCCACTGGCCCTCAGCATCTGCCACCAGTGCCATTTTGTCACCTCGATAGCACCACTACTACCACCTGAATAGCACTGCAGCAACTGCCACAGTCAGACGTGGGCAGAGGGAGAGCCCCAGCCACCACAACTTCTCAAGCAGGGCACCACGTGTCTCCCTGGCCCTGCCAGCCAACAGTGGCCCAGCAGCTGTGACCTAATGGGCCGCCTCACCACTGGCTGCAGTCCCACAGCCTGTCCAGGCACTGACCAAGACTCCCTGACCTGTGCAGGAACCCACCAAGGTCCCACACCCTGCACAGGCACCTGCCAAGGTTCCATGACACATCCTGCTGCTGGCTGCAGTCTTGTGACACGCTCAGGCAGCCATGAAGTTCTCACGAACAGCCCAACAACCTGCTGCGGTCCTCCTGGGTGCCCAGGGACGTGCCCAGGGATGGACCAAGGTCTCATGATGCACACAGGCTCCCACCAAGATCCTGTGACCTGCCCCACTGCTGGCTGTGGTCTCACAACCTGCCCAGCACCAGCCAAGGTGCCCTGACCCATCTGGGTGCCCACCAAAGTCCCATGACTTGCCCAGGTACCTGCCAGGGTCCTGCAACCTACACAGGTACCTGCTAAGGTCTTGTGACCCACCTAGCACTGGCCAAGGTCCCATGACATGCCCAGGCACCCACCAAAGTCCCGTGACCTGCTCCACCACTGGCTGCATTCCCTTGATGTGCCCAGACACCCACCAAGGTCATGCCACCCGCCTCCATGGAGAAGGATTGCCCACCCCTCTGCCCAAGCTTCCAAAAGCAGCCTGGAGAACAACACATCAACCCAAATAAATATCCTCCAGCACTGGCTTGGATTGTGACAACCACTGGAATGGGACAATGCAGAATGGCTGCATTACAGGGTCTCAGTGCATCTGCTCCTTTCCCGCCAGGTCAGTCCTGCAAATTAAAACTACACACCTACTAGCATGGCCAAAATCCTGAACACTGACAACACTAAACACTAGTGAGGATTTGGAGCAATACTTATTCATTACTGGTGGGAATGCAGAATGGTACAGCCATTTTGGAAGATATTAATAGTTTGGTGGTTTCTCCAAAACTAAACATACTTTTACCATATCATCCAGCAATCATGCTCCTTGGTACTAACTGAAAGGAGTCAAGAACTTATATCCATACAAACCCCTGCACGTGAATGTTCATAGCAATTCGTAATTGCCAAAACTTGGAAGCAACCAAGATGTTTTTGAGTATGGGAATGAATAAATGAGCTGTGGTACATCCAGATGATGGAATATTATTCAGTGCTGAGAACAAATGAGCTATCAAGTTATGAAAAGACATAGGGGAAACTTAACTGCTTATTACTAAGGGAAAGAAATCAATCTGAAAAGGTTGCAAATTTATGATTCCAAATATATGACATTCTGGAAAAGGCAAAACTATGGAGACAGCTAAAAGATCAGTGGTTGTGAGGGATTTGAGGGCAGGGAGAGATTAACAGGCAGAGCACAGATGATTTTTAGGGCACTGAAAATATTCTGTATAATACTATAATGGTATATGTTATTATACATTTGTCCAAATCCATGGAGTGTACACCACCAAGAGTGATCCCTAAAGGACTCTGAGTGATAATGATGTGTCAATGTAGGTTCATCAGTTGTAACAAATGTACCACTCTAATGGGGAATGTTGGTATTTGGGGAGGCTATGCATGTGTGAAGGCAAGGGGTATATGGGAAATCTCTGTACCATCCACTCAATTTTGTTATGAACCTAAAACTGCTCTAAAAAATAAAGTTTATTTTTAAAAAGTTCTGGAAATCTGTTCCACTAACACGTAAATATACTTAACGCTACGGAACTGTACACATAATAATTATTAAGATGATAAAGCTTATATGCATTTTTACCTCAATTAAAAAATAGGTGGAAAAAATTATAAGGCACCTAATAATTAGATCACAGATCACTTTTGTAGTGTGACCCAGAAAATACCCACTGTCTCTTCACAAATTGAAAAGATCTAAATTAATTTTAATAATTTTGAGCACCATCCATATACAATAACACAATCAAGACAAAGGATACTTGCAAAGCAATTTGGCAATGACTTATAATTTGGGTCGTCAAACATTCAAAATAAAATATAATAAAGGAGATAGATACTGATCTGAAGTTACACTGGGAATATGCTCCAAAAGCTCATTTGAAAGTCAGCCATTTAGTGGTCAGGTTTCTCATTTGGTTAGGCCCCCAAGTCAGATCACAGAAGTCTCTTCACCTCACTTTACCTAAATAAAGTTCTCTGCATCCTCCCTAAAAAAAAAAATGAAAGAGGAAGAGGAGGAGGTGGGGAATAGAAAGAGGAAAAGGAAGAAGGAAGAGGAGGAGGAGAAAGAAGTAGGAAGAAAGAGGAGGAAGAAAGGAGGAGGAGACCTCTTCATTAAGGATATCTTAGGTAAAAATACAAACTGCAAACTGAGAGATGATATCTCTGACACATTTAACAGAAAGAATTAGAAGTAAGAATATGTAAAGAATTCCTACATGAAAAAGACAACCTAATAGCCAAAAGAACAAAAGACACAAATAGCCATATCACAGAAAAGGAAACATAAAATGGAATAAACATGTGAAGCAATGGAAAATGTGGATCAACCAGATCTCATATATTGCTGATGGGACCATAAATTACTACAACTATTTTGGAAAGCAATTTGGCATTATTATTATCCTGTAAATGTGAACCTTTGCAGCAATTTCTCTTTTCTGCAAGGAAAACACATATATGAGGAGATTCTTTAAAATGTTCATCATGGCACTGTTAGTAATAGCATTGAACAACTGAAAATAATCCAGATGCCTATTAATAGGAGAATGAATAAATAAATCAGAGTTTGTTCACATAATGAACTAGTATACAGCAATAAAAAAATGCACTGAACTATATGCAACATGTATGAATATAAGTGCATAATGTTGAGGGGAAGTAAGTTCTAAAAGACAACCCTTTTATAAAGAGTAAAATTAAGTAATATGTTATTTAAACATACATGTGTATGTGCTAAAATTTAAAAAGAAACCCAAAGGATTGAAAAACACAAAATTCAGAATATTGGCTATCTCTGAGAGGGAAGGCAGAGGGATAGTAATGGGGAGAAATATGTATGTAGATAGATGTAAATTACTAGCACTATACTAATTCTTAAGTTAGGCTGTCAGTTTATATATGTTCATTAATTATTAAATAATATAAGGAAATAAAAGTGAGCCATGTATGGATAAATAATTTAAAATATTTGGGGGAAAATGCAATGAGATGTTGTTTTTTTCATTCAGGTCATCAGTAAAAATTAACACATGGACTGCCACACTAGAAAAAAATTGTTTTCCGTGAGGCCATGGTGTTTTATTAAGAAAATAGAATAAAAACTTTGAAAACAAAACAATCTTTTCTAATTTAATGAAAATTTTATTTTTTATTGTTTTCTGTGGGTAAGTTACATGCAACTTGAAAAATAGTTCACGTGGCTCCAAGGTGAAGAGACATGTGAGTTACATATGCTTCATGAGGTCTCAGCCCAAAACTAGCATGAGTTAAATACAACTCACATGGCAGTTATTGTGTTAAGAATAAATTTTTGATAATATCAAGTATTGGTAAGGTTTGGAGAAATAGAAACTTTTGTACACTGTTGGTGGGAATATAATATGATTCAGTGAAATTGAAGCGCATTTTGGCAGTCTCTACTAAAAATGTAGAAATATGGATAGCATCTGACCCAGCAACTCAATTTTTCAGTATTTTCTCTAAAAATAACACTGTAACATTAATACCAATAGTTAGGCAAGTGAATGTTTACTGCAATATTGTTTATAGCTGAAGATTTGGGTACAACTTTTTAATGTTCATTAGCAGAAAAGTATTAATAGAAAGTATCAAGTATGGCATATTCATAAATTAGATACTATGTAGCAGTGTAGAAACAATGTGGAGATCCACATGAATGAACATAAAATGATCTGAGATAAATTGTTGAGTGGCAAATGTAATTTATAGAACAGGTACAGTAGGACACCATTTTGAGCACTCATACTGTTCAAAGCACTCTCCCCTACATATCTATCCACATCCTGCTCACCAGTAACAGTTGCAGGATACAAAGCAAGAGTGAAAATGGAGATCCACATACCATATGTTTGGAATTATGGATTGTGCTATGCCGGTAATAAGCACTGCATCCTGAGTCACAGAAGCACCCATATGTTATTCAGTACATTTTCTCTGTGTGTTTTTAATATTCAGGCCCACTAAGCATGCAATCCAAGGCAAGGGTACCTGCCTATGCCCAAGTCTAAATATGGACTGTACCCAGACATACCCTTCCTTTCCTCCCCACCGTAAAATGAATTCAGTACTGTACGTATTCTATCAGTATATACATATATATGTAGATGTGAATGTAAATGCATAGAATTTTCAAATTGATAAGTGATTACCTCTGGCAAGGAATAGAGGAGACAAGGATTATATCAATATCTGATGAGGTATAAAAGAAGAATTATTTGGATGGTAGTCTAAGATACTTCAGCCACATTTACAAAGTCTTAAATTTAAGAAACGCCTATAGCTTGTTATTAAAATTAATTTTAAAAAAGAAATTCAAACACCATAAATCCTCATTTGAATGACACTTAGGGTATTAAAAGAGGTAACAAGCAGGATTAATCCAATACATGATTAGTCTCTTTTATCCTCAAACGACACTGACCTAAAGATGAAGAAATAGAGAAATTTGTATTCTATATTGAGATTAGTGTTCTGAGGATTTACAAAGGTCCCAGGACACACCCCTTGCAAATGACAAGGGGCTCTTCCATGCAAAGTATGTTTGCAAATATACTTGCCAAATGTCTAGAACATGAAGTTTTATACTAATATGGGATAAACCCCTCCCTCATATCCAAATGTACCCAGCATTCCATACTTTTATGAACAAGGGATTTCCATTTAGGAGATGACAAGAGTAACTTTGTTCTTCTATAAATTCACCGTGCATACTGTGTAGACATTATATTCTGCCATAAACACTGTCATACAGAGTCTAGGTAGACCAAGTAGGTAAGGAGTCTGTACACCTGTGTGTGTGTGTGTGTGTGTGTGTGTGTGTGCGCGTGCGTGATGTCGGCATATGGGAAAAGACCATGCCACATGACTTTCCTTATGTAGAAAGATTAGGCTGATAGGTAATTGCTGACTATTATATAGTATCTCTTTAGTGAGTTAGTATTATCTTTTTATTCCTTTAGGTATGGCTTTCAGTTGATGGCGGCAACACCTTTGAATTATTAGCTGACTTTCATGATGATATTATAAAGAAGACTTTTCATAGTTTTTATTCTTCGGATATTACTTTTGTTTCCCAAAGTGGAAAGGTTTACTTGACAAAGGCAGGTAAGGAATTTGCTTTTATTGGTGTAAACACTACATGAGGTCAGTTATTAGAAGATATATGAAAAATGTGCCTTATTAATCAACTAATCCAAAAGTCTCAAAACTATTATGAGTGATGGATTTGTCAGATCTACAGAAGCAGGAGTCTATGAATAGCTTCAAAGAAGGGACACCCCAGATCACCATGCTATGTTCCCATTTACAATTTCAGTGATATTATATTTTACTTTCCCAAAAGCCAAATAATGATAGCTGCTACTTATCAATTGTGCTTCAGTTGTGCTCAGCGTGTTACAAATATCATCTCATTTAATATTCACAACATCCTTGCCAAAGTAGAAATATTAGCTTACTTTTGCTGATTGAATTGATGCAACTGAAAACAGACAACTAGTAAGAGGTAGAGTTGTTGTGAATGATATACTGCTCTCTGTCTCCTTGATTTGGTAATCTGGTGATTTACTCGATCAAGTCTACATAGCTTCCATGAGTTTTTGCACAGTGAAAGATACAGTTAATATTGATTGACCTTACTGACAGATGCTCACTCCTTTCCAACTCAGTTGAATTTTGCTAATGAACCTAGAATGATAAAGGGACAATGACTCTCAATTTATTTCTATATCTCCATGATCTGAATTTTCATTTTATTTTGTTATTCTGTCAGACAAAAATAAGGGGGTGGGGGGAGAATGAGCAAAGCCTTAGAGATGTCTGGGACTACATAAAGCAACCGAACTTACAAATTATTGGTATTCCCAAGGGAGAAGAGAAATCAAAAAGTTTAGAAAATCTATTTAAGGAAATAATCAATGAAAACTTCCTAAGACTAGCAAGAAAGTTAGTCAGATATTGGAGGCCCAATGATCCCCAGGCAAATAAATTGCAAAAAGGACTTCACCAGGGCATCTTATAATCAGAAGGACTAAAGTTGTAGTGAAAGAGAGAATTTTAAAATTAGCAAGAGAAATGCATCTAGTCACCTATAAAGAAAACCCCATCACAAAAGACCTCTCAGCAGAAACCTTACAAGCCAGAAGAGAATGGGATGGCATTTTCAAAGTGTTGAAAGAAAAAGCTGCCGGGCAAGAATTTTATATCCTGCCAGAAAAAGCTTCATAAATGAAGGAGTAAAGAAAGTCTTTCCCAGAGAAGCAAACACCGAGAGATTTTGTCACCACTAGACTAACTCTACAGGAAATGTTGAAATGAATCTTAAACATGGAAATGAAATGACAATATTAACCATCACAAAAACATTAATATAAAACTCATAGTTCTTATAAAACAATCACACACAGGAGAAAGCAATGACAACAAGACACAAGTTCAGCAAACCACAAAGACAAAAAGACAGAAAAAGAAAGAAAAAAAAATTATAAAACAACTAGAAATCAACTAAAAATATGACAAAAACAAAATCTCACATATCAATAATAACCTTGAACATAAATGAATTAAATGGTCCACTTAAAAGATATAGATTGGCGGAATGGATTTTTAAAATGATCCAAATATATGCTCTTTACAAGAAACTCACCTTACCCCTAGAGACACATAGATTGAAAGTAAAGGGGTGGAAAACATTCTATGCAGACAGAAACCAAAAATCAAGAAGGAGTAGCTATACTTTATCAGATAAAACAGACTTTAGATCAAAACAGTAAAAAAAGCAAAAGAAGGTCATTATATAATGATAAAGGAATCATCTTAGCAAGAGGATATAATGATTCAAAATATATATGCACCCAGATTCACCAAACAAATATTATTGGACCTAGAGAAAGAGATAGAGGCCGGGCGCAGTGGCTCACGCCTGTAATCCTAGCACTCTGGGAGGCTGAGGCGGGAGGATCATTTAAGCTCAGGAGTTCGAGACCAGCCTGAGCAAGAACAAGACCCTGGCCCTACTAAAAAAATAGAAAGAAATTAACTGGACAACTAAAAATATATAGAAAAAATTAGCCAGGCATGGTGGCACATGCCTGTAGTCCCAGCTACTCGGGAAGCTGAGGCAGTAGGATCACTTGAGCCCAGGAGTTTGAGGTTGCTGTGAGCTAGGCTGATACCATGGTACTCTAGCCCAGGCAACAGAGTGGGACTCTGTCTCAAAAAAAAAAAAAAAGAAAGAAAGAAAGAAAGAGAGAGACAGTGATACAATAATAGTGGGATACTACAACTCTCCACACATTAGTAGACAGATCATCAAGACAGAAAATCAACAACCATTAGACTTAAATTTGACTTTAGACCAAATGGACCTAACAGACATTTACAGAACATTCCACTCAACAACTACAGAACATACATTTTTTTCATCAATATATACAACATTCTCCAAGACTGACCACATTTTAGCCACAAAACAAGTCTGAACAAATTTTTAAAAATCAAAATCATATTAAGTATCTTCTCAGACCACAGTGGAACAAAGCTAGAAGTCAATATGAAGAGGAATTTCAGAAACCATACAAACACATGGAAGTTAAACAACATGCTTCTAAACAATCCCTGCATCAATGAAGAAATAAAGATGAAAATTAAAAATTTCTTGAATGAAATGAAAGCATAACATGCTAAAAACCTGTGGGATACAGCAAAAGTAGTGCTTAAAGGGAAGTTTATAGCATTAAATACCTACATCAAAAAAGTAGAAAGATCACAAATTAACAACCTAACATTGCACCTCAAGGAACTAGAAAAACAAGAACAAACCAAATCCATCATTAACAGAGGAAAAGAAGTAAAAAAGATCAGAGCAAAACTAAATGAAATAGAGACCAAAAAACAATACAAAGGATCAATAAAACAAAAAATTG
Organism: Eulemur rufifrons; assembly: GCF_041146395.1. NCBI lineage: Eukaryota > Metazoa > Chordata > Mammalia > Primates > Lemuridae > Eulemur > Eulemur rufifrons. The sequence goes on along the minus strand of NC_090984.1, from coordinate 114,943,198 downwards.
GTTCTTCATAAAGATAAACAAAATTGATAAACTACTAGTTTCACTAACCAAGAAAAAAAGAGAGAAGTTCCAAATAAACACAATCAGACATGAAAAAGGAGACATTACAATTGATACCCCAGAAATACAAAAGATGATCAGAGACTATTATGAACAACCATATGCTCACAAACTAGAAAATCTAGAAGAAATGGATGAATTCCTGAA